>NW_027361921.1:6875000-7360000 GCF_039654945.1 Dendrobates tinctorius
GGAAACTTTTACATCGCTAAACGGGGCGGTGAATTTAAAGAACATTACGTGAAGCCCGGATATTATTCCAACGTCGGGGAGGTCGTAAGAAGCATCAATGTGCAAATCTCAGGCTCGAAACTCGCTGATGAGTCCTTTAAACTGCGTTACGACGGTGTAAGGAGAGCCGTCACGGGTAGCGAAACGACAACTGTTAAATTCGCTCCGGGTGAACGCTTGTCTGGAATTTTAGGCATTCCCAAGTATTACGAGAACTCGACCGCTGCTGCTATCACGCCGGGTAAGAAGGGATTCGCTGATATAAATAGCGGCTTTTACACGCTGTTTGTGTACACGCTTATAATACAACACCAGCTCGTCGGTGACAGCTATGTGCAGCTTCTGAGAACCGTTGAAATATCCGGTAAAAACAACGAGATTGTCACGCACCGTTATACGCGCCCCAACTACGTGCCCTTCTGCAAACAGCACCTTGATTGCATCACGATAGCGATCTTGTAGGATCAAGCAAAACCCGTTAAATTCAGGTACGGGAAAACCATAGTACGTTTGCATTTTAGACTGCGAGCGGTTGTATCACAACCGAAATGATGGATCATAGAGTTTACGGAGATGCCGCCGTATACACCTGTTACTACCTCGATCAGGCCGGGGCGGGGCTGGAGGGTTTCTGCGGCTCTGAATATATGTACGGATCGGGTCTTGGTGGCGTGTTTAGGAGTCTGTTTAGACGCGTGGTACCCCTGTTCAGAAAAGGATTTGACTTGGTGAAACCTCACGTAAAAGCGGCTGTGAAAAATATAGCCAGAGACGCGGTCTTGAACATATCAACGGCAGCTATGGATAGACTCAATCAAACCCCTGAGCGTCAGGAAGGCTCTGGATTGGCGTACGTTACAAGATATACGCGCAAGCGAAAAAGAAACAAAGAGCACGTGTTCCCTCCCCGTCTCATGAAGCCCGGACCACCGCATAAGAGTAGACAGTGCGTACCGAGGCCCCGCCAGAACATGAAAAGACGCTCAAAGAAGGACATATTCTAAACGACCAAAAAGGCTTTCATACACGCGGCCTCTGCGGAATGAACAAAGTCTGAGTTGCATATTTTTGAAATTCCGCCGACGCAAACGTGCATAGAGAGGTCTTTATTAGTGGAAGTGAGACCTATAGCTGCCTTGATCGATAACGCGCCACTGGAATTTTTTTATCTCCGGTAGCGGTGATTTTTATTACGATTTAAATAACACTCTCCTCTATCTGAGCTGTCGCATTGTGATGAACGATAACACGGTCATACCCGCCGGCTCACGCGTGGCGTTTATTAACTACCCTATCGCCGCGCTCTTCAATCAAGCCGATGTCACTCTGGGGGATCGTCTTATTTCGCAGTCGGACAACCTGTACGCTTACCGCGCTTACATTGAAACGCTTCTCCAATTACAGCCCGCAAACTCTAAATTCGCAGATGACTGCAGGCCTGTTCTATAAGGACACGGCCAGGCACCACCAGGACAGAACTCTCGATGGTGAGAACTTGGGATTCGTGAAAAGAGCACGGGCCACAGCACTTTCGCGGCCTATAGAATTGCTCGGACCCCTCTTCGGAGATGTGTTTAATCAACCGAAACTCATACTGAACGGCCTTGATCTGAAAATCAAGCTCTCGAGGAGTAAGGATCCCTTCTGCCTTATGTCCGCTGAGCAAGAAGCCTTTAACCCCTTTAGCCCCAAGGGTGGTTTGCACGTTAATGACCAGGCCAATTTTTACAATTCTGACCACTGTCCCTTTATGAGGTAATAACTCTGAAACGCTTCCATGGATACCGGTGATTCTGACATTGTTTTCTCGTGACATATTGTACTTCATGTTAGTGGTAAAATTTCATTCAAATAACTTGCGTTTATTTGTGAAAAAAACGGAAATTTGGCGAAAATTTTGAAAATTTCGCAATTTTCCAACTTTGAATTTTTATGCCCTTAAATCACAGAGATATAGCACACAAAAAACTGAATAAGTAACATTTCCCACATGTTTACTTTACATCAGCACAATTTTGAAACCAAAATTTTTTTTTTTGTTGGGAAGTTATAAGGGTTAAAAATTGACCAGCGATTTCTCATTTTTCCAACACCATTTTATTTTTACGGACTACATCACATTTGAAGCCACTTTGAGGGGTCTATATGATAGAAAATACCCAAAAGTGACACCATTCTAAAAACTGCACCCCTTAAGGTGCTCAAAACCACATTCAAGAAGTTTATTAACCCTTTAGGTGCGTCACAGGAATTTTTTGAATATTTAAAAAAAAAAAAATGAACATTTAACTTTTTTTCACTAAAAAAATACTTCAGGTTCAATTTTTTTTTAATTTACCAAGGGTAACAGGAGAAATTGGACTGCAAAAGTTATTGTGCAATTTGTCCTGAGTACGCCGATACCTGATATGTGGGGGGGAACCACTGTTTCGGCGCATGGCAGACCTCAGCAGGGAAAGAGCGCCATTTGACTTTTTCAATGCAAAATTGGCTGGAATTCAGATCGGACGCCATGTCGTGTTTGGAGAGCCCCTGATTTACCTAAACAGTGGAAACCCCCCCCAAGTGACCCCATTTTGGAAACTAGACCCCCCCCCCCAAGGAACTTATCTCGATATGTGGTGAGAACTTTGAACCCACAAGGGCTTCACAGAAGTTTATAACGTACAGTGGTTCAATTAAAAAATCATATTTTTTCCACAAAAATGATCTTTTCACCCTCAATTCTTATTTTTCCAAGGGTAACAGGACCCTAAAAGATATTGTGCAATTTGTCCTGAGTGCGCTGATACCCCACATGTGGGGGTAAACCACTATTTGGGCGCATGGCAGAGCTCGGAAGGGAAACAGCGCCATTTGACGTTTTTGGCTGGAATTGAGATAGGACACCATGTCACGTTTGGAAAGCCCCTGATGTGCCAAAACAGTAGAAACCCCCCATAAATGACACCATTTTGGAAACTAGACCCCCCAAGGAACTTATCTAGATGTGTGGTGAGCACTTTGAACCCCCCCAGTGCTTCACAGAAGTTTATAACGCCCGTGCGTGAAAATACAAACATCGTATTTTTTCCACAAACATGATCTTTTAGTCACCAATTTTCTTCATTTTCCCAAGGGTACAAGGAGAAATTGGACCCCAAAAGTTGTTGTCCAATTTGTCCTGAGTACGCTGATACCTCATATGTGGGAGAAAACTACTGTATGGACACACGTCGGGGCTCGGAAGGGAAGTAGTGACGTTTTGGAATGCAGACTTTGATGGATTGGTCTGCGGGTGTCATGTGCGTTTGGAGAGCCCCTGATGTACCTAAACTATTGAAACTCCCCACAAGTGACCCCATTTTGGAAACTAGACCCCCCACAGAACTTATCTAGATGTGTGGTGAGCACTTTGAACCCCCAAGTGCTTCACAGAAGTTTATAACGCCTGGGCGTGAAAATAAAAAAATCATTTTTTTCCACAAAAATGATATTTTTGCCCCCAATTTTTTATTTTCCTAAGGGTAACAGGAGAAATTGGACCCCAAAAGTTGTTTTGCAATTTGTCCTGAGTATGCTGATACCCTATATGTGGGGGTAAAACACTGTTTGGGCACATGGCAGAGCTTGGAAGGGAAGGAGCACCATTTGACTTTTTCAACGCAGAATTGGCTGGAATTGAGATCAGACACCATGTTGCATTTGGAGAGCACCTGATGTGCCCAAACAGTGGAAACCCCCCAATTATAACTCCAACCCTAACCCCAACACACCCCTAACCCTAGCCCTAACCCTAGCCCTAACCCTAATGGGAAAATGGAAATAAATACTTTTTTTTAATTTTATTATTTTTCCCTAACTAAGGGGGTGATAACGGGGGGTTTGATTTACTATTTATGGCAGTTTTTATGTTTGGCGGCTGTCGCACGCTAAAAGACGCTTTTTATTGTAAAAATAGTTTTTGCATCACCACATATTGAGAGCTATAATTTTTCCGTATTTTGACCCACCGAGTCATGTGAGGTCTTATTCTTTGCGGGACGAGTTGACGTTTTTATCTGTACCATTTTTGGGCACGTGACATTTTTTGATCGCTTTTTATTCCGATTTTTGGGACGCAGAATGAACAAAAACCAGCGTTTCATGAATTTCTTTTGGGGGGGTGCGTTTACACGGTTCCACGTGCGGTAAAATTGATAAAGCAGTTTTATTCTTCGGGTCAGTACGGTTACAGCGATACCTCATTTAGGTCTTTTTTTATGTTTTGTCGGTTTTTTGCAATGAAAACATTTTATATAAAAAATAATTATTTTTGCATCGCTTTATTCTGCGAGCTATAACTTTTTTATTTTTTTGCGGATGATGCTGTTTGGCGGCTCTTTTTTTGCGGGACAAGATGACGTTTTCAGCGGTACCATGGATATTTATATGCGTCTTTTTGATCGCGCGTTATTGCACTTTGTTCGGTGGTATGATAATAAATCATTATTTTTTGCTTCGTTTTTTATTTTTTAAGGGGTTCGCTAAAGGGGTTAACTAATGGAACAGTTTTATAGGGCGGGTCGCTACGGACGCGGCGATACCAAATGTGTACTTTTATTGTTGTTTTTTTTTTTTATTTTCAAAAAATGAATTTATTGGGGAATATTTTTTTTTTTTTTTTTTTTACTTTATTACATAGTCCCAGGTGGGACATCACTGTGCTGTGACAGATCGCTGATCTGTCACATCACAGATCACTGTGACAGATCAGCAATCTGTCACAGGCAGTTCTGCAGACTTCCTCATGCCTGCGTTTTGCAGGCAGTGAGGAAGTCAGCTCCCTACAGGCCCCCGAAGGCCCCCGTCACCATCTTGGATCCGGGGGCCTGTAGGGAAAGAGTCCCCCGCAGCAGCGCTGCACATTGCGCTGCCGTGGGGGGCTCAGGGAAGCACGGAGGGAGCCCCCTCCCTGCCGAAGCTTCCCTTTAACTCCCGGTACACCGCGATCGTGTTTGATCGCGGTGTACAAGGGGTTAACGTGTCGGGGGCGGTCCGTGACCGCCCCTGACACATTGTGCCGGGTGTCAGCTGTGACAATCAGCTGACACCCGGCCGCGATCAGCGGCGCTCACCACGTGTGTGTATATGTATGTATATATAATATATATATATATATATATATATATATATATATATATATATATATATATTTATATATATATATATATTATATCCCTCCGTCAGGCGCAATATAGATTCTCCTCAGTTCATGCGCAATGTGCCTGACAAGCACAGGTCAGAAAACCACCTATAGTAGCTACATATTTCAATTTCAGGACTATAGAAGTAGTCAGTGACCTTCATAGGAATGTATTAAAAGAGATAACACCAAATCAGATGCAAAAAAAAACATTTATTAACCATAAACTTATTAAAACTAAAAGTACCACTTTTCGGTAGTACCGCCAAATAGGCTCCAGTTATCTTTACTTAACTATTGCTTAAATATAAAATTATGGAAAAAAACTTAAAGGATATTGCACTTAGATGTTAATTATTTTCTACTCATCTTCAGTGGTTTCAATTGCAGCAGAAGCAGCACAGGTACACTTAGAAAAGCAAGGCTGGCAGACGAAAGTTGCATGGGAAAGGCAGATTGATTCTTTACATATTTTGCAGTCATATTTAGAAAGCCTTCTGAAACCAGATACAAATAAGCAGGTAGTACAACTGCGTCTTTTAGAAGGTGGTAGAGTCGGTGTTTGTTCTGGAACGTCCTTGGGACGTCCTTTGTATTTTTATCTTTGCCCAAATAATAAGCTAGATCTGTGTCTGTTTCCTCTGTATCAGTGTCATCACCATCCTGCTCTGTTCCAGAATCAGTGTTACATTCTGCTACCTCATCTTCAGATGAAATGTCACTAGATTCCTCTAAATCCTCAGTTACTGCTGGTTCTTCCTCATCATCTTCTAACAAAAAAATCTTCATTTCTTCTAAATGAAGGGGTTTAGATGAATCATACTGTTTTCTGGCCATTGCAGCAGAAAATCTGAAGCAAGAGAGAAAGAGTATGTGTTAGGGCGCAATGTGCCTTAGGCCTCTTTCACACATCAGGTTTTCGCCGTCAGGCGCGATCCGGCGCTTTTGACAGAAACCGGATCCGGCGAAATGCAATGCCGGATCCGGTTTCCCCCCCATTGACTTGCATTTGCGCCGGATCGCGCCGGATGGCCATGCGTTTCTTCCTGTTTTCGCCGGATCCGGCAATGTGTCGCAATGTGTCGCGATCCGGCGTCTGGAAAAAACGTCTACTGTAACGTTTTTTGTCTCCGGCGAAAAAGCCGTACCCGCCGGATCCGGCGCGTCCGGCTTTTTCACACAATGAAAGCCTATGAGCGCCGCAATGCGCCGGATCCGGCGAAAGCCGGATCCGGTTTTTTTGGTCTGAGCATGCTCAGTAGCTCTGCCCACAGGAGATATATAAAAGCAAGACAATGGGACCCTCAGCCACACCCAACATGCCACCCAAGCCAAGAACCAGGAGCAGGAGAAGGCAGCAGACATCTGCAGCAGCAGCACCATCAGCACCACCCCAAATGGAGCAGCATGCTGAACGGGAGGGGAGTCCAGAAGCAGATGAGAGACGGTAATTATCAAATCCCCCATTCCTCCAAACTAGGGCCATGGAATATCAAGATATTCATTGGCCCTTTGTTTCTCTTTATTCAACAGCCGCCAAAGAGATGCAGCAGCAGCAGCAGCAGCAGCAGAAATGGCATCACTGGCAGCAGCAATACCCACAGCCATGGAGTCTGGCCATCAACAGGACAGCACATCTTCTTCTGGGAGCCCTCCCTCGCATCGTCAGCGTTTGACGGTAAGTTTTTATTTCCAAAATCCATCATCTCTGTAATATATGTCTATTCATTGCCTTTTATTTCAAAACAGGAATCACAAGATGAAGAGGAGCTCCCAGAAGAAGAAGGAAGGGGTGGACAGACGCTTGGAGTGGGCTCACAATTCGTAAGTTTTTTGCATCAAACGCAGAAACACAACATCACACTACACACAACACATAGAAAACAATGTTCTGCAGACCACACACAGCAAACAAATGCCTACATCCAAAGACATAACATTTTTTGTTTTCTTCTCTAGTCTTCCCAATCTGGTGCTCGGCCAAGAGGTCCTCGCAGTGCCTCCCAGGGTCGTCGGCGACACCAACGCGGCGGTCAACAGCGTGTAAGTATAAATATTTTTGCTTTGTTTTTTTGCACTTTTTATTTCATTTCTTTTGTGGAGGCTAATTATGTTATTTTTGTCTTTTTCTTTAACAGCCTTCACAGCGTGCTCCCGACTCTGACGGTGAGGATGGAGGGATTGATGTGGACCGCCTCATCGATCTCGTCAGAGAAAGGGAGCCGCTCTGGAATATGGCTGACCGCCGCCACGCTGACCTGATCATTACCCGACGACTCTGGGAAGAAATCTGTTCTCTCCTTGTGGGCCGCTGGGAGGACCTCGAAGCTCGGGCCCAGATTAAAGAGCGTAAGTATATACAGGTTGCTTGATGTAAACCAGTGTTTCCCGAACTCCAGTCCTCGTGGTCCCCACGGATCATGTGTTCAGGATTTCTATTTACTATTGAAATCCTGAAAACATGACCCCTGGGGACCATGAGGACTGGAGTTTGTGAAACACTGATGTTGTATACTAACCACTCCTTTCTCGTTTCAGGGAACAGAATTGTGAATCGGTGGCGGTCTGTGAGGGATCGTTTCAAGAAGGAGTTCAATAAAGAGATGCGGGCCCCGAGTGGATCTGGAGGACGCAGGAGCAAGTACAAGTACGCACAAGCCCTGTCGTTCCTCCGGGAAACAATGCTCACCAGAAGGTAAATATTACACACCACATGTGAAAAAAATGTTAGATGTAACTTTTTTTTTTTCAGCCAGGGCCATACCATGTCAGTATTTTAATTGTTTTTTTTTCTCTTTATTCCACAGCACGGTGAGCAGCACTCGGGAGCCTGCACGATTGGACCCTTCTGAGGCGATCCCTGAGGAGACCGGCACCGAGGGACACTTCGACCGCCCCGGTACATCTGCACCTTCCCTGCCTTCCCACACATTCGACCCATCTGTCCCATCCACCAGCACAGGAGCATCGTGGCCGCCTACATTACATGAAGCTGCTGGTGAGGAGATCGCTTTCCCTTTACCCCACCCTTCTGCCCCTGCCGCCTCTAGTACACCTGCGGGTACTGGGCGGCAGCGGCAGAGGGGTCAGGAAAAGAGTTATGCGCAAGAGTTATTGCATCTGAATGCATCTTTCCAGAACTGTCTCAAAGTCTTGTCAGAGCAAATCTCCGCAGGCTTTCAGCAGATCAACTCCAGCATTCTGGAGGTGAAGACACTTCTGCAAACCATGCATTCAGAAGCAAGATCTTCGCCAAACCACACCTTTTTCAGGTCTGTTGTGGAGCGCATGGAAACACTATCTCCTACCCAGCAGATGCATGTAATGCATTCGTGCCACGGTGCTCTACAGCAGGTTACCTCCCAACCTCCACCTCCCACCACTGTAGTTCCTCCACCTGCACCCCCTCCAGCCACTTTCCATCCTCCCCCTCCTATTACATCTGCACCCCCTCCAGCCACTTTTCATCCTCCCCCTCCTACTACATACCAGCAACCTGCCCAGTACCAGCAACCTCCCCAGTACCAGTCATCTCCCCACTTCCAGCAACCTTCCCCGTACCAAACTCCTTCCCCGTACCAAACTCCTTCCCCGTACCAAACTCCTTCCCCGTACCAAACTCCTTCCCCGTACCAAACTCCTTCCCCGTACCAAACTCCTTCCCCGTACCAAACTCCTTCCCCGTACCAAACTCCTTCCCCGTACCAAACTCCTTCCCCGTACCAAACTCCTTCCCCGTACCAAACTCCTTCCCCATACAACTTTCCATCAACATCATCTGCTCCTACAGTCCCTGCCCAACCCTCCACTCCACCACCCACCACCTCTTCTGCTTCCCACATGTCCACCCATTCTGTAGTTTTTTCCACACCTTCACCTCTAACTGTTCCTTCCCCACCACGATCCCAGTCCTCTCTCCACACACCCAGTGTCGAAGTGTCACGCAGCCCCTCCAGCAGTATTTCCACCCCACAGTACACAGAATTGTAAATGTGTGTTTTTTGTAATAAAAATGCCCATTGGGTTTAAAACCTTTATTAAAAAAGTTTTTTGCACTTTAAAAACATTTTACAAAAGAAAAAAAAAATTTAAATAAAAGTTAAATTATCGTTTCACAATGGTTGTCTGTCATTTCTTTCTGCGGCGAACTATGTTTTAAAAAAAGGTTAAATACAGGGTATTTCAAAGGTAAAAAGGTATTCAAAACCAGGTATATAACTGTGGGTAAATTTTAGCTTTTTGCCACAGTTGTGTTCCTGGTTGTGTTTGACGCAAAGTATTTCACCTAAAAAGTTGTGTTTATTGTTGGTGATTTCCTACCAATGTACACAACTTTTGTTAAAAGGTGAAATACTTTGCATAAAACACAACCAGGTACACACCTGTGGCCTAAAGGTAAAAATAGTAAGACCATGACAAGATAGCCAACTTTGGTTGGCAAAGGTATATACTGTTGGTCCAGAAGGTACACAAGTTTAGGGCAAAAATCTCTCACACTCTGTCATCCCAGTGTACTCTGCCTTGAGGTGACATAAAGTATAGTGGAAAATTGTCCCTGAAACCGTCACAGAACTTCTAGTGGTAATATTTCCAATGACAACATCCATCTTCGCCAGTAACTTGCTCTTCTCTCCAACCTGCACTTTCTTCTCTACAACCTGTCAAAGAAGGGCTCTAGGAACATGCTATATCTAGTTTTCCAGTAGCCAATCCCGTTCGGAAGGCCACAAGGGTCAATTTTAAAAACAGGATCCGGCGTAATCCGTCGAAAAACGGATAGAAAAACGGATAGAAAAACGGATGAACCGGATGAGACGGATCCGGTTTTGTCTGTCAAGAACAAGATGGATCCGGCAGAAAACTGGATCCGGCACTTCAGGTTTTACAAAACATTTGCCGGATCCGGCATTCCGGCACGACGCCGGATCGCGCCTGACGCCGAAAACCTGATGTGTGAAAGTAGCCTTAGAAGCCACCCTCCTTTTGTCTAAGAAAACAGTACTTATGTACACTAACTTAGAATTAATCCTTCATAAAACAAGCTAAATACACAATCGTGATGAATAAAAAAAAAGAAAATACTAACCTTTGTGTTGAAATCAGGCGCAATGTGCCTGAGAAGCCAAAGTGTTGATATCTGCTCACTAGAAGGTCTGCTGAGTCACTGTGATATCAGGTTTCACAGAGCCTGTAGAGTCAGGAGATAACTAGGAGGGGTGGGGTTTTCTGATAAGTGGGCAAGGAGAGAGAAGTGAAACTAATTACTGTGTGCCTGTCAGATCTATTGCGCCTGACGGAGGGATATATATATATATATATATATAATTTTAATTTTCCTGTATACGCTCCGGATACATTGAACCCCTACCCAACCGGCAGTGGCAGAATCAGCTGGGCAGACAGGGACAAGAATCGATTTGAGTCGAATGACGCTACTATTGATGCCGCTGTCTATTTTAATGTCTGTGACATTTTCACTGCGTTATGTGTTGTAAATAAGACCCTATGTCCGGGAGCGGTTATTGTAACACTTTTTTTATATCAATAAAGCTTTGAAACTTATTCAGCGTCACACTTTTTTCCATTTACCGCTGTGTATGGTATAGACTAGTCGGCAGAGCGGAGTGTGTGTGTGTGGTTTGGAGTGAAATATTGCAGCATTCACATGTGGTTTGGAGTGAAATATGCTGCATTCACATGTGGTTTGGAGTGAAATATGCCGCATTCACATGTGGTTTGGAGTGAAATATGCCGCATTCACATGTGGTTTGGAGTGAAATATGCCGCATTCACATGTGGTTTGGAGTGAAATATGCCGCATTCACAGACACCGCCTCATAAGGTCAAAGACCAGGCATTTTATTTTTCGTGATTGTCTCACGAGGTCAAACATTTTATTTTTCGTGATTGTCTCATGAGGTCAAACAAGGTTTAATCTGCTTTCACTTTGTCTTTATCTTTCGCTTTGTCTCCACTAACTCTTTCGCTATCACTTTCTCACACGTGTTTGCTTTCGCTTTCACTTTGTCGCCACTAACTCTTTCGCTTTCACTTTCTGAGCTATGCCAATTCCTGAGACAACCCTAACTCTTTCGTGTTCTACAGCATCATGGACACACTGCTTAATCACCCTCTAAGTTGCATATTAGCTGGGCCCTCTAATTCAGGGAAAAGCTATTTTGTAAAATAACTGCTGGAGCGAGCATCATCGTTATTAACTCACACACCTGAGAACATTGTCGCTCCAGATACGTTCAACCCCTACCCAACCGGCAGTGGCAGAATCAGCTGGGCAGACAGGGACAAGAATCGATTTGAGTCGAATGACGCTACTATTGATGCCGCTGTCTATTTTAATGTCTGTGACATTTTCACTGCGTTATGTGTTGTAAATAAGACCCTATGTCCGGGAGCGGTTATTGTAACACTTTTTATATCAATAAAGCTTTGAAACTTATCCAGCGTCACACTTTTTTCCCATTTACCGCTGTGTATGGTATAGACGAGTCGGCAGAGCCGTGTGTGTGTGTGGTTTGGAGTGAAATATGCCGCATTTACATGTGGTTTGGAGTGAAATATACCGCATTCACAGACACCGCCTCATAAGGTCAAAGACCAGGCATTTTATTTTTCGTGATTGTCTCACGAGGTCAAACAGGGTTTAATCTGCTTTCACTTTGTCTTTATCTTTCGCTTGGTCTCCACTATCTCTTTCGCTATCACTTTCTCGCACGTGTTTGCTTTCACTTTCACTTTGTCGCCACTAACTCTTCTGCTTTCACTTTCTGAGCTATGTCAGGAATGCGCGGTATGCCAGGAATGTGAGCGGGATTGGAATGCCAGGAATGTGAGCGGGATTGGAATGTCAGGAATGTGGGCGGGGCACCTGTCACTTTTCAAAAAAGGGGCATTGATGTGTGCTGTACACTACTTACTACTCCCCTTTATCACCCCCTAAGTTAGGGAAAAATAATAAAATAAAAAAATGTATTTATTTCCATTTTCCCATTAGGGCTGGGGGTGTGTTGGAGTTGGAATTGGGGGGTTTCCACTGTTCAGGCACATCAGGGGCTCTCCAAACGCGATATGACATCCGATCTCAATTCCAGCCAATTTGCGCTGAAAAAGTCAAACGGCGCTCCTTCCCTTCCGGGCTCTGCCATGCGCCGAAACAGTGCTTCCCCCTCACATATCAGGTATCAGCGTACTCAGGACAAATTGCACAATAACTTTTGCAGTCCAATTTCTCCTGTTACCCTTGATAAAATTAAAAAAAAAAATTGGACCTGAAGTAATTTTTTTGTGAAAAAAAGTTAAATGTTCATTTTTTTAAACATTCAAAAAATTCATGTGAAGCACCTGAAGGGTTAATAAACTTCTTGAATGTGTTTTTGAGCACCTTGAGGGGTGTAGTTTTTACAATGGTGTCACTTTTGGGTATTTTCTGTCATATAGACCCCTCAAAGTGATTTCTAATGTGATGTGGTCCCTAAAAAAAAAAACAATGGTGTTGTAAAAATGAGAAATCGCTGGTCAACTTTTAACCCTTATAACTTCCTAACAAAACAAAATTTTGGTTCCAAAATTGTGCTGATGTAAAGTAAACATGTGGCAAATGTTACTTAGTAAGTATTTTTGTGCCATATCTCTGTGATTTAAGGGCATAAAAATTAAAAGTTGGAAAATTGCGAAATTTTCAAAATTTTCACCAAATTTCCGTATTTTTCACAAATGAACGCAAGTTACATCAATGAAATTTTACCACTAACGTGAAGTACAATATAGCATGAGAAAACAGTGTCCGAATCACCGGGATCCATGGAAGCGTTTCAGAGTTATTACCCCATAAAGGGACAGTGGTCAGAATTGTGAAAATTGGCCTGGTCATTAACATGCAAACCACCCTTGGGGGGTAAAGGGGTTAAATGTTGCTCTTAAAGATTGACAGTCGAAATTAACAGGTTAATGACCACGGGTGGCGCTCCGATCCACCCAGAACTGTAAGCGGCAGATGATGGCTGATTAAATCGACCATCAATCTGCCTGGAAAGATGCGAGCCTGCATCAAAGTCAGGGACATGACATATGATATAATTGTATGGCATATGGAGTGAAGAGGATAAGGTCCCCTCTGCGTTGTCACAAGTGCTTCTCAGACTAACCCTTGCACACTATGGTATTATAGTCTGATCCATCAGTAGTGTGCATTGGGTGTTCTGAGAAGTTCTTGGTTATTCTGTGATGACAGGCAACCCCAAAATGACTCATTCTCAGCAGAGGGGCGCAAAGGCGAACACGGCTTAATCTTCCTCCATACGCACTGTCCCATCACATATACATTTGTCAATGAGCCTCTGGGTTGAGGAATTTGTCTGCAAAATGAAAATTGGCTGAATACTACTTTTTTTTTTTTTTCCTGCAGGCATTAAAGTCTACTGGTCTGCGCACTTCTGATCCAAGGCTGAAAGAATGCATGGACATGTTGAGACTTACCCTACAAACTTCATCAGATGGAGTAATGCTGGACAAAGAACTCTTCAAAAAGTAAATGCCTAAATGTTACTTGGCAATCTTACTATGGCTATGTTCTCCGTGAGAAGCGCAGAATTTTACTGTTCCAATAAAGTGAATGAGATTTCAGAAATCAGTCAATCAGCCGCTGTTGCTCGTCAACAACTTTCCCTCTGTTAGACTGAACTGTCTGTACTGAAGTCGCTGATTGGCTGCAGCGGTTACGTGACTCAATAGTGCCATGTGAAAGCTGGAAATAACAGTGCTGACATTACAGGAACAGCGCCTGTCCAGGAGACAAGTATGAGTTAGTTTTTATAATTATGTGGGCCACTTAAAGGGGTTTTAAGTAGTGGACACGATCTTCAATGAATATATGAACTCCACTGTAGCTACATATGTAAAAAGTGTGTTACTTACAGGTGCTTATCACAAAATTAGAATATCATCAAAAAGTTGAGTACCACACTGCCAAAAGTACCAATACCTGGTTTAAAAACAACAGTATCACTGTGTTTGGTTGGCCAGCAAAATCTTCTGACCTTAACCCCATGGAGAATCTGAGGTGTTGTCGAGAGGAAGATGAGACACCAGACCCAACAATGCAAACGAGCTGAAGGCTGCTATCAAAGCAACCTGGGCTTCCATAACACCTCAGCAGTGCCACAGGCTGATCGCCTCCATGCCACGCCACATTGATGCAGTAATTGATGCAAAAGGAGCCTCGACCCAAGTACTGAGTGCATTTACTGAACATATGTTTCAGTGGGCCAACATTTCAGTTTGTAAAATCATTTTTTAAGCTGGTGTTATAAAGTATTCTAATTTACTGAGATAATGACTTTTGGGTTTTCATTGGCTGTAAGCCATAGTCATCAACATTAACAGAAATAGACACGTGAAATAGATCACTCTGTTTATAATGGCTCTATATAAGATAGGAGTTTCACTTTTTGTATTGAAAAACTGAAATAAATTAAACTAAATGGCAAAGCCACTAAAGAAGGCTCAGGCTATGTGCCCACGTATGCAGAAAATTCCTGACTAAAAACCGGACTCCTTCATAGGAAAAACGCACATTTTATTTTGCACTTTTTTTTCCGGAGCAACCACATTCTCATAGAATATAGTTGGAAATCCGTTTTTTTTCTGCAAAATTAATGAACATGCTGCGTTTTTTTTCCGCGATGCGTTTTTTGTGTGGAAAAAATGCATCATGTGCACAAAAATTGCGGAATGCATTATAAAGAATGGGATGCTTAATGTATGCGTTTTTGCAGGGAAAAACGCTTAAAAAACGCGTTAAAAACGCTTACGTGGGCACACAGCCTCAAGGTCTCCAAAAATTCATTTTTGAACAGCAGACAAAAAGGCAGCAACACTTACCTGCCCAGATCTTGAAACAAATGCACTACAGGGTGCAGCCAGACCATAAAGCAAGATGTCAGCAACACAGGTGCAAAATAGCAGATCAACAGCCACTGTCCACCTACCCAATCCTGGAGGGGGTGACTGGCCAGTATACAATTGCACAATAGAGGCCCGCATAGGGCGCTGTTTACACAAAGGTACCGCACAGTGTCTGGTTCACAGCCTATTAGTCATGCCCCTACTTTTCGTTTAGGCGGGCTGGCCAGCACACTCTCAATGCGTAGCCTTGTGAACACCCCTAATGCGAGACCAGACGTGTCTGGGCTTGGCTGCACCCCGAAAAATATAATGCAAAAAATACAAAAATAGTGAGGTATTAAGTTGATATTTTGGCTAAAATACGTGAGCCCGTAACCTGCGCCAAAGGTCCCCACGCTTACGGGTCCCTACACTAAACTAAATAGCAAAGCCACTATAGAAGGCACAAGGACTCCAAAAATTCATTTTTAAACAGCAGACAAAAAGCAGCAAAAAGCTGGCTGCACCCTGTAGTGCATTTGTTTCAATATCTGGGCAGGTAAGTGTTGCTGCCTTTTTGTTTGCAGTTTAAAAACTGTCAAAACTTCCCATCTGGAAAGGGAAAATTGACTGCCACCATAATATTTCTGGCATCCGGGGGACCTCTAAGGGTTCAAACGTCCTTTGGTCCTTCCCATTTTGCACTGATCAGAGAGATCTCTCCAGTTTGGCTTTGTGATTTTCCTCTCTTTTTCTGGGACGGCATTCGGGTGTTAAGCATCCTCATTTCGCTTTAGCAGAATTATCCTCCTTTTCACTTAGAGGAGATTGCTCTCCTTTCTTTTTTTAGGTACTTAACCTCTCAGGGAGATGAGAGGCAATCACATAGGTGGATACAGTGGCATGTAAAAGTTTTGGCACCCAAGGTTAAAGTTACTGTTATTGTGAATAGTTATGCATTTGAAGATTAAATTATTTCTAAAAGGCCTAAAGTTAAAGATGACTCATTTCCTTTGCATTTTAGGCAGAAAAAAATCTTTGGCATCAGCCCATTTTCCTTTTTGTAATTTTCAAAATGTAAAAGATGAAAAGTTTCTGGACCCTCCATTGCTAGTACCTAGTAGCACCCCCCTTTGCAAGTATTACTATACTGTCCTCATACACGTTAGCAGGGTGTGCAATGAGACATGTAGCTAAACCCCCTGTCTTCTTTAAGAAGAGGCTGTAAAATTGTAACCACCTTTTGATTGCAGATGTGACAGGAAAGGGTGAAACTATAGGATGCAATAACAGGAGCATTTCAGAATATATAACTGCACAGAGCATAAAAATACAGATAGTCTGCAATACACAGTAACATGAGGTAATACATGGGTACCGTGAGGTAATACATGGGTACCGTGAGGTAATACATGGGTACCGTGAGGTAATACATGGGTACCGTGAGGTAATACATAGCTGATGATTACCTATTTAATAAAACAACATTATAAACACATGATTATAACACCTAGATAGTGCTTACCAACTATGCTTAGAGCAGACTGTTTAAGAAGCATGAAGAACACGAATGGTGTAGTTTCTCCTACAGACATATGAAGGAATAAAGGCTGCTGTTCCCCTCACAGTGTCATAAACAAGACTATGATGTAACAGGAACAATTCCCACAATACATTGCAAATTAAACTAGAATCTATGCATTAAACGGCCAGCAGGTGGTGCTGTTACCTTACAGTATGAAATATGTGAAGGATTAATACACACAAAATGACTTTCTAGACAGCAATTATATGGCTGGACAGAACAATCACAGATTGTAAACTCTTTTTGTAGCCAGCCAAGAGTATTTCAATTCTGTTTGCATGACTTTGATCCATTCTTCCTTTTAAAATTCTTCCAGCTATGTGAGATTCCTGGGTTGTCTTGCTATTTTGAGGTCTAGCCACATATTTTCAATGATGTTCAGATCAGGGGACTGAGGGATATTGTAAAAACCTTCAGCTTGCGCCTTTTTAGGTAGTCCATTGTGGATTTTGACGTCTGTTTAGGCTAATTATGCATCTGTAGAGGCCATCCTCTTTTCAAGTTCAGCTTTTTACTGATGGTATTATGTTTGCATCAAGAATTTGTGGAAATGTCATTGAATCCATTCTTCCCTCTGCCTGTGAAATGTTCCCCATGATATTCGTTTCAACACAACCCCAAAGCATGATTGATCCAATCCCATGCTTGGTGGTTGTCGAGATGTTCTTTTCCTGAAATTTTGTGCCCTTTTTTCTCCACATATACCTTTGATCTTTGTTACCAAATCGTTCTATTTTAGCCTCATTGGTACACAGGACTTGCTGCAGGCTTATTTATATGCTCTTTTGCATACTTCTGAAGCTGAATTTTATGGTGAAGACACAGGAGAGGTTTTCTTCCATGAAGGCCATATTTGTGCAGGTGTCTCTGAACATCATTCTGAGGGTCTTTTGCAGTCAAGCGGGGGGGGGGGTGTTCTGACTTGCCGCTCTAGCAATCCCTACGGTCAGCTCTCTCTGAAATTTTGCTTGGCAGAGTAACTTGAAAACACTTTGTTTTCTTCTTATAGCCTTCTCCTGCTTTTTGGGTCTCCTCAGTTTTCATTTTCAGAGTGCTAGGCAACTGCTTAGAAGAACCCATGGCTGATTTTTTTTTTTTTTTTTTTGCTCCTGTTAAACCAATCTAGTCAATTTTTTATGAAGAGGTGAGCTATAGACTAGACCAAGGTGAGTCACTGGACGTGGTATATCTTGATTTTTCCAAAGCGTTTGATTCCGTGCCACACAAGAGGTTGGTACACAAAATGAGAATGCTGGGTCTGGGGGAAAATGTGTGTAAATGGCTAAGTAACTGGCTTTGTGGTAGAAAGCAGAGGGTGGTTATAAATGGTATATTCTCTAACTGGGTTGCTGTGACCAGTGGGGTACCGCAGGGGTCGGTGTTGGGACCTATTCTTTTCAACATATTTATTAACGATCTGGTAGAAGGTTTACACAGTAAAATATCGATATTTGCAGATGATACAAAACTATGTAAACCAGTCAATACAAGAGAAGATAGTATTCTGCTACAGATGGATCTGGATAAGTTGGAAACTTGGGCCGAAAGGTGGCAGGTGCGATTTAACAATAATAATTGTAAGGATATACACATGGGAAGAAGGATTCAATATCAGCATTGCACACTGAACGGGAAATCACTGAGTAAATCTTACACGGAGGAGGACTTGGGGATCCTAGTTAATGATAAACTTACCTGGAGCAGCCAATGCC
Source organism: Dendrobates tinctorius (assembly GCF_039654945.1). Taxonomy (NCBI): domain Eukaryota; kingdom Metazoa; phylum Chordata; class Amphibia; order Anura; family Dendrobatidae; genus Dendrobates; species Dendrobates tinctorius. The sequence continues at coordinate 6,893,401 of NW_027361921.1, forward strand.
AAGGCAAACAGGATCATGAGGTGCATAAAAAGAGGTCTGGATACACATGAGAGCATTATACTGCCTCTGTACAAATCCCTGTTAGACCGCACATGTAGTACTGTGTACAGTTTTGGGCACCGGTGCTCAGGAAGGATATAATGGAACTAGAGCGAGTACAAAGGAGGGTATGATGGTGTGATATGTTGTGTGGGTATCATTTTGTGTCTATTTATATATTGCGGATTTTCATAGTGTTCTCTTGTTGCCCTGTATCATTCCGTGTATTCCCCATATTGTCTAGAGTCTCAATTACCTTCCAAAAGTCTGATCATTGAATTAGCTCACTTACTGTCTGCAGCCTGACTGTATCTATGCCTCTTGCTGAACCCCCTGTAGTGTCTTAATCCCCAAGGCACCTTTGTCAGGTCTAGGAGGCCTGAAAACCACCCCAAGCTGTCTGACTACCCCTGGACATAACGTGGGGGCTGGGGAGGACAGGAGCTGGTCAAGTCAGACACTGTGTGGTGATGATCGTGTGAAAACGGCACGTCAGAGAGAGGGGGAAGAATATGGGCCCATTTTATCCTCTGCCGTATTATTGGACTCTCATCTCCTTGAACATTCATCCTGTTACTGAACTGCATTTGTGTTCTGGTCTATTGTATCCTCAGTGTGGTGGACTGTTTATGGACCTTGAGGCTAAGTGCACACGTACCGGAACTCTCGCGGAAATTCCCGCGAGAATTCCGGAATTCCATTCCGCGGGAAAATCGCATTTTAAATTCCCGCGATTTTCCCGTGGAAAAACTAGCATTTTGCAAGCGTATTTAGCTTGCAAAATGCTAGCGTTTTCCAAGCGATCTGTAGCATCGCTTGGAGAACTGATTGACAGGTTGGTCACACTCGTCAAACATAGTGTTTGACAAGTGTGACCAACTTTTTACTACTGAGGCTGCCTATGCGGCATCAGTAGTAAAAGATAGAATGTAAAAAAAATAAAAAATGGTGTTATTCTCACCTTCCGACGTCCCGCGCATCCGTTCCCAGTAATCCTTTGTGAAAATGCCCGTGATGACGTCAGTTCTCGCGGGATCGCGACGTCTCGCGGTAATTCGCGATGACGTCGCGCGAATGACCGTGAGACTTCGCGATCCCGCGAGAACGGACGCCATCGCGGGCATTTTCGCAAAGGATTACTGGGAACGGGAGCGTGGAGAGAGGCGGGAAGGCTGCGCGGGACGCCGGAAGGTGAGAAGAACTATATTTTTTATTTTAAAATTCTATTTTTTACAGGGATATGGTACCCAAAGCCTGGAGGACAGTCTCCTCTCCTCCGGACAGTGGGTACCATCCACAATTGTTCTGCTTACTTTCCGCATGTTGTGCACAGCCACATGCGGAAAGTAAGCGGAACAATGCATTCCTATGGGTGCGGGATCGCCGCGATTCCGCAAATTAATGAGCATGCTGCGTTTTTTACCACGAAGCGATGCCGCCGCGGTAAAAACCGCAGCATTAGCACAGCATTGCGGAATCCCATAGGAATGCATGGGATGCTTATTTTTCGCAGCAAAATCGCGCGGTTAAAACCGCCGCGGAAACGCGAAAAAAACGCCACGTGTGAACTCAGCCTTATAGTTTTGCCTATAATAAAGGTCTTGGGATTGTTCACACTTCCCGCTCTCTGTTGATTGTGTGGTATCAGAGAAGGACCTGTGACAGAGGGCAACAAAATTAATAAAGGAGATGGGGGAACTACAGTAGCAAAATTAGGATTATTTAGTCTAAAAAAAAGACGACTGAGGGGCGATCTAATAACCATGTATAAGTATATAAGGGGACAATACAAATATCTATCACAGGATCTGTTTTATACCAAGGAAGGTGACAATCACAGGGGGGCATTCTCTGCATCTGTAGGAGAGAAGGTTTTTCCATCAACATAGAAGAGGATTATTTACTGTTAGGGCAGTGAGAATCTGGAATTCATTGTCTGAGGAGGTGGTGATGGCGAACTCAGTCGAGGGGTTCAAGAGAGGCCTGGATGTCTTCCTGGAGCATAACAATATTGTATCTTACCATTATTAGGTTCTTTAGAAGTAGATCTGGGGATTTTTTTTGTGACGGAATATAGGCTGAACTGGATGGACAAATGTCTTTTTTCGGCCTTGCTAACTATGTTACTGTGTAGAAAAAGCTGGGTTTTTATAAAGCTGGGAAACTTGCATCACCTGGTGTAACAACACCGCATTTATTCTTAATTATGCCAGATGTACTATTCAGTAGGCCCAGGGACCTGAACCTACTGAGATGTTTGGAGAACCCAGATTGGGACAATCGGTTCACCTGGCCACATACCTGAATAGGCTGCCAGCTTCCTAAGCTTGCAGCTACATACTCGCTGTGGGTGCCAGCCAAAAACGGGGAGCCTCTTGTTGGGGTAGTTGGCTCTGGAAGCCCCGAAGTCACAGATGTTCTAATTCCTGGTGAGCCAGCGGAAGGGTGACACTCTGTCATTTGCATCATCTTGTATGTTCTGGGACTGTACTATGTGTTATTGATTGTTGGTGATCCAAAAAATTATCAGCCCATTGTGATACCCTCACCCTCTGTTGTCTGATTAAAATTTTGACCACGGGGAAGGAGTAAGAGTGTTTAGTGGGATGAGCCCTGGTCCGTGTGGTCTTTCTACAGACAGACAGGCCAGCGGATGACAGGACCCACTGACCCTCATGTCTCCACACTAGATGGCAGTGGTGGGATACTACTCAGTCCGATAGATTCCGGGGAGCTGCAGGGTACTAGAGTTCATAGACACTGTCCAAGGGCTCCACATCCAGTGAGGCAGATACACAGAACCAGCAGACCATAAACAGAAGGATTTGGACACCACCATGTCCAACCCCACCAGTTCAGCCTTGGGAAGAGGACCAGAGTGGATATACAGCCTCAAACTGCAACTACAGGCATTGTGCCAGCTTCAACGGATTGAATACTGGGCACCGACACTCGGTCGGATTTGATCCAGGAAGCGGTCCTTTACGAGGACGATAAGTTTAACCCAGAGGAATTGAACTGCTTGTCATTTCAAGGATCCAATGGCAGTCTGGAATCAAATATCCAGTCCCAAGCAGCCTGAATCCAGGAGTTGTTGATCGCATTGCTACCTGGAACCTCAAGCGGTAGAAGGAGATGGAGGAATTGTTCCATCTGTACAAGCAGATCCTTACCATCAAAGTGAATAATCGGAGTAGGTGGTGCCACACCATTTTTTTCTTTAATCAGCTACCAGTATCCGTGGGATGCGGAGGACGCCAAGTTTGGATGCAATGGATGCGAGCTTGGTTCTCGTTGGTTAAATGTGGAGTTTCTCAGTTCAAACCGGGGATCAGCGAGAGGATATGAAGGACCCCACAGGAGAAATGGACAACCGTTCCGGGGTGAAATAAATCTGAGTCCGCGCCTCAAAGCTTCCCCCTTCCGGGAGTTCGCAGGATCCGAAAGATCATATGAGAGAATCTGGAAATATCTCTGATATGTTGGTGTACACAAGCATGGAATGGGAATTGAGTTTATTTGCAAATAAGACATGAAATATGTTTTGAGGAAACTTGATGATACAAAGTTTCATTCTCATGAAGGTGAAACCTATTACATTCGGGTCTGTACTGATAAGAGTTGTGGACTATATAAGGAGGATCTGCCTCTATTTGCAGAGAAACTGTAGAGAACAGCAGCCAATGCATCATGGCTACAATGGGAGGAATACAGATTTGATCCACTACCCATCTGGAGATGTTGGAGAGGTCACCTAGCCACAGACCTCAGTGGACTGTCAGCTTCCTAAACTTGAAGCTATCTTCTATCTGTGGGTGCACACCAAGGCAGGGTGCCACTGATTGGGGTAGTTGACCCTGAAATCCTCTAAGTTGAAGATGTTCTAATTCTCGATGAGCCAACGGAACGGTGAGGCTCTGTCTTTTGCACCATCTTGTGTAGTTGCTGGGACTGTATTATGTTATTGACTGTTGGTAATCCAATAATGTATTGTGTTACCCTCACCATGTGTTGTGTGAGTAGTATTTTGCCCTCTGGGAAGGAGAACTAGCGTTAACTCGCATGAACCCTGATCCATGTTGTCTTTCTAAAGACAGACAGGCCAGCTAATGAGATCAACCACTGACCCTCCTTTCTCCACACCTGGAATTTTCTAACAATAATAGTGAACAAGCTATAATCCTAACAGGCTAATTAAAGGGAACCTGTCACCAGGTTTGGCCTTTCAGGGCTGATATACAGCATTCTATAATGCTATATATAAGCTCTCAACCCAACCTGTAAGAGAAGAAAAATAACTTTTATTATACTTGCCTGTGGAGCAGTCCGGTCAAAGGGGTGTCGATGTTCTTCGTCGTGCGTCTACAATCTTCTTTTGATTGCCGTTCTTTGTGTGGACGATGTGTCCCTAAGTCATCCACACAGTCTCTACGGCATCATTGTCCTAGTTATACAATGCTGTATATGAGCCCTGAAAGATGATTGCCGTATCTCATATCAGCCGAACCTGGTGACAAGTTCGCATTAAGATCTGAAACCTTGGTCAAAATTATCTGAGCACACAAATCTCCAAGAGTGCCCAAACTTTTGCATTGTCATACATTTCTTTTTGTATTTTTTAAAATGTAAAAAATTACTTGTTTTGCCTAAAATACAAAGGAAATGTGTTGTCTTTTAACTTTAGGCCTTTTAGAGATCTTTTAATTTTCATCTTGCTTAACTGTTCACAAGAAAAATAATTTTGACCAGGGGCTAAACGTTTACATGCCACGGTATAGCCAGCAGCTGTGCAGCTCTGTCTGTGTCTCAAAGCTCTGTTCGAATGCCTTAGGGTCATCCTGGTATGTTCTGGCAGAGGTCCGACTGCTCACTGGATTTACCAGACATTAGCGAGGCTTGACGGGTAGGTGTCCGTGCTCCCCCAATCAGGGTTAGAGCACACTCTGCTTGGATTGTAAGAGTTTCCGGGCAGTCTTTCACCAGGTATCGACCTTGCAGCTCTGAAAAGAAGCCACTTGCTCTCATCAGTGCATAAAGTTTTACAGGGTCCACACCTTTGGCAGATGCAGATCTGGGGAGGATACTGAAAGCAACAGTTGATCAGGCAACTGCTTTAAGCAATGGTGGAAAACTTTATCTGGTAACTGTATAATGTTTAACCCTATATCCCCAAGCCTGTTTTCAACTTCATGACCAGGCCAAATTTTACAATTCTGACCAGTGTCTGTGTTAATAACTCTGGAACGCTTCAACAGATCCCAGTGATTCCGAGATTCTTTTCTCTTGACACATTGTACTTCATGATAGTGGTAAAATTTGTTCAATATGACTTGCGTTTATTTAGCAAAAATAGAAATTTTTGCAATTTTCAAACTGCTAATTCTTATGCCCTTAAACAAGAGCATTATAAATAAGTTACCAAATGTTTACTTTACATCTGCGTAATTTTTTAAACATAATTTTTTTCGGCTAGGAAGATAGCAGGGTTAAAAATTGATCAGCAATTTCTAATTTTTCCAACAAAATTTATAAAACCATTTTTCTAGGGACCACATCCCATTTGAAGTGACTTTGGGGGACTTTTATGACAATATACCCAAAAGTTACTCCATTCTAAACACTGGACCGCTCGAAGTCCTCAAAACCACATTCAATAAGTTTATTATCTCTTCAGGTGCGTCACAGGAATTAATTTAGTGTGGAAGGAAAAATTAACATTTTCCTTTTTTTCAGAAAAATTTTACTATAGCTCCAATTGTTTTATTTTCCCTTTTGGTAACAGGAGAAAATGAACCCCAATTTCTCCTGAGTATGCCGATACCCCATATGTGGGGGAAATCTATGGCTTGGGCGAAAGGCAGGGCTCAAAAGGGAAGGAGCACCGTTTAGAAAGTCAAACGCAAAAATGTCTGGACTCGAGATCGAACACCATGTCATGTATAGAGAGCACTTGATGTTCCTAAACTGTGGAAATCCACCCTATAAGTGACCCCATTTTGGAAACTAGACCTCTCAAGGAATTTATCTAGATGTGTGATGAGCATTTTGAACCCCTAGGTGCTTCACATAATTTTTTTTCAACCCCTTTCTGACATTGGACGTGACTCGGGCCTGTATCCGTGGACGGGATAGTACGTCATCGCGAGTAGGCTGCACTCACGGGAGGAGCGCAGCTGATTGCAGCCGGGTGTCAGCTGTGATAATCAGCTGACACCCGGCTGCAATGTGCCAGGAGCGGTCACGTACCGCCCCCGGCACATTAACCCCTGGCACTCTGCAATCAAACATTATCACAGTGTACCGGGGGCATAGGGAAGAATCGCGCAGGGAGGGGGCTCCCTGCGTGTTTCCCTGAGCCCCTCGGAACAACGCGATGTGCTCGCATTGTTCCGAGTGCCTCCTTCCTGCAGGTCCTTGGATCCAATATGACCGCGGGGCCCTTTGGGGTCCTGCAGGGAGGCGATTTTCTCAGTGCCTGCTGAGAGCAGGCGCTGAGAAGCCTCCTACAGTGCCTGTCAGATCGGTGATACAGTGATGTCCCAAACTGGGACAAAGCAATAAAGTAAAATAAAAAAAAAGAGTAAAAATAATTTTCAAAAAATTCCTAAATAAATCAAAAAAGAAAATGTTCCCTAATAAATTCTTTTTTTGTAAATAAACAAACAACACTATAAAAGTACACATATTTAGTAACGACCCGCCCTATAAAACTGTCCCACTAGTCAACCCCTTTAGTGAACCACTTGAACCCCTTTATCATCCTACCACCGGTCAAAAAGTGCAATAACACGCGATCAAAAAGACGAATATAAATAAACATGGTACCGCTGAAAACGTCATCTTGTCGCACAAAAAACGAGCTGCCATACAGCGTCATCAGCAAAAAAATTAAAAAGTTATCGCTCGCAGAATAAAGCGTTGCAAAAATAAATATTTTTTTTACATAAAATTGCTATTATTGTATAAAAACGCCAAAACATTAAAAAAAGATCTAAATGAGGTATCGCTGTAATTGTACTGCTCCGAAGAATAAAACTGCTTTATCAACATTACCACACGCGGAAATGGGGTAAAATACTTTTTGCATCACCACATTTTGAGAGCTATAATTTTTCCATATTTTGACCCACCGAGTCATGTGAGGTCATGTTTTCTGTGGGACAAGTTGACATTTTTAGTCTAGTTTCACACTAGCGCTTTTGAGCGCAGCGACGGCCTGCGCACGGCCGCCGCTAAGCCCCGCCCCCTGCCGCGCATCCGCCGGTAGCTCCGCCTACCGGCGCATGACGCTGCATGCATCCTGCGTCCCCTATATTTATCACTGGGGGCGCAGGCCGTGCGCAATATGCGTTTGGCGGCGCATGTGTCCTTTTGACGGTGCGCCGACCTGCGCCAAACGCAACCTGCTGCAGTTTGGTTGCGCTCGGCGCACCGTCAAAAAGGCGCATGCGCCGCTAAACGCATATTGCGCACCGCCTGCGCCCCCAGTGATAAAGATAGGGGACGCATGCAGCGTCATGCGCCGGTAGGCGGAGGACTCGGCAGGGGGCGGGGCTTAGCGGCGGCCGTGCGCAGGCCGTCGCTGCGCTCAAAAGCGCTAGTGTGAAACTAGCCTAAAAATGTCAACTTGTCCCACAGAAAACATGACCTCACATGACTCGGTGGGTCAAAATATGGAAAAATTATAGCTCTCAAAATGTGGTGATGCAAAAAGTATTTTTACAATAAAAAGCGTCTTTTAGCATATGACAGATGCCAAACATAAAAACCCGCCATAAATATTACATCAAACCCCCCTTTATCACCCCCTTAGGGAAAAATAATAAAATTTAAAAAAAAAAAGTATTTATTTCCATTTTCCAGTTAGTGCTAGGGTTAGGGCTGAGATTAGGGTTAGGGTTGGAGCAAGAATTGGGGAGTTTCCACTGTTTAGGCACATCAGAGGCTCTCCAAACGCAACATGGCGTCTGATCTCAATTCCAGGCAATTCTGCGTTGAAAAAGTCAAACGGTGCTCCTTTCCTTCCAAGCTCTGCCATGCACTCAAACAGTGATTTTCCCCTACATATGGGATACCAGCCTACTCAGGACAAATTGGAAAACAACTTTTGGGGTCCAATTTCTCCTGTTACCCTTGGGAAAATAAAAAAATTGGGGACTAAAAGATTAAGTTTGTGGTAAAAATGATTTTTTTTTTTTTTATTTTCACGCCCGGGCTTATAAACTTCTGTGAAGTACTTTGGGGTTCAAAGTGCTCACCACACATCTAGATAAGTTCCTTGGGAGGTCTAGTTTCCAAAATGGGGTCACTTGTGGGGGGTTTCCACTGTTTAGGCACATCAGGGGCTCTCCAGACACAATATGACACCTACAGACCATTCCATCAAAGTCTACGTTCCAAAACGTCACTACTTCCCTTCCAAGCCCCAACGTGTGCCCATACAGTAGTTTTCTCCCATATATGGGGTATCAGTGTACTCAGGACAAATTGGACAATAACTTTTGGGGTCCAATGTCTCCTGTTACCCTTGGGAAAATATAAAAAATATGGGACTAAAAGATCATGTTTGTGTAATTTTTATTTTTTTATTTTCATGCCCGAGCGTTATAAACGTCTGTGAAGTACTTGGGGGTTCAAAGTGCTCACAACACATCTAGATAAGTGCCTTGGGGGGGTCTAGTTTCCAAAATGGGGTCACTTGTCGGGGGTTTCCACTGTTCAGGAACATCAGGGGCTCTCCAAACGCGACATTGCGCCCGATCTCAATTCTAGCCAATTTTGCGTCAAACGGCGCTCCTTCCCTTCCAAGCTCTGCCATGCGCCCAAAAAGTGGTTTACCCCCACATATCAGGTATTGGCGTACTCAGGACAAATTGTACAATAACTTTTGGGGTCCTGTTTTGGAAAATAAAAGTTGGGGGTGAAAAGATAATTTTTGTGGAAAAAATATGATTTATAATTGTACGGCTGTACGTTATATACTTCTGTGAACCCCTTGGGGGTTCAAAGTTCTCACCACGTATCTAGATAAGTTCCTTGGGGGGTCTAGTTTCCAAAATGGGGTCACTTGTGGGGGGTTTCCACTGTTGAGGCATATCAGGGGCTCTCCAAACTTGACATGGCGTCCAATCTCAATTCCAGCCAATTTTGCGTTGAAAATGTCAAACGGCGCTCCTTCCCTTCCGAGCTCTGCCATGCGCTGAAACAGTGGTTTCTCCCCCCCACATATCAGGTATCAGCTTACTCAGGACAAATTGCACAATAATTTTTGCAGTCCAATTTCTCCTGTTACCCTTGGTAAAATAAAAAAAAAATTAGACCTGAAGTAATTTTTTTGTGATAAAAAATTAAATGTTCATTTTTTTTAAACATTCAAAAAATTCCTGTGAAGCACCTGAAGGGTTAATAAACTTCTTGAATGTGGTTTTCAGTACTGTCAGGGGTGCAGTTTTTAGAATGGTGTCACTTTGGGGTGTTTTCTATCATAGGGACCCCTCAAAGTGACTTCAAATGTGGTGTGGTCCCTAAAGAAAAAAATGGTGTTGTAAAAATGAGACTTTTAACCCTTATAACTTCATAACAAAAAAAAAAATTTGGTTCACAAATTGTGCTGATGTAATGTAAACATGTGGGAAATGTTACTTACCGTATATACTCATGTATAAGTCGACCTGAGTATGAGCCGACCCCCCCCCCCCCTCCTAATTTTGCCACAAAAAACTGGGAAAAAGGAATTGACTCGCGTATAAGCCTCGGGTGAAAAATGCAGCAGCTACTGGTAAATTTCAACAATAAAAATAGATGCCAATAAAAGTAAAATTAATTGAGACATCAGTAGGTTAAATGTTTTTGAATATCCATATTGAATCAGGAACCCCATATAATGCTTCATACAGTTCATGATGGGCCCCGTAAGATGCTCCATACAAATTCGCCCCATATAATGCTGCACAAAGGTTAGTAATGGCCCCATAAGATGCTCCATAGAATAATATGCCCAATATGCTGCCCAATAAAATTGTCATGATCTGCTGTGTTTGTGTGATCAGGTAGTTCAGAGGTTAATCTGGACAGCCTCTCTCTGAGACTGAGAGGCTTTTTATAGCCTCATTGTGGGATCACTCCTTGTCGCTTATACTCAGACCCTTGGCCGAGTGTGTGACCCTAGTGTGCTTTGTGACTGTGATACTTTGTGCTTGCTTGGTTTTGATCCTGTTCTGTCCCTGTTACGAGTTCTGCCTGTTCCTTTTGTACTGCTCTGATATTCCCATGTATGACTCTTTTGCTTTGGACCTGACTATTCTCTGACTGCCCCCTTGTACTGCGTTGCTATCTCTGTGCATGATTCATTGCTTACGTTTTGACTATTCTCTGCTTGTCCCCCTGGTACCGCGCCGCCCTCTCTGTGAATGACCCTCTGTTTGTCTGATCTGAGTTTCCCTAGCCTGTACTCCCAGGATTCCTGTTATAGAACTCTATTGCCATCTCCAGCAGCAGGATGCTAAGCCACGCCCCCTGTGGTCACATGATCGTAGGTCCTGGTGCTGCTAAACTACTTTCAGTGTCGCAGGTCCTGGTGTCAGAATTTTCCCTGCAGTATCGGACCCCGGGTCCCCCCGTAGTCTGGGTGAGTTATCCTGTTCAGCTGCAGCAGTCCGCCGGCGCTGACAGGATCCTGATAAAAATGCTCCATAGATTATGCCCCCATAAGATGCTTCATAGATTATGCCCCCATATGCTGCCCCATAAGATGCTCCATAGATTATGCCCCCATAAGATGCTCCATAGATTATGCCCCCATACGCTGCCCCATAAGATGCTCCATAGAATAGGCCCCATATGCTGCTGGAAATAATAATAAAAAAATAAAAAAATGGCATACTCACCTCTCATTGCTGGGGGCCAGGTGCCGGTGTCCTGAGCAGGCGGGGATACTGGTGCGCTATGGGGGACAGGTGCCAGTGTCACCTCTTGCTCAGGGCCCTGGCCCCAGAGATATTCACCTGTCCCTGGAACATTGCAGGGTATCGCTCTGTCTTCCGGGTCCCTCTGTCAGTGACTGTTCAGGCAGGGGGCACAGCACGCACTAACTACGTCACCGCACCCTCTCCTGCCTGAACGTCACTAGCAGAGGACAGAGCGGCTCTCAGCAGTGGACCGGGTACAGGTGTATATCGCTTATACTTACCCCTTCTGGCGCAGTCTCTGCAATTCCTCTTGGCGTGGTCTCCGGCAGCTATTCCTTCGTTCAGCGGTCACGTGGTACCGCTCATTAAAGTCATGAATATGCGCATATTCATAACTTTAAAGAGCGGTACCACATGACCGTTGAAGGAAGGAGCCTGAGACCATGGGAGAAGCGGGGGCGGCAGAGACCATGCCGGTGGGGTAAGTATGATCTGATACCCCCACTCCCTCTCCCCGCCGACCCCCTGGCGTATATGACTCGCGTGTGAACCAAGAGGGGGGGACTTTCAGCCCCAAAAAATAGGCTGAAAATCTCAGCTTATATGCGAGTATATACAGTATTAAGTTTTTTGTGTGCCATATCTCTGTGATTTAAGGGCATAAAAATTCAAAGTTGGAAAATTGCAAAATGTTCAAATTTTTTGTGAAATTTTCATTTTTTTCACAAACGCAAATTATATGAATGAAATGTTACCACTAACATGAAATACAATATGTCATGAGGAAGCAGTGTCAGAATCACCGGGATCCATGGAAGCGTTCCATAGTTATTACCTCATAAAGGGACAGTGGTCAAAATTGTAAAAATTGGCCCGGGCATTAACATGCAAACCACCCTTGGGAGTAAAAGGGTTAACATGCAAACCACCCTTGGGGGTAAAGGGGTTAAAGTTAAATTGTGAAAATGACAATTTGTTTTTGCCCACAAAAATCTTGTTTGAGCCCCATCATTTTCACAAGGATAGCAGGACAAAAATGGACATCAAAATTTGTTGTGCAGTGTCTCCTGACTACACAGAAACACCCATATATCGTTGAAAACTATTTTTGAGGAACAGTGCTAAACTCAGAAGGGAAGAAGTGCCATGTTGGAGTTCTGATCTTGCTGGAAAGGATTAAGGGTGCCATGTCACATTGGCAGTGCCCCTGAGGTACCAGAATATATTGACACCATGGATGTGCCTCAGAATTTTATACCATTGGGAAATGAAGAAAAAGTGATTACATTTTTACCACAAAAATGTTGTTTTAGCCCCGAATTTTACATTTTCACATGGGCAAATGGGTAATAAATATCATCACAATTTGTCACACAATTTCTGCTGAACGTGAAAATATTTCTAATATGGCTGTACAGTACTTAGCTACATGAAGATACTCGGGAGGGACGAAGCGCTATTTGCCTCCTTGAGCAAAGATTTTCCTAGAATAATTTGCGGACTCCATATACCGAGCCCCTAAGTGCTAGAATAGCAGAATCCCCCTCAAATGAACCCATTTTGGAAGTTATACCTCTTTGGGAATTTATCTAGAGATGTAGTGACAATTTTGACTCCATGGGTATTTTCCAGGTACAAGCAGCAGTGGATGTTGTTGAGTGAAAATGGCAAATCTGCTATTGTAGTGCTTGTTTATTGTAGTACCCTATACATTATGCCCTGCTAATGCTTCTGGAGACATCCCCTCATAAATTAGACGAGCTCTCATCGCTACAGAAATGCCAAGCTTGTGGATGCTAAATGTGGTTTAGGCACACTGTGGGTCTCAGAAAGAAGGTGGCATTTGAATTTGGGAGTGAAGATTAGCACTTTTCTACAGCCTTTGTACTACCCCTATATTTCCATTGACAGATGAAGGACCTGAGTACAGACCTGTTTCTTTTGTGTATTGAATTGAGGCTTTTATTGGGAATACTTTACAGAACATTTTGGATCACATTTATCCTGTGCTCTACGCTGGGCACTTAGTTTGGGACTTCCATCTAAATCTCTGAGTGACGTGATTCAGATGAAACCCCCGAGCGATCCATTCACTATATTGAGGCACCATAGTTACTCTGGACTCCGTCTGGTCTCTGTTCAGCGTTGTCCTACTTTTCAGTAGAGTACAAAACTGTGATCGACTGCACTTTTATGCACACCTAAAAAGACAGACACCTCCGAATCTTAGGCCAGACAGCATCCATAATGTCCCCATCTGCCTCATTATAGGTAATCTTGCGCCGGGGTGTCTGTATGAATCACACATTTCAGAGATTTATACGGAAAGCCTGGTGTAAGAGCTCAGCTTAGAGAAGCTGGATAAATGTGTGCTGAGCCTTAATGCAGTCTTTGGGAGGCAGAATGAACAAATCAACAGCAGGTGAAGAACTGTTTTTACTTATTTTTTACGCTATGTGTCGTGTGGTATAAGTGACTAGATGATTTTATTCTTTGGGTCGTGCGATTACTGCAATACTGCAATTACTTTTTTTTAAGCTTGGTTGCTGTCACACACTAAAAAAAACGCTTTTAATTTCAAACACAAGTTTTTGGATTGCCATAATTTGTGATCTGTAATTTTCCATGATTTGGCGACAGAGTCATGTGAGGGCTTGTTTTTTGATGGTTTTATTGGCACCATTTTTGGTCACATAGCGTTTTTTGATCGCTTTCTGTTCCCATTTTTGGGAGGCAGACTGAACATAAAACAGCAATTCAGGAATTTTTTGGGGGGTCTTGTTTTATGCCGTTCTGTGTTTGGTAAAATTGATAAGGCATCTTTATTATTTGGGTCAGTATGATTATAGCGATACTACATTTACATAATTTTTTAATGTTTTGGCACTTTTACATAATAAACTATTTTATAGAAAAAAAAGTTTTTTGCATTGCTATATACTGAGAGAGCTGTACCTTTTTTTATTTTTCCACTGATGAAGCTGACTAGCGACGTGTTTGCAGGACAAGATGGCATTTCAGAGATGCTATTTTTATCCACATTAGTCTTTTTAATTGAGTTTTTTCCACTTTTTGTTAAGCAGTATGATGAAAAAAGCATAGTTTGGGCATTTTTAAAAAAAATCCTTAAGGTGTGCACTGAAGGGGTTAACTAGTGTGACAGTTTTGTAGGTGGGGTTGTTCTGAATGCGTCGATACCAAATATGTTTACTTTATCTATTTTTTACATAAAAATATGTATTTATTATTATATTTTAATGTTTTTGTTATTACTATTATATTTTCAGATTTATGTAAAATGGATTTTTAAAATTTTTTTTTTTTTTTTCTTATTCGCTCTATGGGGCTTTCACTTTCAGCACCTTGATTGCTGTTATAAATCATTACATTTCATGACCATTGCAATGCTTTATACCTGTCGGTGCAGCACTTTAACAAGTCTCTTAAACCATGATCTGAGCATGGTCTAAGGGGCTTGCAACATAGCCTGGTGATCCCTATGTCGTCATGAGTACCTTGGGTCACTATGGTAACAATCGGGTTCTCGCGATGACTAAGCCCCCTCCCTCTCCTTGCTTTCTAAATGCTGCTATCGATATCGATCACAGCATTTAGGGGGTTAATACCACTCCCGGCAGTGTGAGATGGATGTCAGCTGGTATGACAGCTGAACAGCCGGCGGTGATCACACGTGCACAGCTTTTGTCCTCGCCAAATTGCCAGGATATATCCATATGTCTTAGGTCAAGAAGTCCTTCCATTCCATGACATATGAATAGGTCCAAGCTCGTGAAGAGGTTAAAGGACGTGTTGCCTATGTTTTCTATACAAAGGGTGAAAATGACTCTTATAATGCTTGAACAAACAAGTGTTTAAGTTGTAAATAGTGAGCATTAGCATAAAATCAATATTTTTACTTATATGGCCTTTCATCCTAATTATTTTTTATTTCCCTTTTATCATAGGTGTGTTCAGAGCAACATTGTGCTTTTAACACAGGCATTTCGGAGAAAATTTGTGATACCAGATTTTGTGTCTTTTACCTCACACATTGATGAGCTTTTCGAAAGCGCAAAGAAATTATCTGGTGGAAAGGTACTGAAGCTATTTTCAATGTATTTTTCTCACTTTATTATGTTAATATGTAAATGATGCAGTTTACAAAATGTTCTGCCAATAACTGTTTTATTATTGATCTTCTACTTTATTCACCCATGCCAGATATCATTACGGTCACTTGAAAGAAAGAAAATCATAATCATAATTGTCCCACCTAAAAAGCTTTTAGAATGGTACATAAATATATATGTACGTATTTTAAGATGTAAGTAGTATACCAGTGTGCTTCCTGTCAGCCGGATACTTTAGTTGTCTTGATTTATGTTGCTGGAACACCACAGAATCACAAACATTTATTGAGCCTAGCATAAAATGAATAGTGACCCAACTGTGCTTGGCTAAGGCTACATCTACATTTTTTTTCACTCAATACAGTTTCTAGAAAACCACTGTCCATAGTGTAGGAAAGCCAGGGATAAAACCTAGCCCTTGAGGTCCTGATTACATGCACCTGGCTAGCTATGTCTAGAGCTAGGCCCTGTGTGCATTTGTTGGTCAGTCAGCTGGGGGAGCAGAGCACTGTGTGTTGTGTTGGAGCTGCTCAAGACAAGCCAGAATCTCTCTGGTAGGATACAGCAGTGGTCGTGAGCACCAAACTGCAAGTATCACTTGTTGCTAAGGACAATAACTATTTTATGTGTCTGAACTGGGACTAGCTCAGCTGTGTCTGAGTCACCAGTGAGTGTGAACCCACTGAGCCAGAAGCAGGACCTGAATTGCCATGTGGGTAGAGCTGATTATTTGTGTGTCTACAGCTAGGAAGAGCACTTCCTCAAGGCACAAGAGGCAAAATCCATGGGGTATAATTGGTCAGCTTGATTGTGACAATTTAAGCTTGGGATCGGAAACATGTATTAGTACCCATAGTGGAAAGCAAGTTCCTTACCCAAAGCCAGGTACACTGTAAGGTGGTAGAAAAAGTGGCAGAGGTCAACTATAAAGTTAATTGAATGAGGAAAAGGAACCCTTCCCCATATATTATGGCAACTAAACCCTGGAAGATTAGGGACCCACTCAAGAACCCTCTCTTGTTTGGCTGGACAGAAGCCAACCTTGCGGTGTCAAAGTGGCTTAAACTCTGCCACCTCTCCAAAATCAGCATGGCTACAAATTGGTACCTAAAAATAGTGGCAGGTTCTTGGAGTTAGTGGATCACCCTCGTGTCATCAAACATGAGCCTCCTACTCGGGTCAGTTTAGAGTCCTTTAGGCTCTCTGTGTTGGCAGACGATGCCAGCCTCTGACTTTTGGCAGAGGGTAAGGTTTGTAGGAAACCAGGTAGGACAGGATTAAAACCTAGCACTTGAGGTCCTTATTACGTGCACCTGGCTTGCTGTGCCTAGAGCAAGGCCCTGTGTTCATTTAGGTTCGTTCGTTTTGTGTTTCTTTGTTGGTCATTCAGTTAGGAGAGTCAATACCAATACATCAGATGGAATTGTAGTAGAGATGAGGATTTCACTACCCAGGCCAAGATTCTCCAAGAGCATTTGGACAAATAATATTACCGTATTTTCCGCTTTGTAAGACGCACTTTTTTTTCCCCCAAACTTGGGGGGGAAAATGGGGGTGCTTCTTACAAAGAGGATATACCCGATATACCTTACCGGGTGTAGGCCGCAGGGGTGTCCGAGTGTCCGTCGGCGTTGTGGGTGTCTCCGGGTGCCCAGCGGTGTCTCCGGTTCCCATCCCGGGGCTCTGCCGACATTTTCCGACAGGCCAGAGCCCCGGGGCTCCCTCTCGCCTCCCTCTGTATTGGCTCCAGCAATATGGCGGCGCATGCGCTGATGGTGATCTCGGGACTGAGATCTCGAGAGATGAGATTTCAGAGATCTCATCTCTCGAGATCTCAGTCCCGAGATCACCATCCGCGCATGCGCCGCCATATTGTCGGAGCCAATACAGAGGGAGCCCCGGGGCTCTGGCCTGTCGCAAAATGTCGGCAGAGCCCTGGGATGGGAACCGGAGACACGGCTGGGCATGTGGAGACACGGCTGGGCACCCGGAGACACCCACAGCGCCGACGGACACTCGAACACCCCCTGCAGCCGACACCCGGTAAATGTTGGCAGAGCCCCGGGCTGCTGCACAACCCCCCTGGCAGCAGTACAGCCCCCCTGGTAGCAGCACGAGCCCTCCTGGCAGCAGCACAGACCCCTGGCAGCAGCACGAGCCCCCCTGGTAGCAGCACAGACCCCTGGTAGCAGCATGAGCCCCCTTGGTAGCAGCACGAGCCCCCCTGGCAGCTCTCATCCCTTCCTGTGGCCTGCAGTATCACCCCACTCCTGCCTCCTCCAGCAGCGACCCTGGGACCCTGCTTCACCGCAGCCACCAACCCCAGTAAGCAATAAGATGCCTGGATTATAAGAGGCACCACAGTTTTATTAAAAAAAAGTTTTTTTCCTATTTTTCTCCTCAAAATTTGGGGTGCGTCTTATAATCCGAAAAATACGGTAGATGCCGAAGCCTGTTTAGCTCACAGAGCCCGGCCAAAAGAGCGCACAGTGTACGGCCACAGAACTCTACCCCAAGGACGCGGGGTTAGAGTCCTTCTAGGCCCACTGAGCGTGCGGCGTCGCTGCCGCGAGCGCCGCTATAGACGCTGGCTATGAAGTAGAGCACGTGCACTGAGGCGTGCCGAGTCCCTGGTGAGGACTGATATCTGACTCAGCCTCTGTCCTACCTACACCTAAGCCTGGGCGCTAGCAGGCTAGGCTGCACAACACATGCGTACCAAGGGTAGGGGTTTCTTAATGAGTCATTCACCAGAGACATTCATACGTGCATACATCACTAACTCCACATAATCTGTAAATACAGTCTATCCTAGCGCATGGCCGAGCGGCCATGCAAACCTTTTATAGCTGCGAGCGTCCGGGACCTTCCTGGCTTCTCGGATGGGCCAATCCGAACAGGAGCAGGACCTGAGCACGTGACCTTCGATCTCAATGGGAGATCACTCCACGGGCATGCTCAGTGGCCCGACATGGGGACTTAGTCCCTGGAGGATCTCGCTGCTGAGCAGCATGTATTGCCATAGCTGTGCCAGAGGTGGCAGCAGCAAGCAAACCCACGGAGCTGGTCTGGGCAGAGCGCCTGGACTGACGAGTTTGCTGAGCAACCTCCTCTGCGGCTGGAGAGGAATGGGAGAACGCTGGAAGCAAGGCTCAGGATTCCCGCTGTGCAGCGACAGGAACCCGACACCTAACATTACCCCCCCTCCTAGGGCCCCCCCCTCTGAGCCTCGCTGCGCTCAAATTCCGCAATGAGAAGAGGAGCGTGGATGTTCTCCACCGGCTCCCAGGTCCGAGCCTCAGAACCAAGACCCTTCCAATCCACCAAGTAAAACTTTTTGCCTCGCATCACCTTGCATCCCACTTCACCTTACATCCCACGATGGCATTGACCTCAAACTCGTCTGACGACAAGTCCGATGTCCCGGCAGATGGCTCAGAAAACCGGGACATGTGAACCGGCTTAAGGAGAGACACATGAAACGTGTCCGAGATAGCCAAGTGTGGTGGAAGGGCCAGGTGGTAGACCACAGGGTTGATCTGCTCGAGGACCTTGAAAGGGCCAATATAGCATGGTGCGAACTTAGCGGATTCAACCCGCAGCCTGATGTTTCGGGCAGAAAGCCACACTAAGTCGCCAGGGGCGAAGGTCAGAGCAGGACGCCTGTGTGCGTCAGCGGATACCCTCATTCTCTCCATGGATGCCCGGATAGCATCCTGCATGCGATCCCAAATGTCACGTGCCTCCACTGCCCAGTCTGCCACCCTAGAGTCGGTGGACAACATGGGCACGGGGACGCGCGGATGCTGGCCGTAATTTAAGAGGAATGGAGTCTGACCGGTGGAATCGGCCACAGTATTGTTCAAAGCGAACTCCTCCCACGGCAGCAAGGATGCCCAATCATCCTGCCTGGCCGAGACAAAATGTCGCAGATATGTCACCAGGGTCTGGTTGGCTCTCTCAACCAACCCGTTCGTCTCGGAATGATAGGCCGAGGAGAGATTTAGCTCAATGCTGAGCAGAGAACAGAGCTCTCTCCAAAACTGAGATGCAAACTGAGGGCCCCGGTGGCTGATAATCTTATCCGGCATGCCATGCAGGCGGAAAACATGTTTAATAAACAACGCTGCCAGGCCCCGTGCAGAAGGTAGCCGCGAGAGTGGTACCAGATGCACCATCTTGGAGAAATGATCGGTGACCACCCAAATGACGGTGCTGCCACTGGACTTGGGCAGACCCACCACAAAGTCCATACCGACCATCTCCCAGGGCCTGTCCGCTACCGGCAGGGGATAGCGTAACCCAGCGGGCCACTGTCGAGAGGACCGATTCTGGGCGCAAGAGACGCACGCCTGAATTTAGTCCCTGATGTCACGAGCCATATGCGGCCACCAGTACTTAATTGTAAAGTGCTGCGGAATATGTTGGCGCTATATAAATAAAAATTATTATTATTATTATGTCCTCGCCAGGAGATCAGAGGTTCGTTTGGTCCCAAAATGTCCCCCCTCCCTGGACGAATGAGCCCAAGAGAGGACCTCCGGTCGCAGATGGGCAGGGACAAAAGTCTTGCCCGGAGGTACCGACTCGAGAGCAACCGGAGCCACGGTCCTCAGACTCAGACGAGGCTCCTCCTCCTCCGATGACACCACGGAGCGAGAAAGAGCCTCGGCCCGGACGTTCTTCTCTCCAGAGAGAAAATGCAGGGTGAAATGGAATCGGGAGAAGAACAAGGACCATCTGGCCTGGCGAGAATTCAGCCACTGGGCAGTCTATAGATAGACCAAATTTTTGTGGTCGGTGAACACCTGGAAAGGATGGCGAGCCCCCTCCAGGAGGTGTCTCCATTCTGAGAAGGCCAGCTTCATTGCTAGCAACTCCCTGTCTTCGATGGAATAATTCCTCTCCACCGGTGTGAAGGTATTAGAGAAGAAGCATGGGTGCTTCCGACCTTGCGAGTCCTTCTGGAACAGGACCGCTCCAGCACCAACGGAAGAGGCATCCACCTCCAGAATGAAGTGCTTATCTACATCGGGGCGATGTAGAATGGGAGCGGTAGCGAAGTGGGATTTAATAGCGGCGAAAGCCTTGGAGACAGGTTCTGACCACAACTTGGGGTTTGCACCCTTCTTGGTGAGGGCTACCAAGGGTGCTACCAAAGTCGAGAAGTGGGGAATGAATTGGCGATAGTAATTAATGAACCCCATAAAGCGCTGCACCGCTTTGAGAGAATGGGGTTCCTGCCAATCCATCACCGCCTGTAGCTTGGCAGGATCCATGGCCAAACCCTGGGCTGAGATGATATAGCCCAAGAAAGGCAAGGACTCCCGCTCAAACACACACTTCTCCAACTTGGCATAGAGGGAATTTGCCCGCAGGAGGTCGAAAACTTTGCATCATCTCTCCAGTGGGAGTCAATATCTGGAGAGTAGATGAGAATATCATCCAGATAGATTACTACCGAGGTGGTAAGCATATCCCGGAAGATATCGTTCACAAAATCTTGGAAGACGGCAGGGGCATTACAGAGCCCGAAGGGCATCATCAGATATTCATAGTGCCCGTCTCTGGTGTTAAATGCCGTCTTCCATTTGTCCCCATCACGGATGCGAATCAGGTTGTAAGCCCCCCGCAGATCAAGTTTGGTAAACACACTTGCTCCCCGTAGCCTATCAAACAGCTCCGATATCAGGGGTAGAGGATACTTATTCTTAACGGTGATGGCGATAAGACCCCTGTAATCGATGCAAGGACGTAGTTCCCCACTCTTCTTCTGGACGAAGAAGAATCCTGCCCCCGCTGGTGACACTGACTTCCTAATGAATCCTCTTGCCAAATTCTCCCTGATGTATTGAGACATGGCCTCTGTCTCTGGGAGAGATAGGGGATAGACTCGACCCCGGGGAGGCTCAGCACCAGGCAAGAGGTCAATAGGACAGTCATAGGGGCGATGCGGTGGAAGTGTCTCCGCCGTCTTTTTGGAGAACACGTCCGCATACTGTCGATAGTGTTTGGGAAGCGAGGAAAGATCTGCGGGGACCTCGGTGGAGGCAACCTGGACGCATTCCCTCAGACATCTACCCTCACATGACTTACTCCAACCAAGAATTCTCCCCGAGGACCACTCTGTATGGGGAGAATGATACCGCAACCAGGGGACCCCTAGAAGGACCTGGTCGATACCCTCGGGCATGACGAGGAGGGATATCATCTCCCGATGAGATGGAGATACCGAGAATATCAGTGGAGCGGTTCGGTGGGTAATCTGTGAGGGCAGAGTCGCGCCATTCACTACTCTGACGGTGACTGGCTGGGACATCATAAGCAGTGGTATCGCGTGCCGTTGAGCGAAGGCAGATGACATAAAATTACCCTCCGCTGCGGAATCCACGTAAACCTCCACCGCCAGAGTGGAAGAACCAAACTCAAGTGTCCCCTTAAAGGACAACTTGGAGGAAAACGCAGCGGATTCTAGTGAGCCGCCTCCTACGGCCACTCGGGGCGAGCGTCTTCCCAGCCGCTGTGGGCACTGGTTGGCAAAGTGACCGGACTGCCGATCCCAGGGGCTTGAGCGGGCCGGGGCCTGGATCCCTCGCGGGAAGCCCCCTGACGCACGGACGCCCGATCTGGAGATTCGAGAGGTTTAGCAAAACTAGGTGCCAACCTGAACCTCTGCCTACACTGGGTCCGCTCCAACCTTCGCTCGGCAAAGCGAAGGTCTATACGGGTGGAGACGGTGATAAGCTCCTCCAGTGTAGCAGGAATCTTCCTGATGGCCAGGTCGTCCCTCACATGGCCAGCCAACCCGCTCCAAAATGCCGGAATGAGGACCTTATCTGGCTACTCTAACTCCGAGGCCAGCGTCCGGAACTGGACGGCAAAGTGGCTGACCATGGACGAACCGTGTGACAATGCTAGCAGCCGGAGCGCGGTGTCATGAATGACTCGCGGTCCCAGGAAGACATGCTTCAGAGTGTCCAAGAACCGAGAGGCACTCTGCACCACATGATCACCACGCTCCCACAGCGGTGTGGCCCACTCCAAAGCCCTGCCCGACAAGAGGGAAAAAAATGGCTCACGAAACCCCTACAATAGGCACTATCACCCGAGAACTTCTCGGGCAGTGGGAGGCGGGACAAAGTCGGGGCAGGGATGGCAGTGGTCACACAGGAGACAGCCTCTGTGGCTGCCTGAACAGCGACAGCAGTAACATCCGCAGCTGAAGCTGGACGCTCGAGAGCCGCCAACCTGCCCTGCAGCTGCCGGATGTACTGCAACAGTCGCTGTTCGTCCGCCATTACTAGCCAGACCCTGGCGCTAGGATAATGTTAGGGCTGGCGGAACGCACCAAATTATAAAATAATAGTAGGTGCGTTCGCAACCCGGGGTCCACCGTGCAGAGGTGGTACACTGCTGCTAGATAATGGTGGAAGAATAGAGCGGCGTAAAAACAGTCACACGTGGGTTACGTCACCCAATGTGAACAGGCGCGAACTCTGTTAATGCACAGAGTCGCACAACCGCTGAACGTAGATGCCGAAGCCTATTTAGCTCACAGAGCCCGGCCAAAGGAGCACACGGTGTACGGCCACAGAACTCTACCCCAAGGACACGGGGTTAGAGTCCCTCTAGACCCACTGAGTGTGTGACGTCGCTGGCTATGAAGTGGAGCACGTGCACTGAGGCGTGCCGAGTCCCTGGTGAGGACTGATGCCTGACTCAGCCTCTGTCCTACCTACACCTAAGCCTGGGCACTAGCAGGCTAGGCTGTACAACACATGCGTACCAAGGGTAGGGGTTTCTTAATGAGTCATTCACCAGAGACATTCATACGTGCATACATCACTCACTCCACATAGTCTGTAAATACAGTCTATCCTAGCGCATGGCCGAGCGGCCATGCAAACCTTTTATAGCCGCGAGCGTCCCGGACCTTCCTGACTTCTCGGATGGGCCAATCCGAACAGGAGCAGGACCTGAGCACGTGACCTTCGATCCCAATGCGAGATCACTCCACGGGCATGCTCAGTGGCCCGACATGGGGACTTAGTTCCTGGAGGATCTCGCTGCTGAGCAGCATGTATTGTCATAGCTTTGCCAGAGGTGGCAGCAGCAAGCAAACTCTCGGAGCTGGTCTGGGCAGAGCGCCTGGACCGACGAGTTTGCTGAGCAACCTCCTTTGCGGCTGGAGAGTAATGGGAGACCGCTGGAAGCAAGGCTCAGGATTCCCGCTGTGCAGCGACAGGAACCTGACGCCTAACACAATATGTACCGTAATTGCAATTTTCTTGGAGAAATTTCAAGGATGCAAACACTGTTTGCTATGACTGTGTACACTCCAGATGTCAAACAATCTGAATTTAAGTAAATGGAAAAAAATAAAACTTTTTAAAAAGAAGGTAATTTTAACATTCCACTCGACCTACAAACAAATGCCACTTAAAGAGAACCTGTCACCAGTTTTGGCCGATATAAGTTACGGCCATCACCTTTCAGGGCTGATATACAGCATTCTATAATGCTGTATATCTGCCCCCAACCAAACCTATAAGGCTAGTTTCACACTTGCTTTTTTTTGCAGCGCGTTTTTCCCGCAAAAAAACGCATTGAAAAAATGCATACAAAAGCATACAACTGCTGCGTTTTTTTCAAGCATTTTTATGAGCATGCATGAAAAAAACGCAGCGTTTTTATGCGTTTGTATGCGTTTTTAGTGCGTTTTTACCGCGTTTGCGTTTTTTTCCAACATTAGGTGGCCCCTCACACTAACCCAAACCATGACTTTACTAACTCTAACCCTGACCCTAACCCTAACCCTGACCCTAACCCTAACCCTGACCCTAACCCTTAACCAAATCATACTTAACCCTAACCCAAACCCTAAACCCTAACTAACCCTGACTCTAACCCTAACCCTGACCCTAACCCTAACCCTGACCCTAACCCTTAACAAAACCATACTTAACCCTAACCCTGACCCTAACCCTGACCCTAACCCTTAACCAAACCATACTTGACCCTAACCCTGACCCTAACCCTTAACAAAACCATACTTAACCCTAACCCTAACCCTGACCCTAACCCTTAACCAAACCATACTTAACCCTAATCCTGACCCTAACCCTGACCAAACCATACTTAACCCTAATCCTGACCCTAACCCTGACCCTAACCCTTAACCAAACCATACTTAACCCTAATCCTGACCCTAACCCTGACCCTAACCCTTAACCAAACCATACTTAACCCTGACCCAAACCCCAACCCTAACCCTGACCCTAACCCTAACCCTAAACCCCCTTAACTAACCCTAACTCTAACCCAAACCCCTAAATTCCATGGTTAAAAAAAAAAAACGCATATGCAAAAAAACGCATACATGAGCATGCCAGTGCGCACATATGCGCATCCATAGGCTATAATGGCCATTTTTAGCGCAAAACGTGCGCATATGTGCGCATGCGCTTTTTTGCAGGGCCAAAAAATGCAACATGCTGCGTCTGGAAAATACAAACGCACACCCCAAAAAAACGCAGCGCATGAAAATCGCATACATGCGCTTACAAGCGCGCATGCATGCGCACCCATGTTAAATATAGGGGAAAAAACGCATGCGCACATATGCGTTTTTTTCCAGCGCTAAAAAACGCAAATGTGAAACCAGCCTAAGACAAGAAAAATGACTTTCATTATACTCACTTTCGGGGCAGTCTGATCCGATGTGTGTCGCTCTTCTTGGTCTGGCGCCTCCCATCTTCTTGCGATGCCGCCCTCCTGCTTGCTTTGTGCGGATGACGTGTCCCTGCATCATCCACACAGTCTCCCTGGCACCACGCTCCTGCACAGGCGTACGTATCTGCCCTGTTGAGGTCAGAGCAAAGTGCTGCAGTGTACAAGTGCTGGACTTCTTTGACCTTCCCTGGCACCTGCTCAATGCAGTACTTTGCTCTGCCCTCAACAAGGCTGAGAAGTATGCCTGCGCAGGAGCGCAATGCCGAGGAACCTTTGTTGATGACGCAGGGATGCGTCATCCACGCGAAGCAAGCAGGAGTGCGGCATCACAAGGAGATGGGAGGCACTGGACTAAGAAGGGCGACACCCATCGGACAGGACCGTCCCGCAGGTGAGTATAATAAGTTATTTCTCTTCTCTTACAGGTCGGGTTGGGGCAGATATACAGCTTTATAGAATGCTGTATGTCAGCCCTGAAAGGTGATCGTCGGAACTTATATCGGCCAAAACTGGTGACAGGTTCACTTTAAGGTTCCTCCACGTTATCTTACAGACAATTAAAATCTATTAGGAAATGTTTTCAGTCAATAAATTCTGGATGATTGCAAAGCCATATATATCCTGATACAAAATATTTGACTTTCTACTGTATTTACAGTGACAAAGTTACTGGCAAAAGTACTAGAGAGGGACATATGTAGCACTGAGGTTGTGGGCTTCAGTAACATAAACCTAGGAAAAATCATCCAGCACACTAAGTGATGAGAGGGGTTAATCAGCCATGTTTAGTGCTATGATGATTGAAGGAGTCCAGAGGATAAATACTCTACTTTCTAGAGCATTTGAGTGTGGGTGGGTCTGGAGGTACAAGCTCTGAAGATTTGTTTTGGTGTTAAGGAAAGCTGGACGTATGGAGATTGCAGGTCTCCTGGATTGAATATCCTTAGCTAAAGAGCATGGAACCTGGAATCTAAGCCAGGTGGGCTAACCAACACTATTGTATGGACTTGTTACTTTATGTTTTACCTACTGCCCGACAAAGGCTGTATTTACGTTTTCTGGTGACGTAGTTATGAGGATTTATATTCCCAATAAAATAAATTTTAGTCATAGATATTAAAAGATCACCAACCCAGTGTATACCATACCACAAGTCAGCATAGACATAACCTGTCCAATTTGCTACACTAGTCTGCTGTCCCTTCCTGACAGTGGGGGTTGGCATCCTAGAAGATGCGATTGTTTGGCGCCCCCACTCCGAGACTGCTGTCCCAGACTAGCCCTGATATCCCCTAATAGTCTACAGGTGGGAAAACAATTATTGATAGTGTAGAAATGAATAGATAGAACTTAATTAACAAGAATAAAATGCTGACAGGTTATAACATCAATAACTCTATTGCCGCTATGATGCCTCTTCATCTGGACACCTCATATCAGTGGCACTGCTAGGTTCCTAATCGGGCCTCCTGATGAACCGCTAAGACGGGGAAACGCGTTGAGGCTGGAGCTCAGTAGGGGTTAAAGTCCCTGCTATTTTCTGTTTCTGCTGGATTGGAAATCAGTATGAACTCATCTTTTTTTGACCAATTCGCTATGTGAATCTTGCACTGTATTTTACTGGTCTCTTGTCTTATGGTCATATTGTCCTTTTCGGAGTGGGGGGACTACTTTCACAGGAATTGATTGTTTTTGCACCCAATTTCATATGTGTTAAATATTGGGCATATCTTTTCTAATGCTGACATACAGCTTTTTCATAATCCCCATTTTGAGTGTGTTATACACATTGGTTACATCTTTGCTTGTGCAGATTTCTGCATTTGGGATATATACCCTTTGATTGGGGATTTTTGACCTGGATTTTTAGACAATAGAGTTATATATGTTATAACCTGTCAGCATTTTACTCTTGTTAATTAAGTTCTGTCTATTCATTTCTACACTATCAATTACTGTTTTCCCACCTGTAAACTATTAGGGGATATCAGGGCTAGTCTGGGACAGCCGTCGCGGAGTGGGGGCGCCAAACAATCAACGATCGTATCGTCTAGGGTGCCAACCCCCACTCTCAGGAAGGGACAGCAGACTAGTGTAGGGAATTGGACAGGTTATGTCTATACTGGCTTGTGGTATGGTATACACTGGGTTGGTGATATTTTAATATCTATGATTAAAATTGCTTTTATTGGGAATATATGCTCGCACTATTTAAGGTTTTTTCCCTAGTTCTTGAGGACTTTGAGTTTTTTTGATTTGACGTGGTTATGAGGATTGCAATAAGTCATGCGGACTTTAAATAGATATGGTTCTTGTGTCTACCTCTGTAAGAAACCGAGTGAGTTGACCTATCAAATTACATATACACCAACATTACTCCAAGATCAATAATTAGTCTTTCCTACCACACTATCTAGTTAGCAACATGAAAGATCTATCAATAGATTCCATACATGTATCTGACCATGCACCAATTTTATGAACTATCTCGTACATAATAAACTGACTTAGACCATTTTCACACGTTCAGTATTTGTAAGCCAAAACCAGGAGTGGAACCATCAGAGGAAAAGTATAATAGGAACACGTCACCACTCCTGTATTTTTCACCCACATCAGTATTTGTAAGGCTAGAGCCTTACGAATACTGAAGTAAAATACTGACCAAATACTGATTGTGTGAACATGGCCTTATGATTGGAAGTTAAATAATTACTTAGTGAATTTGAAGGATAAAAGCAATTTATTGCAAATAAGGAAGAATATTTTCAGAATAGTTCTGCCAAATACATAAATGATACAAGTTTATAGGAGGAGAGTTTATAGAAATAGGAGCTAGAAAGAAATAGAAAATGAAAGAAATTGAAAATGCCTATAAGAAAATACAAAAGCTAGAATTAATACTTAAGCAAACGTTAGTTACTACACTAGAAGGAACTGGTAATCTAGAGATGTAAGTTTGAAGAACTTCTAAATGATAAATACCGTATATACTCAAGTATAAGCCGACCCGAATATAAGCCGACCCCTAATTTTGCCACCAAAAACTGGGAAAACTTATTGACTCGAGTATAAGCCTAGGGTGGAAAATGCAGCAGCTACTGGTAAATTTCAAAAATAAAAATAGATACCAATAAAAGTAAAATTAATTGAGACATCAGTAGGTTAAATGTTTTTGAATATCCATATTGAATCATGAGCCCCATATAATGCTCCATACAGTTCATGATGGCCCCATAAGATGCTCCATACAAAATATACCCCATATAATGCTGCACAAAGGTTAATAATGGCCCAATAAGATGCTCCATAGAATAATATGCCCCATATGCAGCTCCATAAAGGTTATGGACCCATAAGATTCTCCATAGATTATTCCCCATATGCTGCCCCATAGATTATGCCCCATAAGATGCTCAATAGATTATGCCCAATATGCTGCCCCATAAGATGCTCCATAAAGGTTATGGCCCCATATGCTGCTGCGAATAAAAAAAAAAAATGATACACTCACCTCTCGTCGCTGGGGACCAGGTGCCAGTGTCCTGAGCAGGCGGGGACACCGGCGCGCTATGGGGGCCAAGTGCCGGCGTCACCGCTGGCTCAGGCCCCGGCACCTGAGATATTCACCTGTCCCCGTTCCACCGTCGTGCACCACTCTGTCTTCTGGGTCCTCTCAGTGACGCTCAGCAGAGGGCGCACAATGACCACGTCATCGTGCCCTCTGACCTGAATGTCACAGCCAGAGGATGAGGAGGACAGAGCGGCGCGCAGCGGTGGAACAGGGACAGGTGAATATCGCATATACTTACCCCCTCCTGGCACGTCTCTGCAGCCCCTGCTTCTCACTGTCTCCGGCAGCTCTTCCTTCAGCGGTCACGTGGTACCGCTTATTAAAGTCATGAATATGCGCATATTCATGACTTTAATGAGCGGTACCATGTGACCGCTGACGGAAGGAAGAGCTGCCGGAGACCGTGTGAGAAGCAGGGGCTGCAGAGACCGCGCCAGGTAGGGGTAAGTATGATCTGACACCCCCTGGCGTATATGACTCGAGTATAAACCGAGGGGGGGGGCACTTTCAGCCTTAAAACTGGGCTGAAAATCTCTGCTTATACTCGAGTGTATACGGTATTAGAAATGATGGAGTTAGTTGAATGCAAATTTACTTCAAGTCAAATTTGCTGTGGCGCACAGCTCCCGATGATTTTCAACAATTTGCAATTAGATTCCTTGAGGATATAACAAAACAATATGCCCAGTGCCATTTCAGACATTGCTGTGTGAGTGAGGCCTCACAAATAGTCAGCCGCACGGCTGCGCCGGTTTCCCCATAGTGCCTAGATGTTATCACATCACATAGTCTGGTATTATAAGGCTACGTGTGCACGTTGCGGATTTGCTTGCGGAAATTTCTGTGCAGTTTCTGCCTCTTAGCAGAAAACGCAGTTGAAATTCCACGCGGATTTGATGCATATTTGATGCTTTTTTTCATGAGGATTTTCATGTGGATTTGTAAGCGAAATAAAGGTGTTAAAAAAAAAAAAGAATTGTGGTGTAATTTCCTTGTTCAACCTCTACTTTTTCATTCTCTATTGAAGACCATAATGTCATTACATACAATCATACTATGTTCAAATATAATGTTTACACACAAACAAATATAAGTGAATATTATATACACAGCTCTTGCAAAAATTAAAAAAGTGCCCCTGTTTGAGGAAGCAAACAGAAGCCTGTAGTGGTGGCAAGTGGGGTTCATATTTGTGGGGCTGTTGTCACCTTTGTATTGTCCGGTTACATCAATCCCACGGCTTAGTAATGGAGAGGCATCTATAAGACACCTATCCATTACTAATCCTGTAGCTGTATGGTAAATAAACACACAGCCAGAATAAAGTCCTTTATTTGAAATAATCACACAGACTCATTTATTGAATCTAAATTAACCAGACTTACTGAATGCCTAATCCCTGACTACCTCTTCTCCTGCAACAAAAATAAAATAATAAACCAACATATAATACTCCCTATCCACTGTAGTCCATTTAATACCGAGTGTCCTACGAATATCTCTCGTGCAGAACAATCACATTGGGAGATGTGACTGCTCTACCTGACCTCTGGTGATACACTGACAGGAGGTAATCCCTCCCATAGTCTATCACTGCACTGCCATGAGTGAACTCCGGTGCTTTCACTTATGGCACTACCGCTGTGTGAGAACTTTCAGTGTGTCAAGAGTGGGAGAAGAGGGTTGCATTGACAGTCCAACACAATGGGCAGCACTTTGAACGCATTTTATAAGTGGTCATAAAAGTGTAAATAACTCATGAAAGAATAAAATTATGTTAAAACCAAGCACACCAATGTTTTTTTTGTAAAATTCTCAATACGTTTGATGTGTCACATGACCCTCACACCATTGGAATAAATAAAGTTGGATCCAAAATGGCCCATTTCAGAATAGCCGTCATGGTCACCACCCATCTTGAAAAGTTCCCCCCTCCCATATACTAATGTGCCACAAACAGGAAGTTGATATCACTAACCATTCCCATTTTATTTAGGTGTATCCGTATAAATAGCCCACCATATATAATTACGTGTTTACTTGTAAAACACTGGGCAAAACTGTCACTGAAAAAGACCTGGATGTATGGGTGGACGACAAACTCACATTTAGTGGCCAGTGTCAGGCAGCTGCTGCAAAGGCAAATAAAATAATGGGATGTATTAAAAGAAGCATAGATGCTCATGAGGAGAACATAATTTTACTTCTATATAAGTCACTAGTGCGACCACACTTAGAATACTGTGTACAGTTCTGGTCTCCGGTGTATAAGAAAGACATAGCTGAACTGGAGCGGGTGCAGAGAAGAGCGACCAAGGTTATTAGGGAACTGGGAGGTCTACAATACCAAGACAGGTTATTATGCTTGGGGTTATTTAGTTTGGAAAAACAAAGGCTAAGGGGTGATCTTATTACAATATATAAATATATGAGGGGACAGTACAAAGACCTTTCTAATGATTTACTCTTAGACCTGTGACGGGGACAAGGGGGCATCCTCTACGTCTGGAGGAAAGAAGGTTTAAACATTATCACAGGCGCAGATTCTTTACTGTAAGAGCAGTGAGATTATGGAACTCTCTGCCGTATGATGTTGTAATGAGGGGTTCCCTACTAAAATTTAAGAGGGGCCTGGATGCCTTTCTTGAAAAGTATAATGTATAATGTTACAGGTTATATATACAGTCCCTTGCGAAGGTATTCGGCCCCCTGGAACTTTTCAACCTTTTCCCATATATCATGCTTCAAACATAAAGATACCAAATGTTAATTTTTGGTGAAGAATCAACAACAAGTGGGACACAATTGTGAAGTTGAACAAAATTTACTGGTTATTTTAAATTTTTGTGGAAATACAAAAACTGAAAAGTGGGGCGTGCAATATTATTCGGTTCCTTTAACTTAATACTTTGTTGCGCCACCTTTTGCTGCGATTACAGCTGCAAGTCGCTTAGGGTATGTCTCTATTAGTTTTGTACATCGAGAGACTGAAATTCTTGCCCATTCTTCCTTGGCAAACACCTCGAGCTCAGTGAGGTTTGATAGAGATCGTTTGTGAACAGCAGTTTTCAGCTCTTTCCACAAATTCTCGATTGGATTCTGGTCTAGACTTTGACTTGGCCATTCTAACACCTTGATACGTTTATTTGTGAACCATTCCATTGTAGATTTTGCTTTATGTTTGGGATTATTGTCTTGTTGGAAGACAAATCTCCGTCCCAGTCTGAGGTCTTTTGCAGACTCCAACAGGTTTTCTTCAAGAATGGTCCTGTATTTGGCTCCATCCATCCACCCATCAATTTTAACCATTGTCCCTGCTGAAGAAAAGCAGACCCAAACCATGATGCTGCCACCACCATGTTTGACAGTGGGGATGGTGTGTTCAGGGTGATGAGCCGTGTTGCTTTTACGCCAAACATATCAGTTCGACTTTGGTTTCACCTGACTAAAGCACCTTCTTCCACATGTTTGGTGTGTCTCCCAGGTGGCTTGTTGCAAACTTTAAATTACACTTTTTATGGATATCTTTGAGAAATGGCTTTCTTATTACCACTCTTCCATAAAGACCAGATTTGTGCGTGATTGTTGTCATATGGACAGACTGTCCCACCTCAGCTGTAGATCTCTGCAGTTCATCCAGAGTGACCATGGGCCTCTTGGCTGCATCTCTGGTCAGTCTTCTCCTTGTTTGAGATGAAAGTTTAAAGGGACGGCCGGGTCTTGGTAGATTTGCAGTGGTATGATACTCCTTCGATTACAATAAGATCGCTTGCACAGTGCTCCTAGGGATGTTTAAAGTTTTGTAAATCATTTTGTATCCAAATCCGGCTTGAAACTTTTCCACAGCAGTATCACGGACCTGCCTGTTGTGTTCTTTGGTCTTCATGATGCTCTCTGTGCTTCAAACAGAACCCTGAGGCTATCACATAGCAGGTGCATTTATATGGAGACTCGATTACACACAGGTGGATTTTATTTATCGTCATTTAGGACAACATTGGATCATTCAGAGATCCACAATGAACTTCTGGAGTGAGTTTGCTGCACTGAAAGTAAAGGGGCTCAATAATATTGCACGCCCCACTTTTCAGTTTTTGTATTTCCACAAAAATTTAAAATCTAATATATAAAGCTCAATGTGGGTGTGTGTATATGTACGAGTGTATGTCCGGGATTGGCATCTGCACCGTCGCAGCTACAGCCACAAAATTTGGCACAGTCACACTTCTGGACCCCGAGAGCGTCCTAGGCTATGTTGTGAGTCAAAATTTTAACCCCACGCTTTCCAATTCACCAAACAATTTTGCCCCTATCTACATAATGGGGAAAAAGTGTATGTATGTATTGGCATCTGCACCGTCGTAGCTACAGCCACAAAATTTTGCAAAGTCACACGTCTGGACCCCGAGAGCGTCATAGGCTATGTTGAGGCAAAATTTTAACCCCGCACATTCCAATTCACCAAATAATTTTGCTCCTATTTACATTATGGGGAAAAGGTGAAAGGAAAAGTGTTGGAGGCAAATTGACAGCTGCCAGATGTGAACAAATGGGACTTAAAGAATGAGAGCGATGGCGCCAACAGTATATACCGTACGATTAATAAGGTGGGGCCCTGACATGGGATACTCACCACACACAGGGATATGAACACACACTACCACATGCTTAAACACATATACCACCCTCAGCACACATTTCACCACACATACACCATCCTCGCCACATAAAAGTCGAAACACAAAAGTCGCCACTCAAAACTCGCCACGCTGTCCCAGAGCTGTTTAAAAGATGAATAATGAGCTGTGATTGGTTGCTATCAGCAACAGTTTTCTTTGTAGACAGTTGTGGTAACTGAGGCTTATTAGTCTTATCATTTCTATGGTGTTATCGTCCTTCTGTAAAGCTGAAAATAACACAATTTATTACCGTGCCAACACAGACCACCCTCTGACACAGACTGCAGGGGGAGCCCAGTATAACACAGGATAGGATTAGATACACAGCTCAGCAGTCAGTATCACACAGGATAGGATTAGATACGCAGCTCGGCACTCAGTATCACACAGAATAGTATTAGATACACTGCTCAGCAGTCAGTATCACACAGGATAGGATTAGATGCATGGTTTTTATGTGGAATATAATCATTATAATTTGTTAGAACTAACCACAGTTGGTTACTATGCCCAGGCAACGCCGGGCTCTTCAGCTAGTAACCAATACATTTCGTTCAACTTCACAATTGTGTCCCACTTGTTGTTGTCTCTTCACCAAAAATTAACATTTGGTATCATTATGTTTAAAGCATGATATGTGGGAAAAAGTTGAAAAGTTCCAGGAGGCCTAATATTTTTGCAAGGCACTGTATTAGATTTCTTGATAGGGTGTTGATCCAGGGAACTTGTCTGCTTCCCGTATGTTTAATCAGGAAGGAATTTTTTCCCCAATGGGAAGCTTAGTGTTTGCCACATGGGTTTTTATTATTGCCTTCCTCTGGATCAGCATGATAGGCTAAGGGTTGAACTAAATGGACATAGTATTTAAGATTGAAGGAAGACTATGTTACTATGACTTTTTCAACAGACTGATCACAAAGGATGAAATCTGGGTCCATCACTAGGATCCTGAGACTAAAGTCCAGTTGATACAATGGAAGCCTCATGACTCAACGCCTCCAAAGAACGCACATGCCCAACCCTTGGCAGACATGGTCATGCTCACAGTATTTTGGGACCAGCACGGAGTAGTGTTGATGGATTTCCTAGCAAAGGGTACCATGATCACTATGTTTCACTGCTGCGCAAATTGCGGGAGGCCATCAAAACCAAAAGACGTAGAATGCTCACCAAAGGTGTTTGCCTTCCTCAAGGCAACGCACCAGTTCACAACTCACATGTTGCCCAAATGGAAGCATGCTCCTATGGCTTTAAAATTCTATTCACCTGACTTATCACCGTCGGACTTCCCTAGGGTTGTACCTATGTAGAGAAGGACTAATAACTGTGCCAAGTTTCATTGTTCTCAGTCCTCAGGAAGTGGGTCAGGGGAAATCTTAAATGAATGCCCCTCGTATGTCACATAAACTTCCATCAGCTCTTGGCCTTTCGTAGTACCCCTTCTCCCTCACTGCCTGTCCAGAGTTGAGTCACACTTATGTCTGTTGTGTTCACAGCATCTTGTACTCATTCTGCATTGAGAACAGAGCTGAGTATCATTTAATCTCACATATGAGTAGCTTGTTGTGCAGACATACGATAAGTGAAGAGATAACTCATCTCAAGACAGGCAGTGTGAGGGAAGGGCCAGTAGAGCAAAGCTGACAGTACTTGGAGAGAGCTGAAAGAAGGGTTTGTAGTGTGGCACAACTAAGCTCAGCTGTGCTGACCCTCCACCACACCGACCTTTAAAAGGAACCTTTCAGCAGGATTGTGCACATTAACCTACAGACGCTGTCAAGCTGGCGTCGTTATACTAATTAAAATGATACCTTGGTTGATGAAATCTGTGTTGTGGTTGTTCTTTAATCTGTATTTTCAGTTTTGAGTTAATGATATGCTCATACTCTGGGGCAGATTATGTGGGGGGGTTCTTCATGTGGTGCTCTGGTTAGATATTCATATGTATGGCTTCTGACAGGTCACTGATCCCTCTCACAGGTCACTGATCCCTCAATGCCCTTCCCCCTAGATTACATAAGGAAGATTATATATACCGTATATACTCGCGTATAAGCCGAGGTTTTCAGCCCATTTTTTGGGGCTGAAAGTCCCTCTCTCCGGCTATATGCGAGTCATATACCGGAGGTCTGCGGGGGGGTGTCAGAGATCATACTTAACCCCCTGGCACGTCTCTTCAGCCCCCCTGCTCCTCTCACGCCTTCCTTCAGTGGTCAAGTGGTACCGCTCATTAACCCCTTTCTGTCATGTGACGTACTATCCCGTCAATGTGCCCTGGGACTTAATTCCCAGGGACGGGATAGTACGTCACAACGATCAGCGGCGCCCACGTGGTGAGCGCCACTGATCGCGGACGGGTGACAGCTGATTGTGCCAGGTGTCAGCTGTGATAATGTGTCAGGGGCGGTCACGGACTGCCCCCGACACGTTAACCCCTTGCACACCGCGATCAAACACGATCGCGGTGTACCGGGGTTTAAAGGGAAGCATCGGCAGGGAGGGGGCTCCCTCCGTGCTTCCCTGAGCCCCCCACAGCAGCGCAATGTGCAGCGCTGCTGCGGGGGGCTCTTTCCCTGCAGGCCCCCGAATGCAAGATGGCGACGGGGGCCTTCGGGAGCCTGCAGGGGAGCTGGCTTCCTCACTGCCTGCAAAGCGCAGGCATGAGGAAGTCTGCAGCAGTGCCTGTGACAGATCGCTGATCTGTCACAGTGATCTGTGATGTGACAGTTCAGCGATCTGTCACATGACAGGTATGTCCCCCCTGGGACAATGTAATAGTTTAAAAAAAAAAAAAAAAAGTGTAAAAATAATTTTAAAAAATCGCTAAATAAATTTAAAAAAAAAAAATATATATTCCCTAATAAATTCATTTTTTGGAAAAAAATAAAAATAAAAGTACACATATTTGGTATCGCCACGTCCGTAGCAACCCGCCCTATAAAACTGTCCCATTAGTTAACCCCTTTAGCGAACCCCTTAAAAAATAAAAAAAGAAGCAAAAAATGATTTATTATCATACAGTGCAATAACGCGCGATCAAAAAGACGCATATAAATATCCATGGTACCGATGAAAACGTCATCTTGTCCTGCAAAAAAACGAGCCGCCATACAGCATCATCAGCAAAAAAATAAAAAAGTTATAGCTCGCAGAATAAAGCGATGCAAAAATAATTGTTTTATATAAAATTGTTTTCATGGCATAAAAGCGCCAAAACATAAAAAAAGACCTACATGAGGTATCGCTGTAACCGTACTGACCCGAAGAATTAAAGCGCTTCATCAATTTTACCGCAGGCGGAACGGTGTAAACGCACCCCCCAAAAGAAACGCTGGTTTTTGTTCATTCTGCGTCCCAAAAATCGGAATAAAAAGCGATCAAAAGATGTCACGTGCCCGAAAATGATATTAATAAAAACGCCAACTCGTCCCGCAAAAAATAAGATCTCACATGACTCTCTGCGTCAAAATATGGAAAAATTATAGCTCTCAATATATGGTGATGCAAAAACTATTTTTACAATAAAAAGCGTTTTTTAGCGTGCGACAGCTGGCAAAAATAAAAACCCGCTATAAATAGTAAATCAAACCCCCCGTTATCACCCCCCTAGTTAGAGAAAAATAATAAAATTAAAAGAAAATGTATTTATTTCCATTTTCCCTTTAGGGCTAGGGTTAGGGCTAGAGTTAGGGCTTAGATTAGGGTTAGGGGTGTGTTGGGGTTAGGGTTGGAGTTATAATTGGGGGGTTTCCACTGTTTGGGCACATCAGGTGCTCTCCAAATGCAACATGGCGTCTGATCTCAATTCCAGCCAATTCTGCGTTGAAAAAGTCGAATGGTGCTCCTTCCCTTCCAAGCTCTGCCATGCGCCCAAACAGTGTTTTACCCCCACATATAGGGTATCAGCCTACTCAGGACAAATTGCAAAACAACTTTTGGGGTCCAATTTCTCCTGTTACCCGTAGGAAAATAAAAAATTGGGGGCAAAAATATATTTTTTGTGGAAAAAAAAAGATTTTTTTATTTTCACGCCCAGGCGTTATAAACTTCTAGTTTCCAAAATGGGGTCACTTGTGGGGAGTTTCAATAGTTTAGGTACATCAGGGGCTCTCCAAACGCACATGACACCCGCAGACCATTCCATCAAAGTCTGCGTTCCAAAACGTCACTACTTCCCTTCCGAGCCCCGACGTGTGCCCATACAGTAGTTTTCTCCCACATATGAGGTATCAGCGTACTCAGGACAAATTGGACAACAACTTTTGTGGTCCAATTTCTCCTGTTACCCTTTGGAAAATGAAAAAATTGGGGACTAAATGATCATGTTTTTGGAAAAAATACGATTTTTTTTATTTTCATTCCCGGGCATTATAAACTTCTGTGAAGCCCTTGGGAGTTCAAAGTGTTCACCACACATCTAGATAAGTTCCTTGGGGGGTCTAGTTTCCAAAATGGTGTCATTTGTGGGGGTTTCCACTGTTTAGGTACATTAGGGGCTCTCCAAAGGCATCATGACACCTGCAGAGCATTCCATCAAAGTCTGCATTCCAAAACGTCACTACTTCCCTTCCGAGCCCCGACGTGTGCCCATACAGTAGTTTTCTCCCACATGTGAAGTATCAGCGTACTCAGGACAAATTGCACAACAACTTTTGGGGTCCAATTTCTCCTGTTACTTTTGGGAAAATAAAAAAATGGGGACTAAAAGATCATATTTGTGGAAAAAAATGCGATTTTTTTTTTTTTTTTTTTTCCCCCCGCACCCGGGCGTTATAAACTTCTGTGAAGCACTGGGGGGTTCAAAGTGCTCACCACACATCTAGATAAGTTCCTTGGGGGGTCTAGTTTCCAAAATGGTGTCATTTGTGGGGGTTTTCAATGTTTTGGTACATCAGGGGCTTTTCAAACGCAACATGGTGTCCGATCTCAATTCCAGCCAAAAACGTCAAATGGCGCTGCTTCCCTTCCGAGCTCTGCCATGCGCCCAAATAGTGGCTAACCCCCACATGTGGGGTATCAGCGTACTCAGGACAAATTGCACAATAACTTTTAGGGTCCTGATACCCTTACAAAAATAAGAATTGAGGGTGAAAAGATCATTTTTGTGGAAAAATATGATTTTTTTTAATTGTACGGCTGTACGTTATAAACATCTGTGAAGCCCTTGGGGGTTTAAAGTTCTCACCACTAGAGTTGAGCGACTTTGGTCGGATCGGGTTTCGTGAAACCCGAATGAAACAAAATAAGTTTCAGATGAAACTCGTCCGACTAGAGCAAAAAAAGTCGGAGTTTCGTCCGACTTTTATTTCCAATTGACTTGCATTGGGGTTGGGTTTCGGACGAAACTCCGACTTTGTTTTGCTCTAGTCGGACGAGTTTCATCTGAAACTTATTTTGTTTCTTTCGGGTTTCACGAAACCCGATCCGACCAAAGTCGCTCAACTCTACTCACCACACATCTAGATAAGTTCCTTGGGGGGTCTAGTTTCCAAAATGGTGTCATTTGTTGGAAAAAAAATGACATACTCACCTCTTGTCGCTGGGGGCCCAGGTGCCTGTGTCCTGAGCAGGCGGCTCACGGCCCCGGCACCTGGGATATTCACCTGTCCCCCCGGTCCATCGCTGCGCGCCGCTCTGTCCTCCGTGTCCTCTGTCAGTGACGTTCAGACAGCAGAGGGCACGATGACGTAGTTAGTGCACGCCACACCCTCTTCTGCCTGAACGTCACTGACAGAGGACCCGGATGACAGAGCGGGCGCAGCGATGGACCGGGGACAGGTGAATATCCCAGGTGCTGGGGCCCTGAGCCGCCTGCTCAGGACACAGGCACCTGGCCCCCAGCGACAAGAGGTGAGTATGTCATTTTTTTTATTTGCAGCAGCAGCGGCATATGGGGGCATAGTGTTTGGAGCATTTCATGAGGCAGCATATGGGACATAATCTATGGAACATCTTATGGGGGCATTATCTATGGAGCATTTTATGGGGCCATTACCTTTATGGAGCATCATATGAGGCATATTATTCTATGGAGCATCTTATGGGGCCATTATTAACCTTTGCACAGCATTATATGGGGCGTATTTTGTATGGAGCATCTTATGGAGCCATCATGAACTGTATGGAGCATTATATGGGGCTCCTGATTCAATATGGATATTCAAAAACATTTAGCCTACTGATGTATCAATTAATTTTACTTTTATTGGTATCTATTATTATCTATTATTATTTTTGAATTTTACCAGTAGCTGCTGCATTTTCCACCTTAGGCTTATACACAAGTCAATAAGTTTTCCCAGCTTTTTGTGGCAAAATTAGGGGCCTCGGATACTCGAGTCGACTTATACACGACAATATACGGTGTATGTGTGTGTGTATGTATGTGTGTATATATACATACACAGGGTGGGCCATTTATATGGATACACCTAAATAAAATGGGAATGGTTGGTTATATCAACTTCCTATTTGTGGCACATTAGTATATGGGAGGGGGGACTTTTCAAGATGGGTGGTGACCATGACGGCTATTTTGAAATCGGCCATTTTGGATCCAACTTTGTTTTTTCAATGGGAAGAGGGTCATGTGACACATCAAACTTATTCAGAATTTCACAAGAAAAACAATGGTGTGTTTGGGTTTAACGTAACTTTATTCTTTCAAGAGTTATTTACAAGTTTATGACCCCTTATAAAATGTGTTCAATGTGCTGCCCATTGTGTTGGATTGTGAATGCAACCCTCTTCTCCCACTCTTGACACACTGATAGCAACACCGCTGAATATAGAATATGAAGTGCATTGATCCCCCAATGTCTGCGACATAACCCCATGAATATCCTTTGTGGACTTTTCTTGCATAAACAGTTTATTAATTACATGTAATAATTCAATATGACACATTTCTTTGTCACTGTAACAAGACAGCGGCTATATTAACTTTGTATAGTGATTATCACTGTAGACAAAATAAATGTTTGCTACTTAATAGGGATTAGCGAATGGCGTCGGATAGTATTTACCGAATAGCTGTATTGGGAACCCGGATACCTGGAGAGCTCCCGATTAATCAGCTGTTTGGCGCCGCAGCTGCATCTGTCGCGGCTATGTGACAGTCACAGCACATGTATGGAAAGCATATTTGTTGGGCACATGCATGGTGGCCTGTGTGTTGGGCTCTCCATGCATGTGTTGTGACTGTCTCACAGCATGCAGCTGCGGTGCCTGCTAATAATTCTAATTAGATATAGTTCATAATGTCATTTTCTTTCTTTTTTTATTCTTTCTCTGTTTCAGGAGAAACCTAAAAATAATTGGAATCCATCGCTACATGTCTTACAGTGCTTTCTCTCTCTACAGGTTGCTGATTACATTCCTCAACTGGCTAAATTCAGTCCTGACCTTTGGGGCGTCTCGCTTTGTACAGTAGATGGTCAAAGGTAAATTTAGACTTTTTTTTAATCTTTTTCTTAGTGAATGTGTATTTTATGTTCTCAGTTATGCAAGTCAGCCATTCATGATGTCGCTATTTGACTGCAGTTTTAATGGTACTATTTTGATGGACATATAATGTGTTGAATATACGTTTTTTTGAGTGGTGGGATGTTCTACTATGTCCTTCATAATAAAATATAGGTGACATGGTCACATTGTTTGCTTAGAATATACTGTATATACTTGTGTATAAGCCGACCCGTGTATAAGCCAACCCCACTAATTTTGTCACAAAAAACTGGGAAAACTTATTGACTCGCGTATAAGTCTAGGGTGCTGTCAGGAATACCACACTGAACTTGCTCACTGAGCCAGTGCGTGTGTCCTGAGTAAAGCGAACAGTGTTCAGAGATACCTGTGGAGCGGGCAGCAGCCGAGTAGATGCATGCTTCAGAGCCGCAGGACCTGAAGCACGTGACTGCTAGGGGCGTGGCCTAAACTCCACAGAGCTAGGAGATGCAAGATAACTCCTAGCAGGGTAACTGCGAGACAAAGTTACCAGGGGGCATAGACAGGGAGAATAGTCAAGACGTAGCCAGTGAGTCACACACAGAGATAGCTTCAAAGGTACAAGAGGGGCAAGCAGAGAGTAGTCAGGTCACAGGCAATGAGTCATACACAGAGATAATAACGCAGTACAAAATCAACAGGCAAACACAACGGGAAACAGAACCGGGTCAGAACCATATAAACAAGCTATAGCAACGAACAGGCACACAGAGGTCAGCACACTCGGCCAAAGGCAAAAGTATAACTGGCAGGGATTGAAGCTTCCAAGGAGTTTAAGAAGCTCTCCCAGAACCAAAGAGAGGCCACAATCATTAACCCCAGGTGTGCAGGTCAAAACCTGCACCGAGCTCCAGACATTAACCCCAGGTGTGCAGCTCAAAAACCTGCACTGGGATCATGACAGGTGCACAGTGAGTGGCCCCAGTTTTGCTGCACAGTGAGTGGCCCCAGATATTGCTGCACAGTGAGTGGGCCCAGTTTTGCTGCACAGTGAGTGGCTCCAGATAATGAGGACAGTGAGTGGCCCCAGATAATGCTGCACATTCAGTAACCCCAGTTTTGCTGCACAGTGAGTTGCCCCATATAATGAGGACAGTGAGTGGCCCCATCATGTTGCTGCTGCTGCCGCTGCCTTCGTTACAAAGAAAAAAACTGTATACTCACCTCCGTCGCTGCCGCTGCTCCTCGCGCCCTCTGACCTGAAAGTCGCTACAGAGGACGCAAGACAGCAGAGCGACGCACAGTGGTGGAACGGGGACAGGTGAATAAGGCTCCTCTCGTTCATACTCACCGCTTCCTGGCACTCGTCTCTGCAGCCCCCCTGCTTGTTCCATCTTCTCGGCGCCCCTGCTCTTCCTGCTTCAGCGGTCACGTGGTACCGCTCATTAAAGTCATGTATATGCGCATATGAATGACTTTAATGAGCAGTACCACGTGACCGCTGAAGCAGGAAGAGCAGGGGCGCCGAGAACATGGAACAAGCAGGGGGGCTGCAGAGATGACCCAGGAGGGGGCGAGTATGATCTGAAACCCCCGCTCCCCCTCCCCCGCCGATTCCCCCCCGGTATATGACTCGCGTATAAGCCGAGAGGGGGACTTTCAGCCCCAAAAAATGGGATGAAAATCTCGGCTTATACACGAGTATATACGGTAACTGCTCATGTACAGGTGTCATCTTTGTCCAATGTCTTCTATAGTGGCAGACATTTTCCTTTTAAGTAATGACTACCATTTCCTGTTATGAATTTCCTGATGTATGTTGTCTGCAAATCGATAGTTTCTTAGAGGGAGCCTGTCAATTTGGAAAATGCAATTTACCTCCAGATATGGAGTTGATCTGCAGCTAAATAGCTTTACAATGCTGCCTTACTGAAAGTACTGCTACTGAGAGAAAATGAACTTATTTCCTCCCAGGAGCCGCTAGCTTTCAGTCATGAGGCCTTGGCAATTTGACAGCTCACTCTCCACAGATACTCTACAGAACGCACTGTCATTCAAAATGTGTACTTGCAGCCGATGCTCACACTAAGGCCGGGGTCGCACTAACCGACGCAAAATACGGTCCGTAGTTTACATGCGTAGTACGGATGAATGACACCTAAATAGTGCTCCGTATGTCATCCGTAAGCAAGGTGTGGTCGCATATTTTGCGCATGTCAGCATCCGTATGTAATCCGTATGGAATCCTTATGGAATCCGTATTGCAAAATTTTCTCACAGGCTTGCAAAATGGACATTTAGCGGTTTTGAGGCCTGCAAACTATTTAAATCATTAGCCTGCACCCTATTTATTGCATCAGGAACAGGTGGCAGCCTGCATTCTGTCCATTTGTGACCTTGCCTTCACTAGGTGTGTTGGTGTTGTATGTGTAACATGGCAGACAGTCTGAGTTTCAACTCAACTGAGCAGGTTCTCTTCAACTGGCTTTTGTCACGCCGCTTTGGTCAACCATACCCAGTGATAGTGGATCCGCGGAGGAGGAGGCGCATGTGGGTACATCCACTTTTGAGGCACCGACTCACAAGAGGTCATTTTCACCGCCTCTATTCTTCTCTGTGGGAGCATCCTGCAAAATTCTACCAATACTGTCGCATGAGCCTTGCAACATTTGATCGACTCTTGGAGACAGTGCGCCCTGGGATAACCTTTCAGGACACAAGGATGCGCAAAGCTATATCTGCAGAGGAGCGACTTCTCACATTACGGTATGTACTACACAACCACATTCTCTATGTTCATGATGTGTTGCCTAAAGTATGTGTTTATTACTTCATGGACTAATTTTAATGCCCTCATCTTATTCCAGATATGTTGAAACTTACAGACCAGAATGTTATGTGTAATATGTACTGAATATCACTTAGTCATTGTGCGACTAAGGAGAGGGAGAAGGATCGGCGAACATGTGGGAGATATAACACATAAGAGGGACACTTCTATCTCAAGGCATGTTCATGGTATGCATGATGGACAGATTGCGTGCCTTACTTTTACTGCAATTGATAGGGTCTGTAAACCACAGAGAGGCGGCAACTGGGATCAGTTGTTGTTACATTGTGAGGCTAAGTGGATCTTCTATTTGGATACGGTAACACCTAAAGGCCTTAATGAGCAAATTAATTTCAACTGTTTCATTTGAATTCCTTCTTTTTTGTTTCCCAATTTTCAATCCACTGATAGGATTGTTTTATAAGCCTAAATCACTATTTCTGTCACCAGTTACTAGGATCTGCATTGTACGTTTGTATATATCCTTTCCATATTGGTACCTTACATTGTCCAACAGTATTGATATTAGTGAGGGGGTCTTTCTCTCCGCTCCCCCTATATATATTTCACCATATTAGTGAGATGTATTGAGCTCCCCTAAGAACCCTTGAAGTGATTCCCGTTTAGGTGGTGTGGTTGCATCTCTTTCATATGTGATCAATTGTCATCACTGAATTACCACTATATTTGGATGTTATTTAAATTCATCTTTGCCCTGGTAGACCGGGGGTGTTTTTTGTATTAATTTGCATGCTATTTTCCCTTCTGCCAGCGTCATTTTTTGCGCTGTTGTGGGTGGCACCTCCTTCCAGGAGGTGTGGCTTGATGCGGTTCCACCTATTGAAAGTGGGGCGGCACCATTTTATATGCTTTCCTGGAAGTGGGGCTTGATGCTGTCTGGCTCACTGAAGTGCTATGGCACCGCACTATGTGCATTTATGAAAGTGAGACAAAATGCGCTTCCAGAGACGGCTTTTGTATGCCAACCGGAAGTGGGGCACCCGCCATCTTGGTTCTACCGGAAGTGGGGCATTCCGAAGGGCGTCTACTGTGGTTTGAGACGTCACCGGAAGTGGGGCATCCGCCATCTTGGTTTCACAGGAAGTGTGGCATCTTTGACCAGTGAGTGCTCTGTACCCATGAGGCTTTGCTTTGTGATGTCATGGGGCGGAGTTAATGTGAACTGTGGCGCGCACCTTGGGGAAGAATCACATAATGGAGGACAATTGATATGTAAAGTGAGAGTGAGTATACATGTGTGACTCACTGAATTAATTAGGATGGGACTGTGTGGATCACCCTGATGATACAAATAAGCCCTTTTTCCTCCGCTCACTGCAGACAGCAGATAGTATTGTGAGCAGGAGGATGTATCTCTTAGCTTTAGCACTGTGGCACTTTTGAACAAGTTAGTCCCCTGAAGAATTACTTGGATGAAACGCGTTGGGATGCTCCTTGAAGGGAAAGTGTAGGGCTTGTGCAATTTAGGGCTAGTTGTGGACTGCCCTTG
Source organism: Dendrobates tinctorius (assembly GCF_039654945.1). Taxonomy (NCBI): domain Eukaryota; kingdom Metazoa; phylum Chordata; class Amphibia; order Anura; family Dendrobatidae; genus Dendrobates; species Dendrobates tinctorius. Next base: position 6,938,248 of record NW_027361921.1, read on the forward strand.
TCAGGGCAGGAGTCTGGGGATCAGATAATGGTCAGCCTATGAGGGATGTGACAGGGTATTGTACTCCCACTGCTGCCTATCCATATGTATGATGAGTATCCCTGGAGACTCCTGACCGTCTGCAAAATATTGGTGAGATTGTTCCTTTTATTATTATTCTCATCTATTTGTGGCTATGAACCTCTTCCCCCTTTCCTTGGTTTAGCCAGTATATAAACATATGAGTGCAATTGGCTATGGCATTTTGCTATTTTTTTATGCTGTATCCAATATATATAGATTGCTGCTTGGTTATTACATTAACTGCATTCTATACTCCTCTCCTATCTGATGCTTTTGGGTGCATTCAGTTATCCTTTGGGGATTACCCAATGTATGGGCATCTCGTTTTAATCACTTTTGGTGACACAGGTTTGATTATTTTTAGAGTTATATATTAAAAGTTATATTTTATCTTACTTGCTGTTATACATTATACATTGCTGGGTGAGAATTCATTGTCAATCCCTGATTACTATTGGCATTTTTGCTGTATACTGATATTAATTTGTGCATTCTAAAATGTTCCTTTTATGTTGTTCTTCAGCTTCCTTTCCACTGGCCTGTCTTATGCCGCCCTCCACCATGAGTTTCTGATTGGAAGATCTACCATTTCTGGCATAGTCAGGTCGACACGTAGTGAAATATGGTCAAGAATACATCAACTCGTCATGCCCGAGCCCAGGTTGGAAGACTGGTTGAGGATATCAAGGGACTTTGAGGAGGAATGCCAGTTTCCTAATTGTATTGGGGCCCTTGTTGGCAAACATATCCGGGAGCGTAATCCGCCGAACTCTGGCTCCCAATTCTTCAATTATAAACAATACTTTTCTGTCGTATTGTTGGCTCTGGTCGACCCTCAATAATACAAGTTTATAATTGACATTGGGGCCTATGGAAGGACGGGAGACTCAAGAGTCTTCAATACTTACATTATGGCTCGGCGGCTACGCACCAACCAGTTGGATCTACCACCACCACGCCAGCTACCAGGCTCCACTCAAGAATCTGTCCCTTATGTCTTTGTGGCAGATGAGGCATTTCAGTTAACGCGCAATGTCCTGAGGCCATATCCCCGGCGCAACCTTGACCACCGGCGCAGAATTTTTAACTTGCGCCTATCACGTGCTCGGCAACTGGTGTAGTGTTCCTTTGGCATTCTTTGTGCCAAATGGCGGGTACTCCAGTCTGCCATTCAGCTGAGTGAGCAAAATGTTAATGAAGTAGTTAAAGCCTGTGTTGTTCTTCATAACTTCACCAGGATACATGATTGTTCCTCCTCTGCTGGTGTTATGCGTGGGTTGGACAATGTGCGTAGGGCGAGACCACCTATCAACCCTCAACGTAGACCGCTCTCTGGCCTCAAAGTGCGTGATATTTTCACAAATTACTTTGTCACCTGAGGGTGAAACTTCTTGGCAAGAGAATGCTGTGTCTGTTATAATTTTTTGGTTTATGTGTGTCTAAATATATATATTTCTACCCCTTATGATTCTATGACTGTTTAATTGCATTGGTAAGCGTATGTTAGTATGCTGACACTGTTTTTTAGAATTGAGACAGAGACGTAAAATGTAGTAGACAAATGTTTACTTTTGCCTTTTTTTGTGTGTGTTTTTTTAAAGCAAAGCATATTATTGCCATATGAGAACTGTGGCAATGGGCCAAATTGGCCTTTTTGCAGATGTGAACATTTGTTCCAAATAACATTTTCACACATAGCAAAAAAACAAAACAACATTATGCAATACCAAAATGGCTACATTATAAATTTTGGTAAGTTGGGGAAGGAGAAGGCGGAAGACCAGCCTGTGGTTGCTGCTGGCTACTTTGCCCAACATCGCCCTGTGTCGGGGCATACTGTTGCCCATGATGTGGGTAGTGTACTGCCTCCTGAGATTGTTGTGGGTACTGGCCAGAGTGATAATGAAGAGGGGCATCTTGTTGGGTCTGGTAGGCCCGTGTCTCATACCCACCAATATATCCATGTCGTCCCCAACCAGGTTGGGACCAGCCTCCTACACTGGGTGGGAACAAGTGGCCATATTGGTGAGGTTGGCTTGAACCAGACATATGTGGCTGCTGTTGGGAAGGTTGGGTAGAGGGAGGAAGGGGGTGAGGTGTAGGCCCACGTATTTGAGGATCCTCAGAGCCTGCTTGAGCAAGCATGTGTGTGGGGTGTCTAAGGCGCTTTAGATTTCTGGGTGAAAGCTGCCACCTCTCCAGATATTCAAATAATTCATATGGGGTATTGGAGTGTGTACAAGCATCAAGCAGGATCTGAAAACATCCTCGAATACGGAGCCTCACCTCACGGGAAAGGGCATGAAGATAAAGGGCCAGGCTGCGCGAGTATGCCTCCTCGCCATCATCATTATTGACTCTAGCCAAATAGTTGAGGACCCCAGTGTCCACATTTGTACGTGTATCTTGGGCAGGGATCTGGCGCCTTCTTCCTCCTCGCCGGGATGGTCCAGCAGGCTGTGGGGAGCCCCGGATCTGGGCAGTTGGGCTGCTGCTCATGTTGCCCTGCTCCTCCAGTATGGCTGATGGTGCAGCAGCAGACTGTCCTGGTTGTGGATGTGGTCCTGGTGGTGGGGTTTGTGGCACAGGCACTTGGTTTTCCTGAGAGGATTCTTCACCCATGCTTCTTGTAGGGGGAGAAGATGGGCCAGCCACCTCATCCCCTACAGGATCTATGATGGGCTCTGTATCTGAGCCAGTTCCTCTCCGTAAGGTTGGACTAAGTTCTGTTATAAAATAGAACAGAGCCAAAAATAAATAAATATTTTTGGCCCTGTAAAGTATCTGTGTAATGTGGTGTGAGGTATCTACTTACGGTCTCAGATCCAGAATAGGGGCGAGGAAGGAGCGGCGGTCATAATATATGCATTTCCTCTTTAGGTGGCCCGCATCACCACTCCTGGACCGCTGCTGACGTTCCCGCCTGTATTGGTCGCGGATGCTGCGCCAGCGTCTCATCACATCTTCTACTGCAATGTGACAGGAAATATTCTCAATTTCATATATTTGATATGTCAAATTTGCTACCAGTAGCCTAGGCATGTGACCTTCTGGGGTGTGCTTTCTACCCAGGGTGGCATATATAATTGGGGCATCCAGGCCAGATACACAGGGTCACAGTAGTTCATGTATCAAGTAACTACACTTACTAACTTGGTAGGCTAGGAGGATGAGGAGCTTGTGGCCTGGGCCATATTATGGCAGTGTAAAACCATGGGTCACATCAAAATCTACCCGCCTCATGAGGAAAAAAGTACAAGCACAGGAAGGGGGGGCTGATTCTATATGCATTTTTTGATGTGAGGTAATTTTACATAGTTTTGGGTTGTACTTACTTAGTTGCTGCTGCTCCTCATGTGGCCGATCACCAAAATCGTGGAACATCTGGCGACATATGCGCCTCCATGATGCCTCCTTTCCTGCCCGGTTGGCATAATGGGCATCACGTTGGTCCCAGATTTCTGGCCGCTCCTGCACTAAGACAATAAGCATCTCCACATTGAGAAAATATGGCGCCATGACGCTGATGTACTCCGTGGAGGCGTACTTCCTGGATGTCTGGAGCACTTTTTGAGCTCATTTGCATGTCTAAGCTTCCTGATGATGGATTGGCCCATTTCCTGTCACCTGCCAAAAGACCTGCGTATTTCTCGCAAGTCACACGTGTGGTCTGTGTGTAATCCGTATTTTTTGCGCACCCATAGACTTGCATTGGCGTACTACGGGCGTAGTACGCTGACAATCGCAGCATGCTGCGATTGGCACAGACCGTAGAATTCGGGCGAGAATTATACGGCTGTTGGGAGCTGCCCCATAGAGAATCATTGGTCAGTGTGTAATGCGTGCTTTTTACGCCTCTCACTCGTCCGTATTCCTCTCTAGTGTGACCCCGGCCTAATAGTGACTGTAACCACTCCATGTAGGGCCCCATGACTGAAAGCTACCAAGAGGAAATAAGTTCATTTTCTACTGGTAGTCGTATTCTCAGTAATGCGGTCTGGCAGCATTGTAATTCTGTTTACCTGCAGATTACCCCAGCATTATGATAAATCTCTACACTAGGAAGCACAGCACATTGATAAAGTGCCCATATGTTTAAAGGAAAGATGTATATCTTTGTACCGTGTTAGCCAGTAGATAGAAAAATATTCAGGATTGAGAGTCCTCAGTGGTCCTCTATTATCTATAGCCAAGCCATCAGATACAATCGTATATGTTCCAACCCCATGGATAGAGACAAACACCTTGGTCGCCTCAAAAAGACCTTTTTGAATCAGGGTTACCATCCTAGAACAATTGAAAACCAAATTACAAGAGCCACCAGATTGTTAAGGAATCACCTGCTAAATTACAAAGCTAAAGAAGAAAATAACCGAATGCCTCTAGTAGTCACCTACAACCCAAATCTGGAGGTGCTAAGGGGAGCTGCACGGATATTACAACCTTTACTACAAAAAGATGCCCGATTAAAATCCATTTTTCCAGACCCCCCACTGCTGTGCTTTAGGCAGCCCCTAAATTTAAGAAGCATCATTGTCAGAAGCTCCCTGTCCTCTCCAACAGCTGCAGGAACCTTTCCTTGCAACCAGAAAAAATGTAAAACCTGTCCACTTATAATCACCACGGACAAGATAAAGATCCCCAACTCACATCAGGACTACAAGATCCCAGGTACTTTCACCTGCATTACATCTAATGTGGTGTACTTAATTATTTGTACTAAATGTCCAACTGGGGGTCTGTATGTGGGGGAGATGGGGCAAAAGCTTAGAACAAGGATGAATGCTCATCGTCACACAATAAGAGAAAAAAGAATGGATCTACCTGTGGCAAAACATTTCTGTATCCCTGATCACAGCAACGTGGATATGAAATTACTGGTATTGAAAGGTAACTTCAATTCTCAGAGAGAGAGACGAGTTTGGGAGTACAAATTTATGACGAACTTTGACACTCTCAGTGCTGGAATGAATGTGTCGCATGGATTTATGTCTTTTTACATCAATTAAGGAATTTCCTTTTAAAACCTTGTGGGGGCATCACAACACAGAACTAGACCCCAATCAGAGGACTATAAAACATCCGGACTCCTTATCTATGAACTGGTCCAATGTTTATATTTATGTTTCTCCCTCTCCCATATTGATAGTTCTGCTTCACGTCACTTGTCTTATCTATTGCATTTTTTCTAGGCTGTATTGTGCATAAATATGTGACTTCAGATTTTGTATTAGTCTAGCCTGATGAAGAGACCTGAGGAGTCTCGAAAGCTTGCAATGTGTTACCATCTTTTCAGTTAGCCATTAAAAGGTATCAACTACTGAGGACTCTCAATCCTGAATAATTTTCATATGTTTAAAGATAATTGTCAGATTGATATGTTATGTGAAGCATGCAATGTACTTAGTATTTAATTAGTATTTGTAGAAGTATTTATTTCCTTTGAGTTTTTTTATGATTTTTGACTTTGGTTGATTTTTGACTTTGGTTTAATTAGTATTTATAAAAGTATTTATAGAAGTATTTATTTTGAGGTTTTTTTATGATTTTTGACTTTGGTTGTGTATTTGCTTGCAGAAATTTCTGCAAGGTTTCTGCTCCTTTTGGCAGGAGCAATCCGTGCATTTTTGTTGCATTTTTCATGTGGTTTTTCATGCGTTTTTGTAAGCTAAATAAAGAGATATTATTAAAAAAAAAAAAAATATATATATATATATATATACTCCCTGACAGACGTTATGTCGCTTATCCATGTTATGTAAATAAAAGCTGACGTTAAATTTGTCCATTGTTTGTATAAATTAAAATAAATTGGCATCAATGCAGAAATATTGATCATTTAATAGACACAGAATGGTTAATTTTGGCAAGACAAAAGTTTTGTCGCCTGGTCATATAATGCACCCAATCCTAGTTTACATTCTCACCTGTGCTCAGTAAATGATCGGTTAATTAGTGGGTGTGTATAAAAAGAAATCCAGCACCCCAGACCTTCACTTGAGCTGCAACTTGAGCTCTGACAACATGCTAAAAATCCACCCTGCGACCAAAGCCTGGATTATCAAGAGGCTGAAAACCAGATCCACTGCAGAGGTGGCTGGCACCTTTAATATGTCTCAGCGTCAGGTACAAAGAATTAAAAAAGATTCGAAGAGACTGGAGATGTGTTTGACAAGCCCAGGTCCAGCAGACCCCGCAAGACAACTGCTCAGGAGGAACGTTTGTTGGTTAGAAAATCCAAAGCAAGCCCCTCTTCCACTGCAGCAGAGCTACAACAGGCCTGGTCACCTCAAGTCCCTGTGTCAACTAGAACACTTTGTAGGATTCTGTCTCAAAATGGCCTCCATGGTTGAATCAGTGCCCAGAAGCCAGCACTAAACAAAAGGCAAAAAAATAACTGTGGCATTTGCAAAGTCCCACAGCCTGTTAAACAGATGGACGCTCGAAAAGTGGCAGAAGGTGGATTTCTCTGATGAATCTTCAGTAGAATTACACCACAGCCGCCGCAAATACTGCAGGAGACCTACTGGAGCCCGTATGGATCCAAAATACACCCAGAAAACAGTTAAAGGGGTTGTCCGGGCTTTTCACATAATCTCAGTACATATCTGGGCTGCAGAATTATGACAATAAGTAATTTACTTTCTGTCACTAGTTTGCACGGTTTTCTAGATATTCTGAACAGACCGTCCAAGGGGGGGTGTTATGGCATTGAAATGAGAACTAGTCGTAACCTCCTACTCTACTCCAAACATGCCGTCTATAGCAACAACCCCACCCTCCATAGCTAGAGGCCCTCCCTGTCCACATGAAGAAGCCCTCATCACACAGTAACAAATCCTCCCCCTCTAGCAGCCTCAGTGCAGAGAGCAGCTGCTCCTCCCCCAGACACACATCGTCCTGTATTCTGGGACAGGCTGCTCCCATCAGTATTTGTGTCATTAGAGACACAGTGCTCACACATACACTGCACCAAATCACAGAACAGATTACATCAGTGACTGACATCCCCTGTGCAGATTAGAAGCTGCAGACCCCCATCACTGGCTATCACACAGTCTGTTCTCACTGCTGCCAGCATCCTGGGACAGTGAGGGAAGGAATTACTGATAATGAGTTATGTATTGTAATCATGGAGTTGCCCAGAATACAGGACGATTTTCCCTCCTTACTACTTTCACTTTCCATAGAACAGTGTTCAGTGTGTGTCTGGGGGAGGAGCAGCTGGGTGGTCTGCTGTCTGCAGTGAGGCTGCTAGAGGGGGAGGATTCGTTACTGTGTGAGGAGGGATAGGCTTGTTCATGTGGATGGGGAGGGCCTGTAGCTATGGAGGGTGGGGTTGTTATAGAGGGCATGTTTGGAGTAGAGTAGGAGGATACGACTAGTTCTCATTTCAATGCCATAACACCCCCCCTTGGACGTTCTGTTCAGAATATCTCGAAAACCGTGCAAACTAGTGACAAAGTAAATTACTTATTGTCATAATCCTGCAGCCCAGATATGTTCTGAGATTATGTGAAAAGTCCGGACAACCCCTTTAAATTTGGTGTTGGAAAGATCATGGTCTGGGGTTACATTCAGTATGGGGGTGTGTGAAACATTTGCAAGGTGGAAGGCAATATCAATAGCCTAAAATATCAAGAAGTATTAGCTACCGCTTATATTCCAAATCCTAAAAGGGGTCAAATTCTGCAGCAGGATGGTGGTCCATCTCATACATCCATCTCTACAACAAATTTCCTCCAGGCAAAAAAGATCTAGGTGCTCAAGGACTGGTCAGCCCATTCACCAGACATGAACATCATTGAGCATGTTTGGGGTAGGATGAAAGAGGAAGCTTGGAAGACAAAACCAAAGAATCTAGATGAACTCTGGGAGGTATGCAAGACTGCATTCTTTGCTATTCCTGATGACTTCATTAATAAATTGTATGAATCATTATTGGAACCGCATGGATGCAGTCCTTCAAGCTCATGGAAGTCACACAAAATATTAAATATGACTAATAGCACCACAACTTCATTCACCAATGTTATGCAACATATATTTGTATTTTCAGTTATTTGTTTGAATATCACATTACTTTCTGTGGCCGACAAAACTTTTGTCTTGCCAGAATCTGACCATTCTGTGTCCATTAAATGATCAATATTTCTGCATTGATGCCAATTTATTTTCTTAACCTAAACCACATTTCGGAGGGTTTCAGCTGTCAAAAGAATAATTTATACAACTAATGGATGAATTTAGCCTCATGTTATAAGCTTTTATTTACATAACATGGATAAGCGACATAACTTCTGTCAGGGAGTGTGTGTGTATGTGTGTGTATATATATAATATAGTATATAATATGTGTGTATGTATATAGATAACTCTCATTAATAAGACCGTACATAAACAGTTAAACACACGCGTGCTTGCGCACACATACCGTCACCAACCTATGTAGGAGCATTAACATAATTAACCTACATATGCTATAACAAAACAGCAACTGTCGTAAACCTGCGTGAAACACAATATCTGTTTATTTAAAAAAAAAAAATTTTTTAAAAATTGCGTGGGCACCCTCGTAATTTTCATAACCAGCAGAGGCATAGCAGATGGCTGAGTGCTGATGTTAATATTCTGGGAAGGTCCAATATCCATAAAGGTTCCCAGGCTATTAATATCACCTCAAAGCTGTTCGTTTAGCCAGGGGAACCCCAGAAAAAATTTGACATGAGGTCCCCTTATAAAATCGAACCAGCAAAGGCTAGACAGACAGCTGCGGACTGATATTGATAGCCTGGAAAGGGGCCATGGATATTGGCACACCCCAGGCTAAAAACATCAGCTTTCAGCCGCCCCAGAAATGGTGCATCTTATAGATGCGCAAACTCTGGCACTTAGCCTCGCTCTTCCCACTTGCCCTGTAGCGGTGGCAAGTGGGATAATGGTTGGGGGGGGGGTTGATGCCACCTTTGTATTGTCAGGTGAAATCAAGCCCATAGGTTAGTAATGGAGAAGCATCAATAACACACATATCCATTACTAATCCTATAGTTATATGGTAAAAAAACACACAGCCAGAACAAAGTCCTTTATTTTAAATAATCACACAGACTCCTTTATTGAATCTTAATTTAACCATAGTTACGGAATGCCTAATCACGGACTCCCTTGTCTCCTGCCAACAATTAAAAAATAATAAACCAACAATAATACTATCCTGTCCAACGTAGTCCGTTTATTACCGAGTGTCTCATGGCGATCTTGCTTGTAGAACAGTCACTTTAGGGAGATGTGAACACTCTATCCGGCCACCAGCGATACACTGACATGAGGTAATCGCTTTTGCAGTGTATCACTGCGCTGCCGTGAGAGTTCACCGGAGTTCATCAGCTTTAGTGCTCTCACTTACCGCACCGCAGTGTGAGAATTTTCTCACACAGTGGTGCTGCAAGTGAGAGCAGCGGAGCTGATCAGCTGATGAACTCCGGTGAACTCTCACTGCGGCTCAGTGATACACTGTGGGAGTGATTACCTCCTGTCAGTGTATCGCTGGAGGCCGGGTAGAGTGTTCACATCTCCGTGATGTTACTGTTCTACACTCGAGATCTCCGTGAGACACTCAGTATTAAATGGACTACGTTGGACAGGATAGTATTATTGTTGGTTCTTTATTTTTTAATTGTTTGCAGGAGACTCAGGCGTCGGGGATTAGGTGTTTGGTGAGTATGTATAATGTATGTGATTATATAAATGTTTTGATTTTTGTTTACAATTGAACACAAGCGCTGGATGGTGAGACTATTCTCCAATCATCGGCTCATGCTGTCTCTGTTATATTTGACAGCAGACATAATCGGATGGGAGTAGTAGTCCCATCATACGATGACGAAGTACAATCACTATGGACTGTTTGTCGTATGCATATACACCCGCAGACAGACACAGACACACGCACACACACGCAGATACTCGCACACACCTGCATACAGCCGCACACATCTGCAGACAGATGCACACACAAGCACATATTCTCCTCTCACACACACACATTCTCCTCCTTCTGACATCATTTCTTTTTAAAATTCACAGCGTTTTGGCAGCACATTTGCAAACCTTTTTAGGCCGGGTTCACACTTGCGTTTGGCTGGTCTGCGTAGGGGTGCGTACTTCTTCCCTTAAGCTCTGCCTAGGCTCCGCCTACTTCCGCATGCATCCTGTGTCGTCCTGCTTACCTACCTTTAACATTGTGTACACAGGGACATGCGTTTTATGCGAATGCGTCCTCATGCATAGTTTTGACGTGCCCACCAAACCCAACATGTTGAATTTTTGTGCGTTCGGCGGACATGTCAAAACAATGCATGTGGATGCATCCGCATAAAGCGCATGTCCCTGCGTACCCAATGTTAAAGATAGGTACACAGGACGCATGAGGAAGTAGGGGGAGCTTAAGGGAAGAAGTACACAGACCAGTTAAACGCAATTGTGAACCCGGCCTAACGCCTGTGTTTTTGCTGCAGATTTGACTGACTCATTTGAAATCAATGAGACAAAAACACTGCAGAAACGCAAAAAGAATTGATATGCTGCAGAAAATAAAATGCTGAAAATATGGGCGGAAGTTTACGGATCATGTGCACAACACTTCAGGATTGTCATTGAATTACCTTGCTTTAGTATTCCATTGTGTTTTTGAAGCATTTCCTCTCATAAAAAAAGCCACGAAAACGCATGAAAAACGCATTGTGTGCACAGCCTAAAGGTTAGGGTTCTTCAAGCTCTTCTTAGGGGTGTGACGAGGAGGAAAGGGGGCAACATATGGTGGTAACACTCTGCTGAGAGGTAGAAACATTTATTAGGGAAAACATCTGGGGGAATGCCTAATATTGCTTGTTTTTATCTGATGCCTATACATCTTTTTTGCTTTATTTTTGTATAATATATGCAGTATTATATTATAGGTCTCACATTCCCTCATGTTTTAGAGACTTGTTAAGTACATAAAAAAAAACAGACTTAATTTGGGGGTTATCTATGGATGCTCATAATTTGGTCACTTTTAAAGGAAACCTGTCACCTCGTTTTTAGCGGTTAAACTGGCCCCGATGTGGTGTTAGTGATGCAATGTGCATCACTAACATGTTTTTGTGAAAGAAAATCTCCACGTATTGGGTTTAGAAAACACTTTATATCAGTAGAGGTTTCCCTCACATACCTATTCTTTCAGCCATAGGGGTGGTGATTTTATCTTTTCTGTCACGGATTAGTCAGTGTACTTTTTGAAATTATGCATGCCCACAGGATTTCATGTGATTGCCGTGTCTGGCCGACATCATGGCATCCATGTATCAAATCCCACGCATGCGTACTGCCTATCTGCACTGACTCTGGGTGTACAGTCCCAACTTCATGTTAGATGTGCGCATGCGCTGGAGTCAGACTCCGTGGCGTGCATAGCATGCGCGCTCATGCGTCATGTAGCCTCTAACTCAGAGCGGCTCTGACACATGCACGCATTTGGCATGAAGCTGGGGATGTACACGCGCGGGATTTGATACGTGGTTGCTGTGACTTTGGGCCAGTGACGGCAATGACATGCAATCCTGTGGGCATGCCCAATTTCAAAAGTATACTGAATGATCCATGACTGAAAAAACAAAGTTACCACCCCTATGACTGAAAGAAAAGGTATGTGAGGGAATCCTCTAAAGCAGGGGTCTCAAACTCAATTTACCCGGGGGGCCGCTGGAGGTAGAATCTGGGTGAGGCTGGGCCGCATTAGGTTTTCCCCAAGAAAAGCTCTTACAAAAACATTCTAATGTTATCAAATTTCTTTATTTTTTCATTTTATTTTGTGTTAAAAAAAAATAAATTAACAAAATCATAAGAAAAAAAATCAATCAGTAATAAATAAATAAAATGAAAATGATAATACAGCAGATATAGAAGACTGCTCATTCTGAACCAGGCGCACCTGAGTCTGTGGCTGCTCCTGCTGCATGTGTTGTGAGTGTGACTCATACGCCTTGCCTGCTGACAGCAGGCTGCTGTGACTGTCTAGCCATCATACTAACCTCCTCCTGCTGCAGCTCCGATGGTCCAGCGCCGACATCTTCCTGTATTGAGCGCGTGGTCACACGTCACGTGGTACCGCTCATTAAGCTCATGAATATGGGCGCCACACCTATGAGAGTGACCTTAATGAGCGGTACTACATGTGACTGGGATTTCACATGCGAGACTCGGCCGTGTTTCTCGCATGTGTGATCCCGGCCGAGGGCCCATGAGGGCCCATGAGGTGAGGGCCGCAAACTATTGTCCCGAGGGCCGCAGTTGGCCCGCGGGCCGTGAGTTTGAGACCCCTGCTCTAAAGATACTTGGAGCTTTTCTTTGACAAACACATGTTGGTGATACACACTGCATAACTACCACCACACTGGGGCCCGTTTAATAGCTAAAAATGAAGTGACGGATTCCCTTTAAGAGCATCTGTTCTGTATTATTGAGAGCCCACAATGCTACTTACTAAACCCGTAGCTCTTCACTAGTAATGTGTATATTTTGGGTACATATTTGGGGGGAGGGTATCTTGTATGTTGTATAGCTTTTAAGGACATATTAAAGAATTATAATTGTTTTAAAGATACTTTTGTTTTATTGGACTTCCTATGTATATTATCTATTTCTGGGATTTCAGACAAGTAATCCAGATACACAACTACCTTATGGCTATCAAACCATTCAGTCAAAACCATTAATCCCTGAAAGTGTGGCTCTTTACAGGATTTTTATTTTATTGGCATTAAAATTAATTTGTGCTTCTTAATGGCAAGATCAATGTATGTTCCTTTCCATGTATTTTAAAGGGAACCTGTCACCAGAAAAAAATGCTGTTAGCCTGCAGAAATAGGTTTAATCTGCAGGTTAATAGCATTATTATGCTGCTCTGCGCCTGCACTTAGGCAAACACTGCAGGGAGAAAATGAACTTTATTGTCCCCGACAACATTCTGTATTCAGTTATCGCTCTGAAAATACAGAGCGGCAGCTGTAATCACTCCCTCAGCATTAGAGCCGTCTCTCCGTGTTTGGTCTGCAGTTACAGCCATCACTTTGTATACTCAGAGCTGTGATGAACCGTGCTGACCCCATATCTGAAACAGAAATGCTGCTGGGGAGAGTAAAGTTAATTTTCTCCCCGCAATGTTCAGCTAAATGCGAGCATCGAGCAGGTTAGTAGCGCTATTGACCAGGTATGCTGTTACTTCTTGTGCTCTTCTCCCTTTATAGGCATGCTGTTACTTATTGTGCTCTTCTCCCTTTATAGGCATTCTGTTACTTATTGCACTCTTCTCCCTTTATAGGCATGCTGTTACTTATTGTGCGCTTCTCCCTTTATAGGCATGCTGTTACTTATTGTGCTCTTCTCCCTTTATAGGCATTCTGTCACTTATTGTGGTCTTCTCCCTATATAGGCATGCTGTTACTTATTGCGCTCTTCTCCCTTTATAGGCATTCTGTCACTTATTGTGCTCTTCTCCCTATATAGGCATGCTGTTACTTATTGCGCTCTTCTCCCTTTATAGGCATTCTGTTACTTATTGCACTCTTCTCCCTTTATAGGCATTCTGTTACTTATTGCACTCTTCTCCCTTTATAGGCATGCTGTTACTTATTGTGCTCTTCTCCCTTTATAGGCATTCTGTCACTTATTGTGCTCTTCTCCCTATATAGGCATTCTGTTACTTATTGTGCTCTTCTCCCTTTATAGGCATTCTGTCACTTATTGTGCTCTTCTCCCTTTATAGGCATTCTGTCACTTATTGTGCTCTTCTCCCTTTATAGGCATGCTGTTACTTCTTGTGCTCTTCTCCCTTTATAGGCATTCTGTTACTTATTGTGCTCTTCTCCCTATATAGGCATTCTGTTGGTGACACCAAAGTCCCGTTTTGCCTTCAGTCATGTGTCAAGCCTCTGAAGTATGCAATTGCTGTTAATGATCTCAGCACAGAGTTGGTGCACAGATATGTTGGAAAAGAACCTAGTGGTTTAAGATTCAATAAACTGTTCTTGAATGAAGATGGTAAGTTACTTTTTTGAGTACATTATAAGTAAAATACTAACCTTTTCAGGAAAATTGGGGAATAGTGATGAGCGAATGTGCTCCGATAAGGTGTTATCTGAGGATCCTTGGGTGCTAACCAAGTGTCTTTGGCGCGCTCCAAACATATGTTCGAGTTGCTGCGGCTTTATTTCTTATGGCTGTTCTATAGTTGCAACACATGCACTGATTGCCTGTTTGTTAGACAATATCTGCATTTGTTGCAGCTATCTTAACAGCCACGATACATGGAGCCGCGGGGACTCAAACATATTATTCGAGCATGCCAAAGACACTCAGTTAGCACCCGAGCATCCTTGGATAATACAATCATCAAAGGGTAACAAAGGTGCTGAAGGGAGGAAGGAAGAAAAGCAAGAAGCAGGAAAGGAAGGCACAGAAAACTGAAGCAGTGGATGATGAGAGCGAATGAAATAGTCATAGAAATTTTTCGTTGATTTTACGTACCTCTTGGAGAACTTTAAGAAAAAAATATTTTTCTGAAGTATTTTGTAAATGCAATTTTTTTTCAGGACAAAGGTAGTTTAACTTTTACATATATAATGTAGAATCAACATTTTCTTCTACAGGGTGGGCCATTTATATGCATACACCTAAATAAAATGGGAATGGTTGGTGATATCAACTTACTGTTTGTGGCACATTAGTATATGGGAGGGTGAAGATGGGTGGTGACCATGGCGGCCATTTTGAAGTTGGGTAGGGTTAGGGTTGGAGCTAAAGTTAGAATTAGGGTTGGGGCAAAAGTTAGGGTTAGGGTTGCAGCTAAATTTCGGGTTACGGTTGCGGCTAAAGTTCGGGTTGGGGCTAAAATTAGGGTTGGGATTGCGGTTAGGGTTGGGATTATGGTTATGGTTGGGATTAGGGTTAGCGTTAGAATTGAGGATAAGATTGGGATTAGGGATGTGACAGGGTTATGGTTAGCGTTGGGGTTAGGCGTGTGTTGGGGTTAGGGTTATGGTTGGGTTTGGGATTAGGGTTAGCGGTGAGTGGAGGTTAGTGTTGTGGTTAGGGCTATAGTTGGGATTAGGGTTAGCGGTATGTTGGGGTTAGGGATATGGTTAGGGTTGGGATTAGGGTTAGAGGTGTGTTGCGGTTAGGGTAGGAGTTAGAATTGGGGGGTTTCCACTGTTTAGGCACATCAGGGGCTTTGCAAATGCAACATGATGCCCGTAGACCATTCCATCAAAGTCATCATTTCAAAACGTCACTACTTCTCTTCTGATCCCCGATGTGTACTCAAACAGTAGTTTTCTCCCACATATGAGGTGCCATCATACTCAGGACAATGTGGACAACAACTTTTGCGGTCAAACTTCTCCTGTTACCCCTGTGAAAATAAATAATTGGGGGCTAAAAAATAATTTTTGTGGAAACATTTTTATTTTCACGCTCTGTGTTATGAACTTTAGTGAAACACTTAGGTGTTCAAAGTTCTCACAACACATCTAGATAAGTTCTTTGGGGGGGTCTAGTTTCCAAAATGGGGTCATTTTTGGGGGGTTTCCACTGTTTAGGCACATCAGGGGCTCTGCAAACGCAACATGGCGTCCAATGTCAATTCCAGCCATTTCGACATTGAAAAAGTCAACATGCGCTACTTCCCTTGCGAACTCTGCCGTGCTCCCAAGCAGCGTATTCATGAGAAATTGCACAACAAATTTTGTGATTCATTTTCTCTTTTTACACTTGTGAAAATAAAAAAAAATAGGTTCTGAGGTAAAATTTTTGTGAAAAAAATTTAAATGTTAATTTTTTCTTTCCACATTGCTTCAGTTCGTGTGAAGCACGTGAAGGGTTAATTAACTTCTTGAATGTGGTTTTGAGCACCTTGAGGGGTGCAATTTTTAGAATGGTGTCACTTTTGGGTATTTTCTGTCATATAGACCCCTCAAAGTGGCTTCAAACATGAGGTGGTCCCTAAAAAAAAAATGGTGTTGTAAATTTTGGTGGAAAAATGAGAAATCACTGGTCAAATTTTAACCCTTATAACTTCCTAACAAAAAAAAATTGTTTCCAAAATTGTACTGATGTAAAGCAGACATGTGGGAAATGTTATTTATTAAGTGTTTTGTGTGACATATCTCTCTGATTTAAGGGCATGAAAATGAAAATTTTGAAAATTGCTACATTTTAAAAATTTACATAATATATATATTTTTTTTTTATAAATAAGTCATATCGAAAATTTTTTACCACTAACATGAAGTACAATATGTCTCAGAATCAGCGTGATCCGATAAAGCGTTCCAGAGTTATAACCTCATAAAGTGACAGTGGTCAGAATTGTAAAAATTGGCGCCATCATTAAGCTTCAAATTGGCTCTGTCACTAAGGGGCATGGTATAAAAATAAGAGTATTACCTTTTTTTAAGAAAAAAAAAAAAAAAAAAGAAAGCAGAGACTATGGGGTTTGGGAACATGTCAGATATTCTTAAAATGCTAACATTTAAAGATGAAAGATTTATAAACCGATTAAAAAAAGAATATGAATAGCTGTAAATGTACATCAGAGAAATTGCAGGGATTTCCGATGTTGGCATGGTGAGAATATTAAGATCCACATTAGAACTGTCCCTTGTTAATGCATGGATTTCAGTCCTTTTGCTTAACATGAAAATCAAGGACTCCATAATCAAAAATGCAACGTAGAAACTGATCGGTTTGATGTGGAATTGCCCTACATTGAAATAAATAAAATGTAAATTAAACTGAATTACAAATAAATTAAATTAAAATATTACAAAGATTTTTATTTACAACTGGCTGAACACCGAATTATTACAAAATGTTAGACAAGAGACAAACATTAACTACAGCAAGAGATGTGGAACAGCAATATAGAATTATACACTGGCCAATAAGGTTATAATCAAATGTAATACAGAACAATAGATTGCTGACGTGGTGAGCTAAATAGTAGCACAGTGACTCTCAATTCAAACCACAGTGAGCAATGACTTCTACTATGGCATTGCCTTTAAGCAGATTTATTTCGTGTTTGGCATTGCCATTAATCACTTGTCTTTTCTTATAGTAATAGCTCAGAGATTCTCTCATGTCATTGTTCTACTATAAGGGGGTGTGAAGAACCATAGTGTATGTCCAGCAGAATTTATCTCCAGCAATGTCTCCGCATTACATCTTTGAGTTCTGCTGTATTCACTATATCCATTAGTAAGGGATCTGAATGTATTCACATTATACAGATGAGTGATGAACACAGACCAATCACTAATAGATCATTCTATCCCCAAACAGTATCATGTTATCAGCAGCACATCTGCTCCTGTACACTGCAAACGTTTGGGCACCCTTGGAGATTTTTGACGAAGGTTTCAGACCTTCATCAGCCTCTTATGGTTATGGCTTGTTCAGTATCATCGTTAGGAAAGGCCAGATGATGCAAATTTCCCAGCTTTATAAAAATCCTTCCTTCTCTAACCTTGTGCCAAAAACAGCAGCCATGAGTTACTCTAAGTAGCTGCTTAGCACTCTGAAAATGGTGGAGGCACACAATGCAGAAGAAGGCTATAAGAAGATAGCAAAGCATTTTCAAGATACCTTTTCCTCAGTTCAAAATGTAATTAAGAAATGGCAGTTAACAGAAGTTGTGGAGGTCAAGATAAGCACTAAGACCAAGCAACATTTCACTGAGAGTTGCTTGTAGGATAGCTAGAGAGGCAAATCGGAACCCCCAGTTGACTGCAAGAGACCTTCACAAAGATTTAGCCAAGTCTGGAGTTTTGGTACATTCTTCTACTGTTCAGAGACACCTGCACAAATATGGCCTTCATGGAAGAGTCATCAGAAGAAAACCTCTCCTGCGTCCCCACCATAAAAATTCAGCGTCAGAAGTATGCAAAAGAACATCTAAACCAGCCTAATGCATTTTGGGAACACATTCTGTAGACCCATGAGGTTAAAAGAGAACTTCATGCACATGATGCTGTGATCAGGGCTACAAAAACGTTTGTCCATTTGTAGATCTATGACAATGATGCTTCTTAGTTGTGGAAGCTTTCTCACACACAGTAGTGGGGGGTCTGGAAATGTAGATGTTAATTGGATATTTTTGTAATAAATGTTGTAGGTTCTGTACAGCTCCCTTTCGCACCTCCAGATTTGGATTGTAGGTGACTACTAGAGGCACTCAGTTGCTAACTTTTTTAGTTTTGTAACCTAGGAGATGATTCCTTGATATTCTGGTGGCTCATGCAGTCTGGTTTTCAATTGTTGTTGGATAGTAACCGTGATTTAAAAAGTCTTTCTGAGGCCACTAAGGTGTTTGTCTCTATCCATAGGGTTGGAACTAGGGATGGGCGAATCCTGAAATACTCGGAATCGCTAGACTCTAACGAGTCCGACTCGGAAACTCGCTACTCGTTGCGAGTCTAGCGAGTCCAATATTAATGAATGGGGATGCGAGTATTGCAGCGATTCCTGTGCTGCCATTTTTTTTGTTCCGCTTACTTCCCGCATGTGGATGTGCACACCATGCGGAAAGTAAGCAGAACAATTGCGGATGGTACCCACGGTCCGGAGGAGAGGAGACTGTCCTCCGGGCTTTGGGCACCATATCCCTGTAAAAAATAGAATTTAAAAATAAAAAATATTGTTATTCTCACCCTCCGACATCCCGCGCAGCCTTCCCGCCTCTCCACGCATCTGTTTCCAGTAGTCCTTTGCGAAAATGCCCGCGATGGCGTCCGTTCTCGCGAGATCGCAAAGTCTCGCGGTCATTCGCGCGACGTCATCGCGAATGACCGCGAGACATCGCGATCCCGCGAGAACGGACGTCATCGCGGGCATTTTCGCAAAGGATTACTGGGAACGGATGCGTGGAGAGGCGGGAAGGCTGCGCGGGACGTCCGAGGGTAAGAATAACAATATTTTTTATTTTTTTTTTACATTTTATCTTTTACTACTGATGCTGCATAGGCGGCCTGAGTAGTAAAAAGTTGGTCACACTTGTCAAACACTATGTTTGACGAGTGTGACCAACCTGTCAATCAGTTCTCCAAGCGATGCTACAGATCGCTTGGAAAACGCTAGCATTTGCATTGGACTCGTTACTGTGCGAGTAATCGCTTGGAAACTCGCAGAGTACCGACTCCTGTGAGTCCCCTACTACTCGCAGAGTAACGAGTCCTAACGAGTAGATTCGCCCATCCCTAGTTGGAACAGATCCGATTGTATCTGATGGCTTGACTGTAGACGATAGTTTTGTGTTTTGGATGGAAACTGTCCCATTTAAGGTATGTTGGGCGGTCAATTGGCTTCTTGTTCAGAGATCTCACTATTTCATTGTTCTGTAGCTAGTACAGGAGTAGCTGAGTGTTAAGTTGATGCTGGGATGAAACTGAATAAAGTGTCCATGGGACGTCTTTAGCTGTTGCTCACACTCTCTCCAGTTCGGGCCAGTGATGGGTAAAAAATATATATTTGAGGGCTGTGATATTCACAAGTGTGGAGAGCAGTGTAGAAACAAATCTAAAAATAGGTCCACCTGGTGGATGGAAACAAGACTAACAGTAGACACCATTTAGTTGTGGTGTGGTTCTATGTATGTTTCCAACAATAAATCATAATGTATATGTATTAGTACTTTTTAGGTAAATATCTAAAGTGCCGGTAATGGTGCATAACTTTTTTTTCACAAAAAATAAATTGTAAATAAATCCGCAGGCGAATGTATTTGTAATATTAAGTACAGATATAAAGTGCTAGTGACAGTACATAGTCATATCATCTCCTTCAGATCCATATAGGTGGATGTACAATACAATATCGCCTTGAAATCAAATTAAATAATTAAACTATCGTGTATATGGACTGCTAAGGGTATGTGCACACTTTGCGGTTTCTGCTGCGTTTCCGCAGCGTTTTTGGCTCTGCAGAAACGCAGCAGATTTTGCTGCGTTGTACAGTACCTTTATTTCCTATGGAAATAAAAAAAAGCTGTGCACATGCTGCGTTTTTTTCCTCGCAGTTTTGCTGCGGTTTTCAAAACGCAGCATGTCAATTGTTTGGTGCAGAAACGCTGCAGTTTTACACGTCATCCATTATGAGGTGCTAAACCGCGGATAAACCGCAGAAAAACCGCAGCACTTTGTCCTGCTGATTTCCTGCAGTTTTCTCTACAAAATCCGCAGAGACAAAAAACTATGTGTGCACATACCCTAAGGCAGTGAGTGCAGATTTTCAGTAACGGAGCATATAATATATGTGCATTTATTACAATTTATTTTTTTTATGGAAAAAATGTTTGCATTATGACCAGACCTTTAGATATGTATCTACTAAGCACTCATTCATACACATGATAATTTATTGTTGGAAACATATATAGAGCACCACAACTAAATGGTGTCTCCTCTGTGTTAGTCTTATTTCCATTCACTAGGTGGAGCTATTAATTTTTAGATTTGTTTCTACAGTGTTCTCCACACTTGTGAATATCACATCCCTCAAATACACAGTGCCTTGCGAAAGTATTCGGCCCCCTGTAATTTTTCAACCTTTTCCCACATATCATGCTTCAAACATAAAGATAACAAATTAAATTTTTGGTGAAGAATCAACAACAAGTGGGACACAATTGTGAAGTTGAACGAAATGTATTGGTTATTTTAAATTTTTGTGGAAATTCAAAAACTGAAAAGTGGGGCGTGCAATATTATCCGGCATCTTTACTTTCAGTGCAGCACACTCACTCCAGAAGTTCATTGTGGATCTCTGAATGATCCAATGTTGTCCTAAATGACTAATGATGATGAATATAATCCACCTGTGTGTAATCAAGTCTCCGTATAAATGCACCTGCTCTGTGATAGTCTCAGGGTTCTGTTTGAAGCATAGAGAGCATCATGAAGACCAAGGAACACAACAGGCAGGTCCATGATACTGTTGTGGAGAAGTTTAAAGCCGGATTTGGATACAAACTGATTTCCAAAACTTTAAACATGCCAAGGAGCACTGTGCAAGCGATCATATTGAAATGGAAGGAGTATCATACCACTGCAAATCTACCAAGACCCGGCCGTCCCTCTAAACTTTCATCTCAAACAAGGAGAAGACTGATCAGAGATGCAGCCAAGAAGCCCATGATCACTCTCTATGAACTGCAGAGATCTACAGCTGAGGTGGGACAGTCTGTCCATGGGACAACAATCAGTCTTACACTGCACAAATCTAGCCTTTATGGAAGAGTGGCAAGAAGAAAGCCATTTCTCAAAGATATCCATAAAAACTGTTGTTAAAAGTTTGCAACAAGCCACCTGGGAGACACACCAAACATGTGGAAGAAGGTGCTCTGGTCAGATGAAACCAAAATCGAACTTTTTGGCAACAATGCCAAACGATATGTTTGGCGTAAAGGCAACACACCTCATCACCCCGAACACACCATCCCCACTGTCAAACATGGTGGTGGCAGCATCATGGTTTGGGCCTGATTTTCTTCAGCAGGGACAGGGAAGATGGTTAAAATTGATGGGAGGATGGATGGAACCAAATACAGGACCATTCTTGAAGAAAACCTGTTGGAGTCTGCAAAAGACCTGAGACTGGGGCGGAGATTTGTCTCCCAACAAGACAATGATCCCAAACATAAAGCAAAATCTACAAACAATGGAATGGTTCACAAATAAACGTATCCAGGTGTTAAAATGGCCAAGTCAAAGTCCAGACCTGAATCCAATCGAGAATCTGTGGAAAGAGCTGAAAACTGCTGTTCACAAACGATCTCCATCAAACCTCCCTGAGCTGGAGCTGTTTGCCAAGGATGAATGGGCAAGAATTTCAGTCTCTCGATGTACAAAACTGATAGAGACATACCCCAAGCGACTTGCAGCTGTAATAGCAGCAAAAGGTGGCGCAACAAAGTATTAAGTTAAAGGGGCTGAATAATATTGCATGCCCCACTATTCAGTTTTTGAATTTCCAGAAAAATTTAAAATAACCAATACATTTCTTTCAACTTCACAATTGTGTCCTACTTGTTGTTGATTCGTCACCAAAAATTTACATCTGGTGTCTTTATGTTTGAAGCATGATATAAGGGACAAGGATGAACAGTTCCAGGGGGCCGAATACTTTTGCAAGGCACTGTATCTTTTATACTGAAATGGTGTTTACTCTGTGTTAGTCTTGCTTTCATCTGCTAGGTGGAGTTATAATGTAGTGTATTCTACACTTGTGAATATTGTATCTCTCAAATATTTTTCCTATATTTTTGGGTAGTATGGAACCATGAAGAAACAAACCTTTTGTCAATATATGACCTTTCACATGTGACTAAGATACCACTATATTCATTGTACAACCTCGCCCCTAATTTTTTGTGCTTTTATTTGTATTGTGTGCTCAATAAAGATTTCCATTTTATGTAGGATTTCTGGGCAGTTGACGCTCTGTTGGTTTTCTAGTATAACTCCCAAACCTACAAGTATTTCCCTGATCTTATTGGGTAATAAGGAGTACAGATAGCGTAGTAGGTGTCCAACAGAGCTATGTAATAGCACTGTACCCCCAGCCCTGTGTTACACCACACACAGCAATAACTTTCTGAATACAGATAATGTAGGAGGCGCAGAGGCGTACCTAGGGTTTCAGCTTAGGGGGAGGGGGGGGGAGGAAGAAAAATCTGAGTGAGCCCCTAGGGGCTTATACTCGCTTGTAAAAGACTAGCACCATTCTCGTGCGAGTCTTTTGCATGAAAACCTGGCATGGCCGCCGGCACGCAGACTCGGGCATGCGGCTGCATAGAAATACATGTAGCCGCACACTACGTTCTGATAGCCGGCGGCAGTGCCAGGTTTTCATGCGAGAGACTCGCACAAGAATCATACTAGCCTCTTACAAGTGAGTATAAGCCCTAACCAGGTAATCCTGACTTACAGCTACATGGCGCACCCTAATTGTGAGCATAGGTGAAAGTCACCAGGTGACTGCGCTGTTATTGAAAATAAATCCATATACAAAAACAAACACTGATATTACTATATGGGGACCATATCGTGGTAGATACCAGTGCTGCAGACCATATGAGAGATAACAGTACAGCTATAGATGGTGACTTACCGCTGACATTCTTTCTGGTGGAGTCGTTCACTTTTCCCATCTTTTCCATCTGGCCCAGACCAACATGACCACTTCTCCAGCCAGTACTCTGCTGCAGTGATTACTACAACAACACATCTGACTTCTTACATTTCCTGCACCGTCCCCATCTGTGCCCAATGTGAGCAAACTACTCATTCTGCTGATACCCTAATACTGAGCTGCTGGTGCCGTATGTGTCTCTATTACCAAACCTGCTATGTGGTACAATAACCGTGCTCCTCTTACCGCCCCACATAGTAATGCCACCACTATGCCCTTTGCATAGTAATAATGCCGCCTTCGTGCTCTAGATAGTAAAATTTCCCCCCTAAAAATATTAATGCCCTGTCCTAGTGCCCTCCACATTTTTTCCCTAAAATGTAATATTACCCCATATGCAACTTTGATGGTCACAATACTCTGAGAGCTCCTATAACAGTAATGCTTCTTAAGTGCCCACTTAACATTTAATGATGTCACCTGAGTCCCCCCATGTACAGTAACAATGGCCCCAGTATCACAGATTCGAGCAGGCAGTCATGTGACGACTCTTTCGGCTTCCCTCAATTCTCTTCTATTGAGAGAAGCCAAATCTTTCTTGATATTTCCCTTGTCATATCTGTAAACTCGTAAAAGAGCTGCATATTGACTTAAAGGGCCACTTAATATGGTGGTAATGGTGGTTTCCGAAAGGAGCCACCCCTTGGCTGGGTCCTTCCCTGGAGGAAGATCTGGCTAGTCCCGTGTTTGAGACTCTTAAATGAGGCTCCACTGACTTTGTTTGTATATTCGTATTTCCCAGGGAGCATTGCACCTAGGATTTCACTGATTGAGCGCCTTTGCCGGCTGCCGCAGTGTTTTCTTTGACTGGTGTCCCTGAGGTCAGTGATTTGTGATGTTGGTCTACTAGGCATTGCTCCCACCTAGCCAGAATCCTACTCCACACTGATGAGGGGCAACACCCCGAAACAGCTGTCTGTGGATGGATACCTGGCCTTGGTATTTCCCTTGTCATATCTATAAACTCGTAAAAGAGCTGGATATTGACTTAAAGGGTCACTTAATATGGTGGTAATGGTGGTTTCCGAAAGAAGCCATCCCTTGGCTGGGTCCTTCCCTGGAGGAAGATCTGGCTAGTCCCATGTTTGAGAGTCTTAAATGAGGCTCCATGGACTTTGTTTGCATATTCGTATTTCCCAGGGAGCATTGCACCTAGGATTTCACTGATTGAGCGCCTTTGCCGGCTGCCGCAGTGTTTTCTTTGACTGGTCTCCCTGAGGTCAGTAATTGATTCGTGATGAAATCTGTTATGAATGAGTCACCGGAGGAGGAGAAAACAAAAATACAAGCTAAGTCCAGAAAACCGGAGAGGTTGGTAGCTATCGGATTGCAGACCCCTGATCCTATACACCACAACTAACAGTAGCCATGGGGGGTTCCTACGGTGCCCTAGACCCCTCGTCACAGCCGGAAAACTACATAAGCCTAAAGAAGGAAAGGGGAAATCTAAATTGCCCCAGAGCAGACCCCAAAGCAATAGACAGCCCCCAACATGTATTGTCGATGAAAAACAGATGAAAACACAGACAGAAAGACAGGCTGAGCAAATGATGGGGCCCAACTAGCTAGATAGGACAGGACAGAAAAGATGGTGGCTGCAATCCTCAAAAAACCCTACCAAAAATGTCCCAACCGTCTGATAGGGAAAAAAAGGCCCTGAAGTCGCTAGACTTCAAAATCACTATATCAGCACTCAGGTATATTCTGATAACAGAGCAAAGAGATCAATTGATCAGAGACAAAAATGGAATTCAGCCAGTCCCAACCAGGACTGGCTGAATACAAACACTAAGGAAGCCAGACAAAATCTCATAGAATAACAGCAGGGCAAAAACTTAGCTTTTAGTAGACAGGAACTAAGCTGGATGCAAGAGCTCAGAGCAGAAAGGATCACCAGCAGCCCTGCAGGGCGTTGGCTGCCTTATATCCACTCAGAAATTCCAGATGTCCAATCACACTCCGCCTGTTCAGATGACAGGTTCTTCCCATCCCAATCAATTTCACTACCTCTCTTCACCAGCAGAGGGAGTTCATCAGACATCAAAGGTGAAGGGGAGAATGAACTCACAACAGTACCTCCCCCTTGAGAAGGGGTCACCGAACCCTCATCCACGCCACCAGGGCGATCAGGATGGGCCCGATGAAAAGCACGAACCAACCCTTCCATTTAACCAAATACTGGAGTCTCCGTCTAGCCAGACGAGAATCCAGTATCTTCTCAACCTCATATTCCACATTACCTTCAACCAATACAGGGTCAGGAGGTGCCACCACAGGAACTCCTTGTTCAACAAACCTCTTTAACAGAGACTTATGAAACACGTTATGGATCTTGAATATAACAGGAAGAGCCAATCGAAACGAGACCGGATTAAGAATCTCCAAAATCTTGTAAGGTCCAATAAATCTAGGTTTAAACTTTGGAGAAGCCACCTTCATAGAGATATTCTTTGATGACAACCAAACCATATCACCCACCTTAAACCGGGGACCAATGGTCCTATGCCGGTTGGAAAACCGCTGGGCCTTTTCCTGGGAGAGAGACAATTTATCCACCACTTGGTCCCAAATCTGGTGCATTCTCTCCACCACAGTGTCAACACCTGGGCAGGCAGAAGACTCCACCTGCCCTGAAGAGAATCGAGGATGAAACCCAAAGTTACAAAAAAAAGGTGACATCAAAGTGGCAGAACTAGCTCTATTATTTAAAGCAAATTTGGCCAAGGGCAAAAATGAAACCCAATCATCCTGATCAGCAGAAATAAAACATCTCAAATACGACTCCAAAGTCTGGTTTGTTCTCTGCGTCTGCCCATTGGTCTGAGGGTGAAACGCAGAGGAGAAGGACAACTGAATTCCCAGCTTGGAACAGAAAGTCCTCCAAAATCTAGAAACAAACTGAACTCCTCTGTCAGATACAATGTTCTCAGGAATCCCGTGCAAGTGAACCACCTGCTGCAAAAACAAGGGCACCAACTCTGAGGAAGATGGCAACTTAGGGAGTGGTACAAGATGGACCATCTTAGAGAATCTATCACAAATCACCCAAATAACAGTCATTCTCTGAGAGACAGGCATATCAGAGATAAAATCCATTGAAATATGGGTCCATGGCCTCCTGGGCACCGGCAAAGGCATCAACAACCCACTAGAGAGAGAACAAGGTTTAGACCGGGAGTAAGTCCCACAGGACTGCACAAAATTCCTGACATCACGAGACAAGGCGGGCCACCAAAAAGACCGACTCACCAAACCTGTAGTACCAAAAATACCTGGATGACCAGCCAATGCTGAGCAATGAACCTCAGACATCACTCTCTTCCTCCACTGGTCAGGAACATACAATTTTCCAATGGGACAACGCTCAGGTTTGTCCTCCTGAAACACTTCCAGAACACGTCTCAAATCGGGCGAGATGGCAGAAAGAACTACTAAAGCAATAGACAGCCCCCAACATGTATTGTCGGTGAAAAACAGATGAAAACACAAACACAGACAGAAAAACAGGCTGAGCAAATGATGGGGCCCAACTAACTAGATAGGACAGGACAGAAAAGATGCTGGCTGCAATCCGCAAAAAACCCTACCAAAAATGTCCCAACCGTCTGATAGGGAAAAAGGCCCTGAAGTCGCTAGACTTCAAAATCACTATATCAGCACTCAGGTATATAGCAGAAACGATCACCAGCAGCCCTGCAGGGCGTTGGCTGCCTTATATCCACTCAGAAATTCCAGATGTTCAATCACACTCCGCCTGTTCAGATGACATGTTCTTCCCATCCCAATCCATTTCACTACCTCTCTTCACCAGCAGAGGGAGTTCATCAGACAGCAAAGGTGAAGGAGAGAATGAACTCACAACAGAAATCTTTCTAGAGGACACATGCACATGGCAAACATGGGGTCCATGACCACCCGATAACGCCAGTGATATTGGGGGCTCATGCAGCAGGCGCTCCCTGTCATGATTTGGCACTCTGCAGTCATTTATTCTAAGCTGTAATTAACTTTATAGTAATAAATTGCTTATTATTAAAGCACCACTCCATCAGGCTTTTTTTTGCTCACCGCTGGAGTGGTGTTTTAAGCACAAGTCCCCTGCCCCGGTCATGTACTCCTCCTCCAGCGTATTCACTGTTTTTTTGGCACCGGTCCAGTCCTATGGCTCAAACTTGTAAGCGCAGCTTCTGACTGGCCAGAAGTTAGAAGCTACCTCACAAGCACTCAATGTAAGTCTATGGAAGACAGAAAGAGGTGAAAAGGCCAGAAAGAGGCTCTCATAGACTTACTTTGATTAAAGATCTCTGCACCACTCCATGAAACACTGGGGTAGCGGACAGGTCACAAACTGCAGGAGATGGAGCCGAGCGGAGGCAAAAACAGATGAAAACGCCAGAAGGTGAGTATCAGACAGTCAATAGAGGTCTTGAATTATAAGGCGCCACTCCAGCGGTGAAATAAAAAAAATGCTGGAGTGGTGATGTAAAGGAAATCAGTAACCCTCCAGGATGTGTATGACCTATTAACCCCTTTGTCTGACACCCTCCCTTTGATGGCTCTAGCGGTGAGCTCACGTTTCCCTGAACATATCAGCTGCTTTGAACAGCTGACATGTGCCCAGAACAGCTGCGGGTTGAATCGCGATCCACTTGCGGCTATTAACCAGATAATTGCTGCTGTCAAACTCTGACAATCGGGCAAGAAATCCGCCCATTGGCGACCCCCGTCACAAGTTCGCGGGTCACTGATAGGTTGGCTTGACAACCAGAGGTCTCCTGCATACCTCTATGGTTGTCACTGCCGGCTTGCTAGGAGCATCATCCCGTGGTTGGCGCTCATAGCAAGGGAATAATTCTGATCATCGCCTGTATGTAGCAGAGCTAATCAGGTTATGGCAGCTTCTAGTCTCCCTTGGATACTGTTGAAGCATGCCAAAATTAAAAAATGTTTTTAAAAATATAAAAGTTCAAATCACACCCCCCTTTCTCCTCATTAAAAATAAAACAATAAGAAAATCAAACCTAGACATATTTGGTATCGCCGCTTTCAGAATCGCCCGATCGAGCAATAAAATAAAAAAAGATTAACCTGATCGCTAAACGGCTTTGCGAGAAAAAAAGTTAAAACGCCAGAATTACGTTTTTTTGGTCACCACAACATTGCATTAAAATGCAATAACAGGAGATCAAAAGATTGTATCGCCACCAAAATGGTATAATTAAAAACGTGAGCTTGGCTCACAAAAAATAAGCCATCACCCAACCCGAGATCACGAAAAATGGAGACACTATGGGTATAGGAAAATGGCACAATTTTCTTTTTTAAAACAAACTTTAGAATTTTTTTTCACCACTTAGATAAAAAATAACCTAGACATGTTTGGTGTCTATGAACTCCTAATGACCTGGAGAATCATGATGGCAGATGAGTTTTAGCATTTAGTGAACAGAGTGGAAAAAAAAACAAAACAAAAAGCAACTGTGGGACTGCATTTCTTTTTGCAGTTTCACCGCACTTTAAATATTTTTCCCATTTTCCAGTACCTGATATGCTAAAACCAATGGTGTTGTTCAAAAGTATAACTCATCCCTCAAAAAACAAGCCCTTACATGGCCATATTGACCAAAACATAAAAAAGTTATGGCTCTGGGAAGAAAGGGAGCAAAAAACGAAAATACCTCCGGTCATGAAGGGGTTAAGCAACTACCGTAATTGAAATACGTAAATGTTCCCCATTTCCATTTATTTTTACCTGTCAACATGAGAACAATAACCAAACAGCTCAAAATATGCAAAATACATTTCTGTTTTTACCAGGAAAATATCAGTGACCAATATAACCCCCCTTATTTTCAGCAACAGCCATAAGCATTCCATCTATGCAGTCTGTCTGTTTCTTAACCCCCTTCTTCCCAGTATGTTGTAAGTATGTTTTAATTGAGGAGTCTTTGTCACTTTTTTCAATTAAAGGACTTTATTCTGGGTGTCTGTTTTTTTTTTTACAATGTGACTATAGGGGGTTAGTAATGGGGGCGTCTTATTAATGCCTCTCCATTACTAACCTCTGGGCTTGATGTCACCTGACGAGACAAAGTTGACATCAACCCCCCCCCAACTGTTACCCCACTTGCCACTGCTACAGGGCAAGTGGGAAGAGCCGGGCAGAGCTCCAGAATTGGCGCATCTAACAGATGTGCCTTTTCTGGGCATCTGCGGGCTGCTATTTTTGGGCTGGGGGCCTTATATCAATGGCCCCTACCAGCCAGAGAATACCAGCCTGAGAACACCAGCCCCCAGCTTTGAGCTTTAGCAAGGCTGGTTGTCAAAAATGAGGAGGAACCCACGCCATTTTTTTTTAAATTTATTAATGATTAAAAAAACAGTGTGGGGACCCCCCTATTCTTGTTAACCAACCTTTCTGAAGCTGACAGTTGAGGGTTGCAGCCCCCAGCTCGGAGTTTTGCCAAGCTGGTTATAGGAAATAGGGGGAACCCATGCTGGGTTTTTCATTCAGTAATTTAGTTCTAGCGCAGGCATCTAGTGAGGAATACCCCCATCATCCGCTCCTGCTATCACTGTTCTTAGCGGCAGCAGGTGTAAGTTGATGGGAGTAATAGTCCCTAAAGCCCCCACCTGCTGTCATCATTCTGACTTTAACCCCTTAACGACCGCCGATACGCCTTTTAACGGCGGTAATTAAGGGTACTAAAACAACAGCGCTGTCAATTCACGGCGCTGTGATTTAAGTGAATAGCGCCCCCCCAGTGTCGGATTTTCTCTGGGGTCTCGGCTGCCAGGGGTAGCCGAGACCCCAGAGAACATGAATCGGTCGGTTTTTACCGACCCCCGCTTTTGCGATCGCCGTTATTAACCCTATAACGGCGACCGCAAAAAAAAAAAAAGCCGCGATTTTACATTTAATTTCTCTCTCCTCTGATGTGATCGCACATCAGAGGAGAGAGAAATAGGGTCCCCGATCCCCCCCCGGTACCTCTCCGTGGCCCTCCGTCCTCTCCCGGTGGTCCCACGTCCCGCCGGCATCCTCCGATGGGCGCCGCCATCTTGAAAATGGCGGGCGCATGCGCAGTGCGCCCGCCGGGAATCTGCCGGCTCCGGCTGGCAGATTCCATTCATTATTTTGATCACTATGATAAACGATCATAGTGATCAAAATAAAAAAAATAGTACATAACCCCCCCGTTTATCACTCCCTTATATAGGCCAATATAATGAAATAAAGAAAATATTTTTTTTTTCAGTTTTCCATTAGGGTTAGGGTTAGGGTTAGGGTAGGGCTAGGGTTAGGTTAGGGTTAGGGTTGGGCTAGGGTTAGGGTTAGGGTTGGGCTAGGGTTAGGGTTAGGGTTGTGCTAGGGCTAGGGCTCGGGTCACGACTAGGGTTAGAATTAGGGTTAGGGCGAACTAGAATTAGGGTTAGGATTAGGATTAGGGATTAGGGTTGGGATTAGGGTTAGGGTTGGGATTAGGGTTAGGGGTGTGTTGGGGTTAGGGTTGGAGCAAGAATTGAGGGGTTTCCACTATTTGCCAACTTTGGGGGTCTAAAAATTGGGGTCTAAAAAATCACTTTTGTGGAAATAAAAAAAGACTTTTTATTTTCACGGCTCTGCGTTTATAAACTTTTGTGAAGCGCTTGGGGGTTCAAAGTGCTCACCACACATCTAGATAAGTTCCTTAATGGGTCTAGTTTCCAAAATGGGGTCACTTGTGGGGGGTTTCCACTGTTTAGGCCCATCAGGGGCTCTGCAAGCGCAACATGATGTCCGCAGACCATTCCATCAAAGTCTGCATTCCAAAATGGCACTCCTTCCCTTCCGAGCTCTCCCATGCGCCCAAACAGTGGTTCCCCCCAACATATGGGGTATCGGCGTACTCAGGACAAATCGCATAACAACTGTGCGGGTATGATTTCTCCTGTTACCCTTGTAAAAAATAAAAATTTGGGGGCGAAAAGATCATCTTTGTGGAAAAAATAGATTTCTTATTTTCACGGCTCTACGTTATAAACTTCTGTGTAGCCCTTGGGGGTTCAAAGTGCTCACCACACATCTAGATAAGTTCCTTAATGGGTCTAGTTTCCAAAATGGGGTCACTTGTTGGAGGTTTCCACTGTTTAGGCACATTAAGGGCTCTCCGAACGCAACATGGCATCCGATCTCAATTCCAGCCAATTCTGCGTTGAAAAAGTCAAACGGCGCTCCATCCCTTGCGAGCTCTGCCGTGTGCTGAAATAGTGGTTTACCCCCACATATAGGGTATCGGCGTATTCAGGAGAAATTGTACAACAAATTTTGTGGTTGATTTTCTCTTTTAACACTTGTGAAAATAAAAAAAATTGGTTCTGAAGTAAATTTTTTGCAAAAAAAAGTTAAATGTTAATTTTTTCCTTCCACATTGCTTTAGTTCTTGTGAAGCACTTAAAGGGTTAATAAACTTCTTGAATGTGGTTTTGAGCACCTTGAGGGGTCTAGTGTTTAGAATGGTGCCACTTTTGGGTATTTTCTGTCATGTACACCCCTCAAAATGACTTTAAATATGATGTGGTCCCTAAAAAAAAAAAATGGTTTTGTAAATTTTGTTGTAAAAATGAGAAATCGCTGGTCAACTTTTAACCCTTATAACTTCCTAACAAAAAAAAATTTTGCTTCCAAAATTGTGCTGATGTAAAGTAGACATGTGGGAAATGTTATTTATTAAGAAATTTGTGTGACACATCTCTCTGATTTGAGGGCATAAAAATTTAAAGTTTTAAAATTGCAAAATTTTCAAAATTTTCGCCATATTTCCATTTTTTTCATAAATAAACACAAGACTTATCAAAGAAATTTTACCACTAACATGAAGTACAATATGTCACGAAAAAACAGTCTTAGAATCAGCGGGATCCATTAAAGCGTTCCAGAGTTATAACCTCATAAAGGGACAGTGGTCAGAATTGTAAAAATTGGCCTGGTCATTAAGCTGCAAACTGGCTCTGTCGCTAAGGGGTTAATATAACTCTCATCATTCTCCCCTGCTCGATCGCCGACAGAGCAGGGGAGAATGATGAGTGCGTCTTCAGCACCTGCCGCCAGGGAACAGCGCTTACTGTAGCGCTTCTTCCTTGGTGCCGATGCATGTCACACAGATGACATTAATGTGTGTTCTCCGTGTGCACGTGTGCGGGATGTTTTGTGGCCCGTGCTGATGGTAAAAAACGGACATGTCAGCGTGTGTTGCCCACTGACACATGGTCCAAGGAAACATACTGACATGTGCACAGACCCATTCATTTGAATGGATCTATGTGTGTCTGTGTCTCCGGTACGTGTGAAAATTGTCACAACACGTAATGGAGACATGGATGTGTGAAACTGCATCGGAGTGTCCACGTCCTGTAAGTGTAGTGACCCAGTCCAGAGTGTGTCCGTCCCTTTAAGTAATACTGAATTTTGAGTATCTTCTGTACACTACTGCTTACTCTCTAACTGGCCCTCTATATTATTTGTGAGCTGTAATTTTCCATTTCTAGTCACCTCCATTTTAGATGCAATGCATTTCTCATTTGCGGTGTTCTGTCGCCATCTAATGGTGAAAGTGTACAATGACTCAATTATTGTTTTGTAAGGATCTGAGATGTGAATTCGGTCTCCTATTGGCCAGCTCCTAGTCACATGGTCAATAAGAGGAGCTGTTTTCCAGGCAAGTCTAGAATGTTCCTCAGTGTGAGGGATGCCTTCAGGGAGAACAGAATACATGTGGAGGAGGTTTTTACCTCAAGATCTCCTGCGGGCGTAAAAGCCTGAGTTCCCTCTAACCTGTACAGAAATAATTCTAAAGTATTTGACAGGATTCACCACATCTAAAGTCTTTATGACTGGATTCACCACAGTTTCTACATTCACCTATAAGTACAGTACTTGTGCACGTGCCATGACACACTGTGGATCTAACCCCAAGTACAGGTCTGTAACCTCTAATTGCTGCGTCTACCTCCCTCTGTAAAATACCAAAAGACACTGTTCAGTGTTCTTAAAGCTCCAGACCCCAATCACATCTCAGCATCTAAGTGTGAACTGTAATTGCAGTGGACTACCCATGAGAGACTGTTCCTTATTTGTTCCAAGTTGTCACGCTCGCGCCTTGGCTGAGTGGCGCGAGCCAGGGGGTTGTGGCCCCACTGTGCCACAAACCAGACTACCCTGAAAGGGGCGTAACTACGCAGCTACCTCGGTCTTCACTGGAGCCTCTGATGGTGAGGTCAGGCTTGTGCGGCAGGTAGCTGCCGGGTGCCACTCCAGGGCGGTGTCTGGCTGTGGCTGCTGATCCCACTCGGGAACAGGACACCTGGACAGGTGCGAGTGACAAGCAGGCGGAGACACAGGACAGGCGGGCACGGCTTGGAGACACAGGACAGGCGGGCACGGCTTGGAGACACAGGACAGGCGGGCACGGCTTGGAGACACAGGACAGGCGGGCACGGCTTGGAGACACAGGACAGGCGGGCACGGCTTGGAGACACAGGACAGGCGGGCACGGCTTGGAGACACAGGACAGGCGGGCACGGCTTGGAGACACAGGACAGACTTGCGTGGTATGAGAAGGGACAGGTAGGGACCTGTTCACACAGCAGGTGCAGGCAGGAGGGAGTGGTGTATGTTTGAACAGGATTTGGACCTGTTCACACAGGAGATGCAGGTATGGATATAGGCAGGAGTGTGGAGTAGGCAGAGCCGCAGGAGTGCGGAGTAGGCTGGGCGGCAAGGGAGCCGTGCGGGCAGAGCGGCTAGGGAGCCGTGCGGGCAGAGCGGCTAGGGAGCCGTGCGGGCAGAGCGGCTAGGGAGCCGTGCGGGCAGAGCGGCTAGGGAGCCGTGCGGGCAGAGCGGCTAGGGAGCCGTGCGGGCAGAGCGGCTAGGGAGCCGTGCGGGCAGAGCGGCTAGGGAGCCGTGCGGGCAGAGAGGCTAGGGAGCCGTGCGGGTAGAGCGGCTAGGGTGCAGATGCACAGATAGTGCTGCAAGGGTGTAGATTCACAGACAGGGAGGACACAAGGAAAGACACAGCGGGGAAGGAAGCCACGGACAAGGAGAAAGGGAGACTAAGGTAGGACAGAGTACAGACAAGGTACTGGAACCAAGACTCAAGGGCCAGGATATTCAGCCTCCTGGCAGGCAGACAAGGTACAAGGCAAGACGTATTCCTCCAGAGAAGGAGGAAATACACAGAACAGGGCCTGGCTTTCTCAGCAGCAAGATACTAACTGAAATTAGACATTGCACAGGCAATGTTTCAGTGGGTGTGGCGGAACTAAATAGTCAAGGGCTCTAGGTGATTGGTCAGGGACAGATTAGACAGGTGCACCCTGACTGCATAAGAACCAGAGAGTTCTGGCGCCACCCCCCTATACACACATAGCCAGGAAACATACGGGAGGGCAGAGGCACAGAGCACAGGACTGGCAACAGACAGAATTCACAGCATGACCTGGAGCAGTGAGTAAGTTGATGTGCGGGGGATGGGAGGCCATGCAGTGACGCCAGCAGGGTTGTTACACAAGTTATAATTCCCGTTCTTCCTGAAGTAAAAGCAACTGTTATCCCCGAGACCGGTTTGTGTCATAATTCCTTCGGCTGCGGACACTGTGTGGGGGTTGATAGCAGGGAATGTTCGGCCTGGTCATTGCATAAGTGTACTGTACACTCCCAAAAAAAAGTGTTCCTTAGGGCCGGTCCCTGTTTTGCGGAGGATTTGGTATGTATGCTCCGAAGGGGACACAGAACGCAATGTGAAAGCACCCTTACTAAGCCAGGCAGGCCTATCGATCTAGTCTGTTAAGAGTCACTCTCATCTCATCATTCCATAAAACCAGATATTCCTTGGCTTTGTCTGGATGGTTCACCTTCTGTATCTTGTTTAGTGGTGGTGGATTTCAGCCTTCCTTACCTTGGTCATGTTTCTGAGCACTGAACACCATGTACTTCTGGGTTGCACCTGTCTGAACAGGCTCCGAATCCAGCAATGTCAGTGACTCTAAATCTAGTCCGTGTCGGTGTACCTGCCCCTTTGAGCTCAGCAGCTGCAGTATTGGTGATTGCCTAGGAGTGGTATCTGGTGGCTACCTGCAGCTCAAACTTGACTGCATGATCAGGAGCTCCAGTGAAAACCAGGTAATTACTTAGCTACTCCCCTGCTAGGTAAGTCCGGCCCAGTGGCATAGCGGGTTCACGAACCACACATGCCATCTGTGAGCGTGACAAAGTACCAGTATAGACCACATGAACGGTCCTTGTGAAAAGTCATCAGTTTCGGACTGCGGGGGCCAAGGGCCCACGAGTAACCAACTCCAGGGTCCCCGTTTTCAGCTACATGCAAATGTGACATAATCCTCAATTACAAGTGTATATAACAATGAGCTGCGTATATTGTTAAATGAATAAGATGCTGCTTTTGTCTGTACATAGTGATTCAAGTCTATAGCACCAAGTACTGCTCATATAAGAGGGTGGTGGCCCAATCTTGCACAGGGACCCATCAGAGGATTCTCTTGTTCTCCTATGAGCCACTGCAAGCCTGACAGTCATTATAATATCGCATCAAAGTGAAAATGGTATTAGTACAGCGACATGTAAAAGTTTGGGCACCCCTGGTGAAATTATTGTCAACAATTAAGCAAGTTGAAGATGAAATGATCTCTAAAAGGCCAAAAGTTAAAGATAGATAAGGAGGATTTGTGGATGATCTGCGCTGCTGGTATCCCATATAATGAATCCAAAGCCAGACAGAAAGTACTAGTACATGTGTTTTTTCCTGTTTCTACATAGTTCCTTTTTATGTGATGTCATAGACCTAATGGAAAATATAGAATTAACTGGGTAGAAGGGAAAAATGAGTAATCGTAAACGCACAGTGCTGTATAATATCATGGGAGTGTTTCTTTAATATGCATCTTTTTTCAACTTGTTTTTTGCGACCATGTAGACTATTTGCAATATTACCTTTTTGATGGTTCTGTGATCACTCTCCAATATCTTTGCAAAATTGCTGCATCCTCCTGTAAGACTTTTAACAATTCTTTTGGCCCATTTTGTTTGCGGGGAAAAAAAAGTTGCCTAATAATTTTGCACACCTTGATAAAGTGTGTTGTATGCTGAGGCCACCCCCTAGTTCATTACACAAATACACATCACCTGATCTGCTTCATCCAATGAGCATTCACATTTCTATAGTTTGGCGTTGGAAAATGTGTATAAAAATGATGTGATCAAAATACTCAGTTGCCTAATAATCTTGCGCACCGTGCACACACCTTCGCCCAATTCAAAATGGGGCGCCGTAGGGTCTGTTTCCGATATCTCCTACTCTGGGCTTAGTAAATTCACCCCTATACAAAGGATTGCTATTTTGAATAAAACCCTTTAAAAGGGTATTTTGGTAATTTGATTTTAATTACCTTGGCCATCTGCCTCTCTCCCTGCTTGACACACACCTTTTTTTCAATGCCTAAACCTGAAGCAGCGCTCCAGTGAATTCCATGCACTTTAGTGTCTGTGCACAGATAGAGCAGAGCTGACCAGGGCGTGGCAAAAGTTATCGGTTTGTTAGGGAAAAATGCACCCCTATCCTTCTGATATGAGGTGGTGCCCTAGGTAACCAGCTACCCTGCCTACACCTCGTCCTGAGCTTACATGTACTTATCATAAAACGGGAGAACTGAACCTTGTCTTCTTACAGACTCTATTGTTGCAGCTCTCACAGCTCTGCTGTATTGCAGCAGTATTGTAACACTGACTGCCTTTGAGCTAAAAGCTGAAATGGAGAGGAACCTGCAGATGTGTCCAGTATAATTCAGAGAGCAGCCATTACACATCACACTGATGACACCTCCTCTTATTTATAGTAATCTCTGGAGACAGATTCTCATGGAGGTCAGGGTCCAGTCCATAGATCATGTACATATATGAAAAATGTAACACAAATAATGGAGGAACTATGATGGTCTTTGGAAGGGGATATATATATGTATGGAGGTCAAACCTGAGATGTCTGTGTTCAGACCTGGTTGGCCTTCATCTGCACCTGCTCCATCTGGCTGCACGGGAGTGATGCAGATATGCTTCAGGTATGGATTGCATTTGATATGGTCTTGCTTTTAAAACATTTAGGAGGCCGCAATGGCACAGTGAATAAATAAAAATGTAGAGTAGGACCCCCCATATGAGATTGCCTTGGCGTGGCGGGGTGGCTCAATATATTGATCAATATTTTGCTAAATGTCTCATTTTGAATGCAGTAAGATATGTGCATATGCACCTCATGTTATGCGTTCTGACCACTGGCAGTGCTGGCTCTTCTCTCTTTTTATTGCAAATTGGTTTTGTGGCTGACCACCACCTTTGCCGTGCACGCTGGGTCACGTTCGCCATCTTTTCTGTGTTTATTGTGATTGATCTAGGCTGCTGTGCACACTCACGGCAGCCCCGCCCTGCCCCAGGCTTTATTTATTTTTGCATCCATGTCTGAGCCTGCATTGCCCTTCATCTGTGTTTGCTGGTCAGGCAGTGTGTGGAGGTCAAACCTGAGATGTCTGTGTTCAGACCTGGTTGGCCTTCATCTGCACCTGCTCCATCTGGCTGCATGGGAGTGATGCAGATATGCTTCAGGTATGGATTGCATTTGATATGGTCTTGTTTTTAAAACATTTAGGAGGCCGCAATGGCACAGTGAATAAATAAAAATGTAGCGTAGGACCCCCCATATGAGATTGCCTTGGCGTGGCGGGGTGGCTCAATATATTGATCAATATTTTGCTAAATGTCTCACTTTGAATGCAGTAAGATATGTGCATATGCACCTCAAGTTATGCGTTCTGATCACTGGCAGAGCTGGCACTTCTCTCTTTTTATTATATATATATATATATATATATATATATATATATATATTATAATATAATATAATTTCCAAATTGGAGAGAACCTCAAATAAACCCTCACTAGAAGATCATAAAATTTAGCTTTTATTTCTATTAACCCCTTTCCAATGTTGAGCATAGTAGTATGCTGATGTCGGGCTCCCTCCCTTTGATATGTGCTTTGGCGGTGAACCCACATCTTTCATGGCACATGTCAGCAGGTTTTGAAAAGCCGCAGGTGGAATCCGTTAAGTCTATGTGCTATCCCCTGATGACGCCACTAGCGCAGTGAAACATGTTGGTGGGACGCTGGTACTAAAAATTTTTGTCCTATTCTACCAATATGTATTAGCATACCGAGTGCTATACACCTTATAAATTAGCAGGAATACTGCATAAAATAACTGCAGCCTTCTGAGACAGATTAGGGACAAAACGTTTTATACCCTTTGTGTATCTATTCTATTAACACTGTTTTTCGGTTATTACTTTCTATCTCCGTTCATACTCCACCCACACACACAAATGATACACCATTTGAAAGGTTAACTTGCCCCCTTCAGCAAGAAAATAGCTAAAAGCAAACCATACATCCACGATTTGATAAAAAAATACAGTTTAAACATTAATTTTCATAAACCTGTAGTAAGGAAAAATGACCTGCAGGTGGCACCACTCTGCCCGAAAGCACACTACCACAAAGCTGCTTACAGACATAACAAACAAATCCAAACCTTTGCCTTAGGGGTTTTCCAGCTTGCCAAACTACTTGCCCAGCCTATTTCAGGCAAATTGGAGGATTGCACACTTCACTGCAGGTGAGTCACAGATGCAAACACATTTGTAAGCATGCACTGCTTTTTCCTGATTACTTCGCCCCACACACAATTGATACACCATTTAAAAGGTAAACTTGCCCCCTTCAGCAAGAAAAGAGCCAAACAAACCACACATTCACGATTTTATCACTAAATACAACTTAAACATTCGTTTTCATAAACCTGCAGAAAGACACAATGACCTGCCGGTGGCACCTCAACCAGAAGACAATTTTTGGCCTCTACTTATCAAAACAATTTATTGTATTACCAATCTACATATATAAATACCTGTCTGTGTTCATCAGCTCATAAAATACATTTACATTTGACCAGCTTGCTTTTTTCTGAAATTGCTTGCGCCCCCGACGACCAATGTGCGAAAATTTCGCACGGGCCAACTAATTAATAGAAATCAAAGTTAAATTTGATGGTCTTCTATCTGAAAAATGTGGATTTCTCTGGAATAAGACATCAGATCATAGATATCAAAATATCATTTTATTCAGCTTCCTTTGATTTACATGCCCATGTAGACGGCTTAGGAGGGTTGATCCTACTGGCAGATTGTCCGTGCTTTCTTTAGACATGGTATTTTACAAATACTGATACCAAATGCTCACCAAATTCTGCTATGTGAATAAAGCCTTATTCATCTATTTTAAATTTTAAAAAATCTATAAATGTTAATGGTTTATGTTCCTGCCATTTATTAATTTTGCTGCTTGTCTTTTTATTCTTGCTTATTGCAGGGAATCCCTGTTTTGTACTGGCAACCAGAACCGAACTGCAAAAAGCAACTAAGCAATGAAATTGAAACATTAAGCAATTATTGGTGATCCGTTGCTAATTAATTGTCTTTTAGAACATCCAGTTAGTGTCCAAAGATTATAGTTGAAAGTCATTATAGCAGAGTATTTGTGTAAATTGATTTAATGACGTTATGTTTATGATAGTTATCTCAGTTTGTATTTTTTTCAAGGAACAGTAAATTCATGTGTGTGCTAGTAATATGTTGCTGTATCTTTATGCATTTCAGAAAAGCCACACAACCCTATGGTCAACGCCGGAGCCATTGTTATCACTTCTTTAATAAAGGTATGTTTCCTTTCATAATGACTGCTGATAAATATTTGAGAGGGAAAGTAAGAGGCAGAGGCTGGTGCCGATGGATCTGTTGCTTAAGTAGCTTATTCGTCTCCTGCTGTGTCAGCTGTTGTTGGTGCTACTACAACTGTTGCTGCTGGGGTTGCACCAAGTATTTAACCCCTTTCTGACATCTGACGTACTATCCCGTCCACGGTACCTGGGCCCCTATGACCGAGGACGGGATAGTGGATAGTACGTCATCGAGATCAGCAGCGCACCCGGGTGGGAGCACCGCTGATCGCGGCCGGGTGTCAGCTGATTATTACAGCTGACACCCAACACTGTCAGGGGCGGCACATTAACCCCTGGCACACTGCGATCAAACATGATCGCAGTGTACCGGAGGATCAGGGAAGCATCGTCAGGGAGGGGGCTCCATCCGTGCTTCCCTGAGACCCCCAGTGCAGCGCGATGTGCTGCGCTGCTCTGGGGGCCTCCTTCCCAGCAGGCCCCCGGATCCAAGATGGCCGCGGGGGCCTGCAGGGAGGCGGCTTCCTCATTGCCTGCAGAGAGCAGGCACAAGGAAGCCTGCTGCAGTGCCTGTCACAGCACTGTGTGAAGTGTCAGATCAGCGATCTGACACAAGACAGTGATATCCCCCCGGGACAAAGTAATAAAGTAAAAAAAAAAAAAAGTAAAAATAATTTATAAAAAATCGTTAAATAAAAAAATAACCTATTCCCTAATAAATTCATTTTTTTGGAAATAAAAAACAAAACAATAAAAGTACACATCTAGTATCGCCACGTCCGTAACGACCCGCCCTATAAAACTGTCCCACTGGTTAACCCCTTGAGTGAACCCCTTAAAAAATAAAAATAAAAAACAAAGCAAAAAATAATGATTTATCATCATACCACCGAACAAAAAGTGCAATCACGCGCAATCAAAAAGACGGATATAAATAACCATGGTACCACTGAAAACGTCATCTTGTTCCGCAAAAAATGAGCCGCCACACAACGTCATCAGCGAAAAAATAAAAGTTATAGTTCGCAGAATAAAGCAATGCAAAATAATTTTTTGATATAAAATTGTTTTTATTGTATAAAAGCACCAAAACATTAAAAAAAGACATAAATGAGGTATCGCTGTAATCTTACTGACCCGAAGAATAAAACCGCTTTATCAATTTTACCCGACACGGAACGGTGTAAACGCACCCCCCTAAAGAAATTCATGAAATGCTGGTTTTTGTTCATTCTGCGTCCCAAAAATGGGAATAAAAAGCGATCAAAAAATGTCACATGCCCGAAAATGGTACGAATAAAAACGCCAACTCGTCCCGCAAAAATAAAGACCTCACATGACACTGTGGGCCAAAATATGGAAAAATTATAGCTCTCAAAATGTGGTGATGCAAAAACTATTTTTTGCAATAAAAAGCGTCTTTTAGCCTGTGACAGCTGCCAAACATAAAAACCTGCCATAAATAGTAAATCAAACCCCCCTTTATCACCCCCTTAATTAGGGAAAAATAATAAAATTTAAAAAATGTATTTACTTCCATTTTCCCGCTAGGGTTAGGGCTAGGGTTAGGGGTGTGTTGGGGTTAGGGTTGGAGTTATAATTGGGGGGTTTCCACTGTTTGGGCACATCAGGTGCTCTCCAGATGCAACATGGCGTCTGATCTCAATTCCAGCCAATTCTGCGTTGAAAAAGTCAAACGGTGCTCCTTTCCTTCCAAGCTCTGCCATGCGCCCAAACAGTGGTTTACCCCCACATATGGGGTATCAGTGTACTCAGGACAAATTCTACAACAACTTTTTGGGTCCAGTTTCTCCTGTTACCCTTGGTAAAATAAAAAATTTGGGGCAAAAAATATCATTTTTGTTGAAAAAAAAATGATTTTTTTTTATGGCTCTACGTTATAAACTTATGTGAAGCACTTGGGGGTTCAAAGTTCTCACCACACATCGAAATAAGTTCCTTGGGGGGTCTAGTTTCCAAAATGGGGTCACTTGTGGGGGTTTCAACAGATTAGGCACATCAGAGGCTCTCCAAACACGACATGACACCCGCAGACCATTCCATCAAAGTCTGCATTCCAAAACGTCACTACTTCCCTTCCGAGCCCCGACGTGTGCCCATACAGTAGTTTTCTCCCACATATGGGATATCGGCGTAATCAGGACAAATTGGACAACAACTTTTTGGGTTCAATTTCTCCTGTTACCCTTGGGAAAATAAAAAAATTGGGGACTAAAAGATCATGCTTGTGGAAAAAATATGATTTTTTTTATTTTCACGCCGGGCGTTAAACTTCTGTGAAGCCCTTGGGGGTTCAAAGTGCTCACCACACATCTAGATAAGTTCCTTGGGGTGTTTTAGTTTCCAAAATGGGGTCACTTGTGGGGGGTTTCCACAGTTTTGGCACATCAGGGGCTCTCCAAAGGCAACATGACACCCGCAGACCATTCCATCAAAATCTGCATTCCAAAACGTCACAACTTCCCTTCCGAGCCCTGACGTGTGCCCATACAGTAGTTTTCTCCCACATATGGGATATCAGCGTACTCAGGACAAATTGCACAATAACTTTTGGGGTCCTGTTACCCTTGGGAAAATAAAAATTGTGGGTGAAAAGATAATTTTTTTGGAAAAAATATGATTTTTTAATTTTATGTCTGTACGTTATAAACTTCTGTGAAGCCCTTGGGGGGGTTCAAAGTTCTCACCACACATCTAGATAAGTTCCTTGGGGGGGTCTAGTTTCCAAAATGGTGTAATTTGTGGGGGGTTTCCACTGTTTTGGCACATCAGGGGCTTTCCAAACGCGACATGGCTTCTGATCTCGACTCCAGCCAAAAAAGTCAAATGGCGCTGCTTCCATTCCAAACTCTGCAATGCGCCCAAATAGTGGTTTACCTCCACATGTGGGGTATCTGTGTACTCAGGACAAATTGCACAATAACTTTTGGCGCCCTAATACCCTTGGGGAAAATAAAAATTGGAGGTGAAAAGATCATTTTTGTGGAAAGAATATGATTTTTTAATTGTACGGCTGTACGTTATAAGCTTCTGTGAAACCCTTGGGGGTTCAAAGTGCTCACCACATATCTAGATAATTTCCTTGAGGGGGTCTAGTTTCCAAAATAGGCTCACTTGTGGGGGGTTTCCACTGTGTAGGCACATCAGCAGTTCTCCAAACGTGACATGGCGTCCGATCTAAATTCCAGCCAATTTTGCAATGAAAAAGTCAAACGACGCTCCTTCCCTTCTGAGCTCTGCCATGCGCCGAAATAGTGGTTCCCCCTCACATATCAGGTATCAGTATACTCAGAACAAATTGCACAATAACTTTTGCCATCCAATTTCTCCATCCAATTTCTCCTGTTACCCTTGGTAAAATAAAAATTTGGACCTGAATTAATTTTTTTTGTGAAAATAAAGTTCATTTTTTTTAAACATTCAAAAAATTCCTGTGAAGCACCTGA
This sequence comes from Dendrobates tinctorius, assembly GCF_039654945.1. Classification (NCBI taxonomy): domain Eukaryota; kingdom Metazoa; phylum Chordata; class Amphibia; order Anura; family Dendrobatidae; genus Dendrobates; species Dendrobates tinctorius. The sequence continues at coordinate 6,981,902 of NW_027361921.1, forward strand.
AGGGTTAATAACCTTCTTGAATCTGGTTTTGAGTACCTTGAGGGTTGCAGTTTTTAGAATGGTGTCACTTTTCGGAATTTTCTATCATATAGACCTTTCAACGTGACTTCAAATGTGATGTGGTCCCTAAAAATAAAATGGTGTTTGTAAAAATGAGAAATCGCTGGTCAACTTTTAACCCTTATAACTTCCTAAGAAAAAAAATTTTTGATTCCCAAATTGTGTTGACGTAAAGTAAACATTTGGGAAATGTTGCTTATTAAGTTTTTTGTGTGCCATATCTCTGTGATTTAAGAGCATGAAAATTCAAAGTTGGAAAATTGTGAAATTTTCGCCAAATTTCCGTTTTTTCCACAAATAATCGTAAGTTATATGAATGAAATTTTACCGCTAACATGAAGTACAATATGTCACAAGAAAACAAGGTCAGAATCACCGGGATCCATGGAAGCGTTCCACAGTTATGACCTCATAAAGTGACAGTGGTCAGAATTGTAAAAATTGGCCCTGTCATGAACGTGCAAACCACCCTTGGTGGTAAAGAGGTTAACCAGGTCCTCCATGTTGACTGACATTACTTGCTGGCTTATGGTTGCATTCACCCAGGACATGCAGCACCTCTGTAGCAGTCACACGTGTTCTCTGGGAACGCTGCCCCACCAATTGTGGTAATGCTACTTACTTGAGTTGGTGGTGAGATAATACCAAAACCGTTTTAAATGTCCAGACTTGTTTATTGGTGCTTCATAAACCATGCCACAAGCAAAGGAAAATAAATGGCCTTACAGTGCAGCCTAAACAAAGTAAACCGTTCCAGCAAAGTCACTTTAGAGACAGTCCAGGACACACAGGGTGGATAGCAAAACAGCAACAGATAACAGAGTATGTGAGCTGCCAGACCTATCTCACAGGCCACCCATAAACCTGACAAGATGCACAAAACAAGCCTCTTGGTACTTTGTGCAGTAGGGCATTACTCCAGGTTTGCATCAGAGGACAACTACCTCTGTGATGCATACCTTCCACCAACACCACCTATGCATATACACATACAGAGCTCTGGAAAAAATTAAGAGACCACCACATCAAATCTCAAATCCCTGTCATGGGCAGCTCATTCTCCAGACCTGAACCCCATTGAAAACCTATGGAATGTAACCAGGAGGATGATGGATAGTCACAAGCCATCAAACAAAGAAGAACTGCTTAATTTTTTGCGCACCAGAAGCAGTGTGAAAGACTGGTGGAAAGCATGCCAAGACGCATGAAAGCTGTTTTTAAAAATCATGGTTATTCCACAAAATATTGATTTCAGAAGTCTTCCTGAGTTAAAACATTAGTATTGTTGTTTCTAAATGATTGTGAACTTGTTTTCTTTGCAATATTTGAGATCTGAAAGCACTGTTTTTTTTTTTTAAATTTTAACCATTTTTCTTTGTCAGAAAACAAATACAAAATTTATTGCTTAGAAATTCTGAGACGTTGTCAGAAGTTAACAGACTAAAAGATCAATTTACATTTAACTCAAAAATATACAGTACTTGTAATGAGAAATATCCGACAAACTGAACATTTGAAAGTGGTCTCTTAATTTTTGCCAGAGCTATATATATATATATATATGTATATATATATATATATATATATATATATATATATATATATATATATATATATATATATATATATTATATAATTTTGTAAATGCAAGTGCTGTGTGTATATACACTGCTCAAAAAATAAAGGGAACATTTAAACAACAGAATATAACTCCAAGTAAATCAACAGTCTGTGAAATCAAACTGTTCACTTAGGAAGCAACACTGTTGACAATCAATTTCACATGCTGTTGTGCAAATGGAATAGACAACAGATGGAAATTATTGGCAATTATCAAGACACACTCAATAAAGGAGTGGTTCTGCAGGTGGGGACCACAGACCACAACTCAGTACCAATGGTTTCTGTCTGATGTTTTGGTCATTTTTGAATGTTGGTTGTGCTTTCACACTCGTGGTAGCATGAGACAGACTCTACAACCCACACAAGAGGCTCAGGTAGTGCAGCTCATTCAGGATGGCACATCAATGCGAGCTGTGGCAAGAAGGTTTGCTGTGTCTGTCAGCGTAGTGTCCAGAGGCCGGAGGCGCTACCAGGAGACAGGCCAGTACACCAGGAGACGTGGAGGGGGCTGTAGGAGGGCAACAGTCCAGCAGCAGGACGGCTACCTCCACTTTTGTGCAAAGAGGAACAGGAGGAGCACTGCCAGAGCCCTGCAAAATGGCCTCCAGCAGACCACAAATGTGCATGTCTGCATAAACTGTTAGAAGCCGACTCCTTGAGGATGGTTTGAGTGCCCGACGTCAACAGATGAGGGTTGTGCTCACAGCCCAACACCATGCAGGACGCTTGGCATTTGCCACAGAACACCAGGATTGGCAAATTTGCCACTGGCGCCCTGTGCTCTTCACACATGAAAGCAGGTTTACACTGAGCACATTTGACAGAGTCTGGAGACGCCATGGAAAGCGATCTGCTGCCTGCAACATTCTTCAGCATGACCGGTTTGGCAGTGGGTCAGAAATGGTGAGGGGTAGCATTTCTTTGGAGGGCCACACAGCCCTCCATGTGCTTGCCAGAGGTAGCCTGACTGCCATTAGGTACCGAGATGAGATCCTCAGACCCTTTGTGAGACCATATGCTGGTGCGGTTAGCCCTGAGTTCCTCTTAATGCAGGACAATGCCAGACCTCATGTGGCTGGAGTGTGTCAGCAGTTCCTGCAAGATGAAGGCATTGAAGCTATGGACTGGCCCGACCGTTCCCCAGACCTGAATCTGATTGAGCACATCTGGGACATCATGTCTCACTCCATCCACCAGCGTCACGTTGCACCACAGACTGTCCAGGAGTTGGCGGATGCTTTAGTCCAGGTCTGGGAGAAGATCCCTCAGGAGACTATCCACCGCCTCTTCAGAAGCATGCCCAGACGTTGTACAGTAAGGAGGTCATACAGGCACATGGGGGCCACATACAATACTGAGCAACTTTCCTTGTCATGAGGCATTTCCACTGAAGTTGGATCAGCCTGTAATTTGATTTTCCACTTTGACTTTGAGTATCATTCCAAATCCAGACCTCCATGGGATATTCATTTTGATTTACATTGATAATTATGTTTTATTGTTCTGAACACATCAGGAGCATTTCTCTTCGTGTTTACTCATCAGGAGCATGCCCAGGCATTTTAGGGAGGTCATACTGGCACGTGGAAGCCACACACAATACTGAGCATCATTTTGACTTATTTTAAGGACATTACATTCCACTTTAATTTTGTGTGGAACTCCAAATCCAGGCCTCCATTGGTTAATAAATTTGATTTCCATTGATGACTTTTGTGTGATTTTGTTGTCAGCACATTCAACTTTCAACTTACTGTACAGAGCAAAGTATTCAATGAGAATATTTCATTCATTCAGATCTAGGATGTGTTATTTGAGTGTTCCCTTTATTTTTTTGAGCATTGTAGATGTGCATGCATGTGCTGTGTGTCTACATATACAGTCATGGCCAAAAATATTGGCAGCCTTGAAATTATTCCAGAAAGGCTCTATCCCAGAAAATTATTGCAATTACACTCTTTGTTATACACATTTATTTAATTTCTGTGTATTGGAACAACACAAAAACATTGAGCAAAAAAGGCAAATTAGATATAATTTCGCACAAAACCCACAAAATGGTCCTGTCAACATAGTTGACACCCTCAACTTAATACTTGTTTGAACACCCTTTGGAATAACTGCAATCAATTGCTTCCTGTATCCATCAACAAGCTTCTTACACTTCTCAACTGGAATTTTGGATCACTCTTCTTTTGCAAACTTCCCCAGGTCTCAAATATTTGAAGAGTACCTTCTCCCAACATCAATTTTAAAGGGAACTTGTCACCAGGTTTTCCAATATGAATTAAGGCCAGTACCCTTCAGCCTTGATATACAGCATTCTAATATACTGTATATATGCCCCCAATCTGGCCTGCAAGATAAGAAAAAGCTTTCATAATACCTACCGGGCGGTCGGGTTGCTGTCTTGATCCGGTGCCTCCTCTCTTCTTGCAGTGCCGTCCTCATTCTTGCTTTGTGTAGACTGCTCGGACATACAAAACCACAAACACATAAAAGAAATTAAGACTTTTATACAACATGGAAGTCAACCAACACATCTGAGTATTAAAAGGCGACAACCCTGTCACACTTTCCCTGATGAAGCTGTCTTGAACTGCGATACGCATGGGTTCTCCCCTGCACCCCTTTCTCTTGACTTGACTGCCCACTTTGGCAGCTTACTGGCATCTTCTGTGTTCTCTCAGGTAGATATGCCTGTGGATTGTCTGAATATTGAAACAGGTGTGCACACCAATCTGTGTTTACTCTTTTTTGCTTTTCACAAGTTGTTCGCTCTGACACTGATGCACCTTGAGCTTGCAGATCAGCTTGAATTTGTTTGGAACTTCATTATCACAGCTGACACACGGCACTATGTGCCAGGAGCGGTCAGGGATCGCAGTGTTCCGGTGGCATAGCGCATCATCGGGCAGGGAGGGGGCTCCCTGCGTGCTTCCCTGAGACCCTCAGATCAACGTAATGTGATTGCGTTGTTTCGAGGGCCTCCTCCCTGCAGGTCCCCGGATCCAAGATGGCCGTGGGGTCCTTCCGAGTTCTGCAGGGAGGTGGCTTCTCAGAGCGTAATAAGAGCAGGTGCTGAGAAGCCTCCTGCACTGCCTGTCAGATCACTGATCTGACACAGTGCTCTGCAAAGTGTCAGATCAGCGATCTGACACTATATAGTGATGTCTTACCCTGGGAAAAAGTAAAAAAGAATAAAAAAAAAAAAAAATCCTAAATAAAGAACAAAAAAATTTCCCCATTAAATTAATTTCTTTATGTACATAAAAAATACACATATTTGGTATCGCCACGTCCGTAATGACTCGCCCTATGAAACTGTCCCACTAGTTAACCCCTTTAGTGAACCCCTTAAAAAAGGCAAAAAAAAATGCTTTATCATCATACCGCCGAACAAAAAGTGGAATAACATACGATCAAAAAGATGGATATAAATAAACATGGTACCACTGAAAACATCACCTTATCCCACAAAAAACGAGCCGCCATACAGCATCATCAGCGAAAAAATAAAGTTATAGCTCGCAGAATAAAGCAATGCAAAAATAATTATTTTTTATATAAAATTTTTATTGTATAAAAGCGCCAAAACACAAAAAAAATATATAAATGAGGTATCGCTGTTATCATACTGACCCAAAGAATAAGAAATTCATGAATTGCTGTTTTTTGTTCATTCTGCCTCCCAAAAATCGTAATAAAAAGCGATTAAAAATGTCACGTGCCCAAAAATGGAGCCAATAAAAACGTCAACTCGTCCCGCAAAAAGAAGACCTCACATGACTGTGGGCCAAAATATGGAAAAATTATAGCTCTCAAAATGTGGTGATGCAAAAACTATTTTTTGCAATAAAAAGCGTCTTTTAGGCTGGTTTCACATTAGCGCTTTTTAAGTGCACGCACGGCCGGGGGTAGCTCCGCCCCCGAGCCGGCTCTCTGCCCGGCGTGCCCGCCCCTTGCTTGTAGCGCCACCTCCTAGCGCACAGCGGCGCCTGCGATCGGCGCACCCTATCTTTAGCATAGGGTGCGCAGGCCGTGCGCTAGTTGCGCTTTGACGTGCGCTGCACACTTTTGACGGTGCGCCGTGCGCGCCAAAATCAAACTTTTCGGATTTTGGCGCGCACGGCACACCGTCAAAAGTGCGCAGCGCAGGTCAAAGCGCAACTAGCGCACGGCCTGCGCACGATCTGCGCACCCTATGCTAAAGATAGGGTGCGCCGATCGCAGGCGCCGCTGTGCGCTAGGAGGCGGCGCTACAAGCAAGGGGCGGGCACGCCGGGCAGAGAGCCGGCTCGGGGGCGGAGCTACCCCCGGCCGTGCGTGCGCTTAAAAAGCGCTAATGTGAAACCACCCTAAGCGTGTGACAGCTGCCAAACATAAAAACCCGCTATAAATAGTAAATCATACCCCCCTTTATCACCTCCTTAGGCTGGTTTCACATTTGCGTTTTTTTGCGCTGGAAAAAAACGCATACGTGCGCATGCGTTTTTCCCCTATATTTAACATGGGTGCGCATACCTGCGCGCTGGTAAGCGCATGTATGCGATTTTCATGCGCTGCGTTTTTTTGGGGTGTGCGTTTGTATTTTCCAGACGCAGCATGTTGCATTTTTTGGCCCTGCAAAAAAGCGCATGCGCACGTATGCGCACGTTTTGCGCTAAAAATGGCCATTATAGCCTATGGATGCGCATACATGCGCACTGGCATGCTCATGTATGCGTTTTTTTGCACATGCGTTTTTTTTTGTTAACCATGGAATTTAGGGGTTTGGGTTAGAGTTAGGGTTAGTTAAGGGGGTTTAGGGTTAGGGTCAGGGTCAGGGTTAGGGTCAGGGTTAGGGTTAAGTATGGTTTGGTTAAGGGTTAGGGTCAGGGTTAGGGTTAAGGTTAGTTAGGGTTTGGGTTAGGGTTAAGTATGGTTTGGTTAAGGGTTAGGGTCAGGGTTAGGGTTAAGGTTAGTTAGGGTTAGGGTTAAGGTTAGTTAGGGTTTGGGTTAGGGTTAAGTATGGTTTGGTTAAGGGTTAGGGTCAGGGTTAGGGTTAAGGTTAGTTAGGGTTTGGGTTAGGGTTAAGTATGGTTTGGTTAAGGGTTAGGGTCAGGGTTAGGGTTAAGTATGGTTAGGGTTAGGGTCAGGGTTAGGGTTAAGTATGGTTTGGTTAAGGGTTAGGGTCAGGGTTAGGGTTAGGGTTAAGGTTAGTTAGGGTTTGGGTTAGGGTTAAGTATGGTTTGGTTAAGGGTTAGGGTCAGGGTTAGGGTTAGGGTTAAGGTTAGTTAGGGTTTGGGTTAGGGTTAAGTATGGTTTGGTTAAGGGTCAGGGTTAGGGTCAGGGTTAGGGTTAGTTAGGGTTTAGGGTTTGGGTTAGGGTTAAGTATGGTTTGGGTCAGGGTCAGGGTTAGGGTTAGGGTTAGGGTTAGGGTTAGTAAAGTCATGGTTTGGGTTAGTGTGAGGGGCCACCTAATGTTGGAAAAAAACGCAAACGCGGTAAAAACGCATACAAACGCATAAAAACGCTGCGTTTTTTTCATGCATGCTCATAAAAATGCTTGAAAAAAACGCAGCAGTTGTATGCTTTTGTATGCGTTTTTTCAATGCGTTTGCGGGAAAAACGCGCTGCAAAAAAAAGCAAGTGTGAAACTAGCCTAAGTTAGGGAAAAATAATAAAATTAAAAAAATGTATTTATTTCCATTTCCCCATTAGGGTTAGGGTTGGGATCAGTTTTATGGGTGTGTTGGGGTTAGGGTTGGAGTTAGAATTGGGGGGTTTCCACTGTTTAGGCACATCAAGGGCTCTCCAAACGCGACATGGCGTCCAATCTCAATTCCAGCCAATTTTGTGTTGAAAAAGTCAAACGGCGCTCTGTTGTGAGTTCATTCTTGGGTTCACCAATTGTGAGTTCCCCTTCTGGACTCCCTCTGGTGGTGATGGGAGGTGGTGTGGCTGGTTTGATCGGTGGAGATCTGCCACCTGAGAATGAGGATGACGATTGTATCTCAGGATTCTCAGATTGGATTTAAGACAGCCGACGCCCTATTCAGTTGCTGGTGATTCCTTCTGGCTTGTCAGCTCTTGGTTTTCAGCTCTGTTCCAGTCATCTAAAGCGAAGTTTTTCTGCTAATGTTCACACTTGATTTTGTTGGTCTATTCAGTTTTTTGTGTGGTCTGCCAGCCCCGGCTGGGGGCTGAGCTGAATTTCCACTCTTATTTATCAGTGTTTTGCAAATTAGCTTTTTATCCCTTACTAGTTCGGTCTCTTTTTGCTCTGTTTCAGAATATTTCAGAGTGCTGATATAGTGGGAGAAGTCTAGTGACTTCAGGGTTAATTTTGCTATCAGAAGTGTTGTACATTATTTTTGTAGGGTTTTTTGCAGGTTGCAGACAGTGTCTTCCCTTTCCTTTCCTGTCTAGTTAGTTTGGGCCCCATCATTTGCTCAGCCTATTTTCCTGCCTGTGTTTGTGCCTTCATCTTGTTTCACCGTCAATACATGTGTGGGGGCTATCTATTCCTTTGGGGTCTGCTCTGGGGCAGTTAGTTTTCCCTTTTCTTGCTTTAGGCTTATGTAGTCCTCCAGCCGTGACGAGGCATCTAGGTTCATCGTAGGCACGCTCCACGGATACTTCTAGTTGTGTGGTAAGATCAGGGATCTGCAATCTGCATAGTTACCAACAACTCTGGTTTTCTGTTCTGACATTGTTTTCTCGTGACATATTGTACTTCATGTTAGTGGCAAAATTTCATTCATATAACTTGCGTTTATTTGTGAAAAAATGGAAATTTGGCGAAAATTTTGAAACTTTCGCAATTTTCCAAATTTGAATTTTTATGTCCTTAAATCACAGAGATATGGCACACAAAAAACTTAAGAAATAACATTTTTCCCACATGTTTACTTTACATCATCACAATTTTGGAACCAAAATTTTTTTTTTGTTAGGAAGTTATAAGGGTTAAAAATTGACCAGCGATTTCTCATTTTTTGCAACACCATTTTATTTTTACGGACCACATCACATTTAAAGCCACTTTGAGGGGTCTATATGATAGAAAATACCCAAAAGTGATACCATTCTAAAATCTGCAACCCTTAAGGTGCTCAAAACCACATTCAAGAAGTTTATTAACCCTTTAGGTGCGTCACAGGAATTTTTTGAATATTTACAAAAAAATGAACATTTAACTTTTTTCACAAAAAAATACTTCAGGTTCAATTTTTTTTATTTTACCAAGGGTAACAGGAGAAATTGGACTGCAAAAGTTATTGTGCAATTTGTCCTGAGTACGCTGATACCTGATATGTGGGGGGGAACCACTGTTTCGGTGCATGGCAGACCTCAGAAGGGAAGGAGCGCCGTTTGACTTTTTCAATGCAAAATTGGCTGGAATTCAGATCGGACGCCATGTCACGTTTGGAGAGCCCCTGATGTACCTAAACAGTGGAAACCCCCCACAAGTGACCCCATTTTGGAAACTAGACCCCCCAAGAAACTTATCTAGATATGTGGGGAGAACTTTGAACCAACAAGGGCTTCACAGAAGTTTATAACATACAGCGGTACAATTAAAAAATCATATTTTTTCCACAAAAATGATTTTTTCACCCCCAATTTTTATTTTTCCAAGGGTAACAGGACCCTAAAAGTTATTGCGCAATTTGTCCTGAGTACGCTGATACCCCATATGTGGGTGTAAATGACTATTTGGGCGCATGGCAGAGCCCAGAAGGGAAGCAGCGCCATTTGACGTTTCTTGCTGGAATTGAGATCGGACACCATGTCGCGTTTGGAAAGCCCCTGATGTACCAAAACAGTAGAAACGTCCCACAAATGACACCATTTTGGAAACTAGACCCCCCAAGGAACTTATCTAGATGTGTGGTGAGAAATTTGAACCCCCCAGTGCTTCACAGAAGTTTATAACGCCCGGGATTGAAAATAAAAAAATCGTATTTTTTCCACAAACATGATCTTTTAATCACCAATTTTTTTTATTTTCCCAAGGGTACAAGGAGAAATTGGACACCAAAAGTTGTTGTCCAATTAGTCCTGAGTACGCTGATACCTCATATGTGGGAGAAAACTACTGTATGGGCACACGTCGGGTCTCGGAAGGGAAGTAGTGACGTTTGGGAATACAGTCTTTGATGGAATGGTCTGCGGGTGTCATGTTGCTTTTGGAGAGCCCCTGATGTACCTAAACAGTGGAAACCCCACACAAGTGACCCCATTTTGGAAACTAGACACCCTAAGGAACTTATCTAGATGTGTAGTGAGCACTTTGAACCCCAAAGTGCTTCAAAGAAGTTTATAACGCCTGGGCGTGAAAATAAAAAAATCATTTTTTTCCACAAAAATGATATTTTCGCCCCCAATTTTTTATTTTCCTAAGGGTAACAGGAGAAATTGGACTCCAAAAGTTGTTTTGCAATTTGTCCTGAGTATGCTGATACCCTATATGTGGGGGTAAAACACTGTTTGGGCGAATGGCAGAGCTTGGAAGGGAAGGAGCACCATTTAACTTTTTCAACGCAGAATTGGCTGGAATTGAGATCAGACGCCATGTTGCATTTGGAGAGCCCCTGATGTGCCCAAACAGTGGAAACCCCCCAATTTTAACTCCAACCCTAGCCCTAACCCTAACCCTAATGGTAAAATGGAAATAAATACATTTTTTTTATTTTATTATTTTTCCCTAACTAAGGGGGTGATAACGGGGGGTTTGATTTACTATTTATGGCGGTTTTTATGTTTGGCAGCTGTCCCACGCTAAAAGACGCTTTTTATTGTAAAATTAGTTTTTGCATCACCACATATTGAGAGCTATAATTTTTCCGTATTTTGACCCACCGAGTCATGTGAGGTCTTATTCTTTGCGGGACGAGTTGACGTTTTTATTGGTACCATTTTCGGGCATGTGACATTTTTTGATCGCTTTTTATTCCGATTTTTGGGACGCAGAATGAACAAAAACCAGCGTTTCGTGAATTTATTTTGGGGGGGTGCGTTTACACCGTTCCACATGCGGTAAAATTGGTAAAGCGGTTTTATTCTTCGGGTCAGTACGGTTACAGCGATACCTCATTTAGGTCTTTTTTTTATGTTTTGGCGGTTTTATGCAATGAAAACTATTTTATATAAGAAAAAAAATAATTTTTGCATCGCTTTATTCTGCGAGCTATAACTTTTTTATTTTTTTGCAAATGATGCTGTATGGCGGCTCGTTTTTTGCGGGACAAGCTGACGTTTTCAACGGTACCATGGATATTTATATGCGTCTTTTTGATCGCGCGTTATTGCATTTTTTGTTCGGTGGTATGATAATAAATCATTATTTTTTGCTTCGTTTTTTATTTTTTAAGGGGTTCGCTAAAGGGGTTAACTAATGGAACAGTTTTATAGGGCGGGTCGCTACGGACGCGGCGATACCAAATATGTGTACTTTTATTGTGTTTTTTTTTTTTTTTATTTTCAAAAATTGATTTTATTGGGGAATATTTTTTTTTCTAATTTATTTGGCGATTTTTTTAAAAATTATTTTTACGCTTTTTTTTAACTTTATTACATTGTCCCAGTTGGGACATCACTGTCCTGTGACAGATCGCTGATCTGTCACATCACAGATCACTGTGACAGATCAGCGATCTGTCACAGGCATAGACGCAGACTTCCTCATGCCTGCGCTTTGCAGGCACTGAGGAAGCCAGCTCCTTACAGGCCCCTGAAGGTCCCCGTCACCATCTTGGATCCGGAGGCTTGTAGGGAAAGAGCCCCCCACAGCAGCGCTGCACATTGCGCTGCTGTGGGGGGCTCAGGGAAGCACGGAGGGAGCCCCCTCCCTGCCGATGCTTCCCTTTAACCCCCGGTACACCGCAATCGTGTTTGATCGCGGTGTACAAGGGGTTAACGTGTCGGGGGCGGTCCGTGACCACTCCTGACACATTGTGCCGGTTGTCAGCTGTAATAATCAGCTGACACCCGGCCGTGATCACCACGTGGGTGCCGCTGATCGCTATGACGTACTATCCTGTCCCTGGGAATTAAGTCCCAGGGCACATGGACGGGGATAGTACGTCATATGGCAGAAAGGGGTTAAGCAATTGTCTGATCGTGTGGAGCAGTTCACTGCTGAAGTGCAGGGAATTTCCTCCTATCTCGCTCATTCACATGCTGCTGAACCAAGGATCCCTACTCCTGATGTGTTTTTTGGGGATCGGTGTAAATTTTTGAATTTTAAGAATAATTATAAATTATTTCTTGCCTTGAAGCCTAATTCATCGGGGAGCTCTGCGCAGCAGGATAAAATTGTCATCTCTTTGCTGCGCGGTGATCCCCAGGATTGGGAGTTTTCTTTGACACCTGAAGATCCTATTCTGACTAATGTGGATGCATTTTTTCAAGCCTTGGGGGTTGTTGTATGATGAACCTAATACTCTTGATCAAGCTGAGAAAGCCCTATTGGCACTGAACCATGGTCAGGATTCTGCAGAGTAAGGCTAGTTTCACACTAGCGCTTTTGAGCGCAGCGACGGCCTGCGCACGGCCGCCGCTAAGTCCCGCCCCCTGCTGCGCCTCCGCCGGTAGCTCCGCCTACCGGCGCATGACGCTGCATGCGTCCTGCGTCCCCTATCTTTATCACTGGGGGCGCAGGCCGTGCGCAGTATGCGTTTGGCGGCGCATGCGCCTTTTTGACGGTGCACCGACCTGCGCCAAACGCAACCTGCTGCAGTTTGGTTGCGCTCGGCGCACCATCAAAAAGGCGCATGCGCCGCCAAACGCATACTGCGCACGGCCTGCGCCCCCCAGTGATAAAGATAGGGGACGCAGGAGCTACCGGCGGAGGCGCGGCAGGGGGCAGGGCTTAGCGGCGGCTGTGCGCAGGCCGTCGCTGCGCTCAAAAGCACTAGTGTGAAACTAGCCTTATACTGTCAAAAATTCCAAAAGTGGGCGGTCCTTACTACCTGGAATGATGGTGCCTTGGCAGCTCTCTTTCGGAAGGGTTTGTCAGAAACCGTAAAAGATACTATGGTGGGATTTCCTGTTCCCTCTGGTCTTGACGATTCTATGTCATTAGCCTTTCAAATTGATCGGCTTTTACGTGAACGCAAAACTACACGAGAGGAGTTGCCACCTTTTGGACAAATGTCTGAACCTATGCAATGTGATAGAGTTTTGTCTAGGGCGCAATGTCAGGAGTTTAGAAGGCGTAATAAGCTGTGTTTTTTCTGTGGAGACGTCTCTCATACTATTTCTGTCTGCCCAAAACAAGAGAAACGTTTTGCACTCACATTTGCTGTGGGCAGTATACAACCTAAGTTTCTTTTAGCAATTACTCTGATCTGCTCCTTATCCACATTTTCCACGAAGGCTTTTGTGGATTCAGGAGCCACGTTGAATCTGATGGATTTGGACTTTGCTAAACGTTGTGGTTTTTCCATGACGCCTTTGCGCACGCCTATTCCTTTGAGGGGTATTGATGCTAATCCTTTGGCGGAGAATAAACCTCAGTTTTGGACCCAGGTGACGATGCGGGTTGCCCCAGACCACCAAGAAAGTTGTACATTTTTGGTGCTGCATAATTTGCATGATACTATTGTTCTGGGTTTTCCTTGGTTGCAAACTCATAATCCAGTTTTGGATTGGAAATCTGGGTCTGTGGTGAGTTGGGGTTGTCAGTGTGTTCTTAGGGACGCTCCTGTTTTCTCCACCTCTCCTCAGTCTCATGATATTCCTGATTATCTAGCCGATTTTTCTGATGTATTTAGTGAGACCAAGTCTGCGTCTTTGCCTCCTCATAGGAGTTATGACTGTGCAATTGAGTTGATGCTTGGGTGTAAATTTACCAAGGGTCGGTTTTTCAACATATCCGTACCCGAACATGATGCTATGCGATCCTATATTAAAGAGTCATTGGAGAAGGGTCATATTAGACCATCCTCATCACCTTTAGGTGCTGTTTTTTTTTTTGTGGCCCAGAAAGATGGTTCATTAAGACCGTGTATTGTTTATCGTTCCCTTAACAAGATGACGGTTAAATATCAGTACCCGTTACCTCTGATGTCTGATTTATTCTCCAGAGTTAAGAGTGCCTGCTGGTTTACTAAGCTTGACCTCAGGGGGGCATATAATCTTATTCGCTTCAAGTGCGGGGATGAATGGAAGACGGCGTTTAATACTCCGGAGCGACATTTTGAGTACCTGGTGATGCCTTTTAGGCTCACTAATGCCCCTTCTGTCTTCCAGTCCTTTATGAATGATATTTTCCGTCACTTTGTGGATAAGTTTTTGATCATCTATCTGGATGATATTTTGATCTTTTCTAGTGATTGGGATTCTCATGTGGAACACGTCCGGACTGTGTTCCGGATTTTGAGAGATAATTCCTTGTTTGTTAAGGGATCGAAATGCCTCTTTGGTGTACATAGGATTTCATTTTTGGGATTTATCTTATCTCCATCGACTATTGAAATGGACCCGGCCAAGGTACAGGTCATTTATGATTGGGTTCAGCCTACTTCTTTGAAGGCCCTCCAGAAGTTTTTGGGTTTTGCTAATTTCTATCGTAAATTTATAGGTCATTTTTCTGGTATTGTCAAACCACTGACTGATCTGACCAAGAAGGGCGCTGATGTGCTGAATTGGTCTCCTGAGGCTATCTCAGAATTTCAGGAGCTTAAGCAGAGCTTTACTTCGGCTCCAGTTTTACGGCAACCTGATATCTCACTTCCATTTCAGGTGGAGGTAGATGCTTCTGAGATTGGTGCAGGAGCTGTTTTGTCCCAAAAAGACCCTGTGACTTGTAAGATCCCTGTGCCTTCTTTTCTCGAAAGTTCTCCCCATCTGAACGCAACTATGACGTGGGGAATCGGGAATTGTTGGCCAGGAAGTGGGCATTTGAGGAGTGGAGACATTGGTTGGAGGGAGCTAGACATCAAGTTGTGGTCCTCACGGATCACAAGAATTTGATTTATCTGGAGTCGGCCAAACGCTTGAATCCTAGACAGGCTAGATGGGCATTGTTTTTCACGCGTTTTAATTTTGTGGTCTCTTTTCTTCCAGCACTAAGAATGTTAAGGCTGACGCCCTTTCTAGGAGTTTCTTTGCCGATTCTCTTAGTGTGACCGAGCCTACTACCATCCTAGGTGAGGGGGTAGTTCTTTCTGCCATTTCGCCCGATTTGAAACGCACCCTGGAGGAATTTCAGGAGGATAAACCTGAGCGTTGCCCTATGGGAAAATTGAATGTTCCTGACCAGTGGAGAAAGAGAGTGATGTCTGAAATTCATTGCTCCGCATTGGCTGGACATCCAGTTATTTTTGGTACCAGAGATTTGGTGAGTTGGTCCTTTTGGTGGCCTGCCTTATCTCGTGACGTCAGGAATTTTGTACAGTCCTGTGGGACTTGTTCTCGGTCTAAACCCTGTTCTCGTTCTAGTGGGTTGCTGATGCCCTTGCCGGTGCCCAAGAGGCCATGGACCCATATCTCAATGGATTTTATTTCTGATCTTCCTGTCTCTCAGAGAATGACTGTTATCTGGGTGATTTGTGATAGCTTTTCGAAGATGGTCCATCTTGTACCACTCCCAAAGTTGCCATCTTACGCTGAGTTGGTGCATATGGGATTCCTGAGAACATTGTGTCCGACAGAGGAGTCCAGTTTGTTTCCAGATTCTGGAAAGCCTTTTGTTCCAATCTGGGAATTCAGTTATCCTTCTCCTCCGCGTTTCATCCCCAGACCAATAGACAGACTGAGAGAACAAATCAGACCTTGGAGTCTTATTTGAGATGTTTTATATCTGCTGATCAGGATGATTGGGTCTCATTTTTGCCCTTGGCCGAATTCGCACTAAACAATAGAGCTAGTTCTGCCACTTTGATGTCACCCTTTTTCTGTAATTTTGGGTTTCATCCTCGATTCTCTTCAAGGCAAGTGGAATCTTCGTCCTGCCCAGGTGTGGACACTGTGGTTAAGAGAATGCAGCAGATATGGGACCAAGTGGTGGATAAGTTGTCACTCTCAGGAAAAGGCCCAGCGATTTTCCATCCGGCATAGGGCCATTGGTCCCCAGTTTAAAGTGGGTGATATGGTTTGGTTGTCGTCTAAGAATATTCCTATGAAGGTTGCATCTCCGAAGTTTAAGCCAAGATTTATTGGTCCTTATAAGATTTTGGAAATTCTTAATCCTGTTTCGTTTCGATTGGCTCTTCCAGTTACGTTCAAGATCCATAACGTATTTCACAAATCTCTGTTGAAGAGGTTTGTTGAGCAAGTGGTTCCTATGGCAGCACCTCCTGACCCTGTGTTGGTCGAAGGCAATGTGGAATATGAGGTAGAGAAAATATTGGATCCTCGTTTGGTTAGACGGAGACTCAGTAAGGGGGGGTACTGTTGTGAGTTCATTCTCTGGTTCACCAGTTGTGAGTTCCCCTAATGGACTCCCTCTGGTGGTGACTGGAGGTGGTGCGGCTGGTTTGATCAGTGGAGATCTGCCACCTGAGAATGAGGATGACAATTGGATCTCAGGATTCTCAGATTGGATTTAAGACAGCCGACGCCCTATTCAGTTGCTGGTGATTCCTTCTGGCTTGTCAGCTCTTGGTTTTCAGCTCTGTTCCAGTCATCTAAAGCGAAGTTTTTCTGCTAATGTTCACACTTGATTTTGTTGGTGTAGTCAGTTTTTTGTGTGGTCTGCCAGCCCCGGCTGGGGGCTGAGCTGAATTTCCACTCTTATTTATCAGTATTTTGCCAATTGGCTTTTTGTCCCTTACTAGTTCGGTCTCTTTTTGCTCTGTCTCAGAATATTTCAGAGTGCTGATATAGTGGGAGAAGTCTAGTGACTTCAGGGTTAATTTTGCTATTAGAAGTGTTGAACATTATTTTTGTAGGGTTTTTTGCAGGTTGCAGACAGTGTCTTCCCTTTCCTTTCCTGTCTAGTTAGTTTGGGCCCCATCATTTGCTCAGCCTATTTTCCTGCCTGTGTTTGTGCCTTCATCTTGTTTCACCGTCAATACGTGTGTGGGGGCTATCTATTCCTTTGGGGTCTGCTCTGGGGAAGTTAGTTTTCCCTTTTCTTGCATTAGGCTTATGTAGTCCTCCGGCCGTGATGAGGCGTATAGGTTCATTGTAGGCACGCTCCACGGCTACTGCTAGTTGTGTGGTAAGATCAGGGATCTGCAATCTGCATAGTTACCAACCACTCTGGTTTTCTGTGGCTTAGCTGTTTTGCTTTTTTCTTCTCGGTGACCCATTCATAACAGCGCTCCTTCCCTTCCGTGTTCTGCCATGTGCCGAACCAGTGGTCTCCCCCCCACCCCACATATGGGGTATCAGCGTGTCCGGACAAATTGCACAATAACTTTTGAGGTCCAGTTTCTCCTGTTACGCTTGGGAAAATTAAAAAAAAAATTGGACCTGAAATAATTTTTTTGTGGAAAAAAAGTTAAATGGTCATTTTTTTTTTTAAACATTCAAAAAATTCCTGTAATCACCAGGATCCAAGGAAGCGTTCCAGAGTTACCTCATAAAGGGACAGTGGGCAGAATTGTAAAAATTGTCCCAGTCATTAACTTGCAAACCACCCTTGGGGGTAAAGGGGTTAAGCCCTAGACCACACTCTGGGGTGGAGATAGGGTGGACAACCTCCCACCTGCTCTTTGATTGTCCACAAAACCCAGCCCATTACATAAATTAGCTGCTAACCCCTCACAGCACTTAATGTGCTGCAAGAAAATCTATGGGTTTTATGTCACGGACACTATTAAATGCAGTGAAATATATCTCCCCTCCAGCACTTTACCAGTGACTTTGTCTCAGTATGTTCTGTATGTAAATATACAGCTCTGGCAAAAATTAAGAGTCCACTGGAAAATTTTCAGTTTGTCTGATTTTTCTTTTTATAGGTATATTTTAGAGTTAAATGTAAATTGCTCTTTTATTCTATAAGCTACTGATAACAGGTCTTTGAATTTCCAAGCACTAAATTATGTTATGTTCAGAAAATGAGAAATGGTCAAATAACAAAAAAATGCAGTGCTTGCAGAGCTCAAATAATGCTAAGAAAACAAGTTCATAATCATTTAGAAACAACAATGCAAATGTTTTAACTCAGGAAGAATTCAGAAGTCAATATTTTGTGGAATAATCATGATTTTTAATCACAGCTTTCATGCGTCTTGGCATGCGTTCCACCAGTCTTCTCACACTGCTTTTGTGGTTGATCTTATGCCACTCCTGGTACAAAAATGTAAGCAGTTCTTCTTTGATGGATGCACATTTGCATCCTTGTTGAAGCATCCCCAGAGCATCACCGATCCTCCACCAAATTTCACAGTGGGTGCAAGACACTGCCTTGTACGCCTCTGCAGGTCTCCGTCTAACGATTAGATGACCAGGTGTTGGACAAAGCTGAAAATTAGACTCCTCAGAGAAGATTACCTTACTCCAGTCTGTTGTCCAATCCTTATGGTCTTTGGCAAACTTTAGCCTGGCTCTCCTTTGCTTCTCATTGATGAAAGGCTTTTTTCTAGCTTTACATGACTTGTGCCCTGCCTCTAGGAGCCTGTTGTGAACTGTTCTTGCCATGCACTTCACCCCAGCTGCCTTTTGCCATTCCTTTTGTAGATCACTTGATGTAATCCTGCGATTGCTGAGTGACATTCGAATAAGATGACTGTCATGCCAGTCAGTGGAGAGTCGTTTTCACCCTCTGCCGGTCTGTTGTGAATTCTCTCTGGCTTCCCTGTGGTGATTACTGAAGGTAGTGGAGCTGGTCAGATTGACAGAGGGGTTGCGAATTCTCTTTCTGGGCTCCCTCTGGTGGTTACTGGAGGTAGTGGAGCTGATCTGATTGACAGAGGCTTGCCACCTGATAATGAGGAAGACGATTGGAGATCTGGGGTTTCTGATTGGGATTTAAGACAGCTGACTCCCTCTATCCCTGCTGGTGATTTTATTCCTGTTCCTTCTGAGGTCTGATGTCTCCTGCTTTGTCCCTGCATTGTTCAGCTAAGTGGTTCAGTTGCTATTCTGTTTGCATTTAAACTGGTTTTACCTATCTCTGCTGTGTGCGGGTCAGCCAGCTCCGGCTGGGGCTGTGCTGAATCACGGCACATATGTTACTACTTGTGCCAGTTTGTTTTGACAAAGTGGGGTACCACAGGGCTCTGTCCTGGGCCCTGTATTGTTCAACATCTTTATCAACGATTTAGATGAAGGAATTGAGGGTAAACTGATTAAATTTGCTGATGACACAAAGCTAGGAGGGATAGCTAATACTAGAGAAGAGAGAGAGAGGATTCAAAAAGATTTAAATAAACTGGAGCAGTGGGCAGCAACTAACAGAATGGTTTTTAGCAGGGAGAAATGTAAAGTAGTACATCTGGGCAATAAAAATGAAAAAAGCATATATAGAATGGGAGGAATAGGGCTAAGTGACAGCACATGTGAAAAAGACTTGGGTATACTAATAGATCACAGACTGAATATGAGTCAACAGTGTGATGCAGCAGCAAAAAAGGCAAATGCAATTCTAGGATGTATTAACAGAAGCATACAGTCTAGATCACGTGAAGTCATTATTTCCCTCTACTCCTCTTTGGTCAGACCTCATCTGGAATATTGTGTCCAGTTTTGGGCACCACATTTTAAAAAAGATGTCAACAAATTGGAGCAAGTTCAGAAAAGAGCGACCAGAATGGTGACCGGTCTGCAAACCCTGTCTTATGAGGAAAGGTTGCAGGATTTGGGAATGTTTAGTTTGCAAAAGAGAAGACTGAGAGGAGACTTAACAGCTGTCTACAAATATCTAAAGGGCTGTCACATTGTAGAAGGATCAACTTTATTCTCATTTGCACAAGGAAAGACTAGAAGCAATGGGATGAAACTGAATGGGAGGAGACACAGATTAGATATTAGAAAAAACTTTTTGACAGAGTGATCAATGAGTGGAACAGGCTGCCACGAGAAGTGGTGAGTTCTCCTTCAATGGAAGTCTTCAAACAGAGGCTGGACAGACATCTGACTGGGATGATTTAGCGAATCCTGCTTTGAGCAGGGGGTTGGACCAGATGGCCTAGGAGGTCCCTTCCAACTCTACGATTCTATGATTCTATGACCCCTGTTATATTGGTCTCTTTTTGCTTTGCTTTCGGAATATACCAGAGTGCTGATATATTGGGGGCGAAGTCGTGCAACTTCAGTGTTTTTTGTGCATCAGACGTGTTTTGGACTTTTTGCAGGGTTTTTTGCGTGATTGCAGACAGTGTTTTTCCTTTCCTATCCTGTCTAGTCAGTGTGGGCCCCATCATTTGCTCAGTCTATTTTCCTGCCTGCATTTGTGTGTTCATCTTGTCTCACCAACAATATATGTTTGGGGACTATCTATTCCTTTGGGGTCTGCTCCGGGGCAGTTTAGATTTCCCCTTTCTTGCTTTAGGCTTAGTTAGCTCTCCGGCTGTGCCGAGGCGTCTAGGATCATCATAGGTACGCTCCACGGCTACTGCTAGTTGTGTGGATAGGATCAGGGGTCTGCCATCCGCTTAGTTACCAACCTCTCTGGTTTTCTGTTGCTTAGCCTGGGCCTGCTATCCTCCTCCGTGACCCATTCATAACATCGGTCTGTAGCTTTGTTGTTCCCAATGTCTGCTGCTTGACCTTGTTGTAATGGACTGCCGTCTTAGAAATTTTAAGGATGGAGGCAACATGACGTTCACTGTATCCCTCACCTAGTAAAGCCAAAATTGAGCCCTTCTTTTCCTCACTCAAGACTTTTCTTTTCATCTCCTTTGGTATGGTTAAAACTTATTTTTTCATTCCTATTACTTTTGGGATATTACTAGCACTTTCTTTGCCATCTAGCTTGTCCTTTTGAAAGAGGATTGTGAACACCACAGCAGGGTTTTTTATACTTTCCTTCATTAAATAGATTTGGTTCAGGTGATCACCTAATCAGAAGCACATTAAATAGAATTGGTTGGAATTCAACTGACACTGGAATGGAATGGCAGTCAGACATGTAGAGAAGCTGATTTTTATAAAACTGTGCAGTGGTCTCTTAAATTTTGCCAGATCTGTATATACAGTGGGAAAAACAAGTATTGATACCTTGCCAATTTTGCAAGTTTTCCAACCTACAAACTATGCAGAGGTCTGTAAATTTTATCGTAGGTACACTTCAAGTGTGAGAGACAGAATTAAAAAATGAAAAACAGAAAATCACATTGTATGATTTTAAATAATTATTGCATGAAATAAGTATTTGATCACTTACTACATGGTATTGAAGGGACAATGGATGGGGTCACGTATGCCAAGATTTTGGCTAACAACCTCCTTCCCTCAGTAAGACCGTTGAAGATGGGTCGTAGCTGAGTTTTTCAGCATGACAGTGACCCAAAACATACAGCCATGGCAACCTAGGAGTGGCTCCGTAAGAAGCATTTCAAGGTCCTCAAGTGGCCTAGCCAGTCTCCAGACCTGAACCCAATAGAAAATCTTTGGAGGGAGCTGAAACTTAATGTTGCCCAGCAACGGCCCGAAACCTGGCAGATCTGGAGATCTGTATGGAGGAATGGGCCAATATCCCTGCTGCATTGTGTGCAAATTTGGTCAAGAACTTCAGGAAACGTCTGACATCTGAAATTGCAAACTAAGGTTTCTGTATCAAACACTAAGTTCTGTTTTTCTATTGTATCAAATACTTATGTCATGCAATAAAATGCTAATTATGTAAATATAATACAATTTGGTTCTCTGGATTTTTTACTGCCCACTGCAGTAATCTGCTCTGCCCTCAACAGGGCAGAGCAATGCGCCTGAGCCGCGACGGCCAGGAATGAAGAGGACGTCATCACTGCAAGATGGGAGGCGCCGGACCCGGAACGCCCCTGGGTGAATATAACCTAACTCTTTTTTTCTTCTCTTTCAGGTAACATCGGGGGCTTATCTACAGCATTACAGAATGCTGTAGATAAGCCCCTGATGCCAGTGGCCGCAGCTGATAGGCAAAAAAGAGTGACAGATTCCCTTTAACTTCTGCCCAGGGCCCCGCTTTGTCTAAAATCTGCTTTAAACACAGTATAATACCACCACAGCATGATGCCCCTATATTGCCCCCCATAGTATGATATCCCCATAGTGTACACACACATACACTCTTGTCAGTTTAGTCATTCGTGTTACACGTATTATCGATTTATTGTTCATGTTGGTTTACAACACACCAATGTATTTTATTGGGATTTTATGTAATATACCAACACTATGAGGGAAGTATTTGTGAAGTGTAAAGAAAGTGATGCATGGTTTTCTAAATATTTTAAAAATTTAAATCTGAAAATTGTGATGTGTAGTTGTATAGCCTAACCCTACTTTATTCTTCTCTACAACTTTATCCCTGACCTGTCTGATGTGTTCCTTGCTTTTCATGATGCTTTTTGATCCCTATTGTTCTCTGACAAATCTCTTAGGCCTTCACAGACCACATGTAGTTATACTGAGAACAAATTACACACAGGTGGACTCAATTTACTAATTATGTGACTTTTTTGAGGCAATAGGTCACTCAGGATTTTATTTAGGGGTTTAAGACTACAGGGGGCTGGATACAAATGCACATCACAATTTTCAAATGTATATTTTTTAAATATTTAGAAAACCAAATATAATTTCCTTTAAACTCTCCATATACTTGCTACATATTGTTGGTATTTCAGATAAAATCCTAATAAAATACTTTTAAATGGAAAAGTTAACAAGGTATGAATACTTTTTCAAGGCACGCTATGTGGGCCTTTAATAAGACCCTTATACACATTATGCTAATTTGACCAAGCCTGTTAATATTGGAGTGATCTGCCACCAGTCTGCTGTGTATGGGGTCAAGAAGGACTTGGAATGTTGAATTTCAGTGGCAAATTTTTTTTTCTCCTGTATATGAAGTAAAGTGGCTGCCAGAGAAGTCTGGTATTCACAGAGAATGCAGGATCTTTTGGCCGAACCAAGTGTTTACGTGAATGGGAGAGATAGTTGTCAGCATTCATCCAACATTTATTTAAAGCAAACCTGTCAGTAGACTACAGACAGTGTCAGGTTGGTGCCTTTATACTGATTAAAATGATACCTGGGTTAATGAAATCCGTCTTGTGGTTGTTGTTTAATCTGTATTTGTAGTTTTCAGTTAATAAGATTCTTGTGCTTTGGGGCTGGCCTGTGAGGTGGGTTATGTGGTGCTCTGCTTAGGTAGTTATTCTTATTGCTTATGACAGGTCATTGATCCTTCAGTGACCTTCCTCCTATTTTACATAATGAATAGGATATTGTTAACTTCAAATTTTTTTTTAATATCTAGCAAGATGGCGCCTGCGCAGCAGTGTCTATCTCTTACCGATAGATGCTGCCGCACAAGTGCTACCACTGGTGCCATTCTGCTGCAGCCAAATTTTTTCTTACTTCTAGCAAAATAGCGCCAGGTGCACATGCACAGTAGCATATATCACTTGCCAATAAATGCTACTGCGCAATCACCACCGTCATTTTGCTGGAGGGAAAAAAAAATGTTGCCAGAGCAAAATGGTGCCGGCAGCGCTTGCTCAGTAGCATCTGTCGGCCAGCGGCATTTTGTTGAATGTAATTTTTTTTTTTTCTAAGCCAACAATATTATATTCATTATGTAAAATAGGAGGCAAGTCTTTGAAAGATCAGTGACCTGTCATAAGCCATACAGATGAATATGTAAGCAGTGCATCACAAAGCTCCGCCCACAGGCCGTCCCGGAGCACGAGAATTTCATTAACTTAAAACTACAAATAAAGATTAAACAACAACCACAAGATGGATTTAATCAGCCCAGTTATTTTAATCAGTATAACGGCGCCGACCTGACACTATTTGTAGTTTACTGAGCACAATCCTGCTGACAGATTCACTTTAACGTATATGTGGGCCTTTACTGTTTGCTACAATTTTTTGGGGGTAAACACTTTTTTATTTCATTATATTTTTTTATTTTTGCATGCAAACTACTGCTCTATGTATTCTAACGAACATAGCAGAGAGTTTGTCAATCTTAGAGTGCTAAACACATACAAAGTAGGTGAGATGAAGCTAAATGTGCCAAAATAAAAAATCCTCCCCATGGAACACTATTCTCATTATTTTAGATGTTTATGTTGCATTAACAATCAATGACATGATGTTGAAATGTTTAGATATTGAAATATAAGCTGTTAATGAACACTGTAGATTGCTACACGTTAACAAACTTTTTATTTTTGCAGCAAACTGCCGGTAATGCTGAAAAATTTGATTACGTAAGTATCAAACTTTTCTTCTACAGATGCTATTTTTCCCTTTTAAGTCTTATAATTGCATTTTCTATAGCACTAAACCAGTCTGCCCCACTATGTAGTATATTATGTTTTCTAATCCAGTTTAACTGACAAGCATACAAAAAGTGATATAAAATATAAAAATAGATTTAAAACATATTCACAGGACCGAAACGTCGCTGTATGGGCAACTAGCCAGATGGGCTAATAAATAGCACTTTAACTGGAATTTCTTTGGTGTGCTGCTTTCATCTTGAGGACTATTTTTAAGGTTTGGTATATGCCTGGAAGGCTTGCACCCGTATTGGTTGATCATTTTTTGTGCTGCTTTTTTCCTTTTTCTATATATATATATAATACTGTGCATGTGTGTGTGTGTGTGTGTGTGTGTGTGTGTGTATATATATATATATTTGGGTGGTGAATTCAAACTATTGAAAGAAAACAAAACAACAAATATGTACCGTATAGACTCGTGTATAAGCCGACCCGTGTATAAGCCGACCCCCAGCTACTGGTAAATTTCAAAAATAAAAATAGATACTAATAAAAGTAAACTGATGGCCCCATAAAATGCTCCATATTAAAATACGCCCCATATAATTCTGCACAAAGGTTACTGGTGGCCCCATAAGATGCTCCATATTAATATATACCCCATATAATGCTGCAGAAATGTTAATGATGGCCCCATAAGATTCTCCATATTAAAATACGCCCCATATAATGCTGCACAAAGGTTAATGGTGGCCCATAACATGCTCCATATTAATCTATATGCCCCATATAATAATGCTGCATAAAGGTTATTGGCCCATAACATGCTCTATGTTAATATATATGCCCCATATAATAATGCTGCTCAAAGGTTATTGATGGCCCATAACATGCTCCATGTTAATATATATGCCCCATATAATAATGCTGCATAAAGGTTATTGGTGGCCCATAACATGCTCCATTTTAATATATGCCCCATATAATATTGCAGCACAAAGGTTATTGGTGGCCCATAACATGCTCCATGTTAATATATATGCCCCATATTGTAACAACCCTGCTGGCGTCACTGCATGGCCTCCCATCCCCCGCACATCATCTTACTGCTCCGGGTCATGCTGTGAATTCTGTCTGTTGCCAGTCCTGTGCTCTGTGCCTCTGCTCTCCTGTATGTTTCCTGGTTATGTGTGTATAGGGGGGCGGCGCCAGAACTCTCTTGTTATTATGCAGTCAGGGTGCACCTGTCTAATCTGTCCCTGACCAATCACCTGGAGCCCTTGACTATTTAGTTCCGCCACACCCACTGAAACATTGCCTGTGCAATGTCTAATCTCAGTATCTTGCTGCTGAGGAAGCCAGGCCCTGTTCTGTGTATCTCCTTCTCTGGAGGAATACTTTTGTCTTGCTTTGTACCTTGTCTGCCAGCCATGAGGCTGAATATCCTGGCCCTTGAGTCTTGGTCCCAGTACCTTGTCTGTACTCTGTCCTACCTTAGTCTCCCTTTCTCCTTGTCTCTGGCTTCCTTCCCTGCTGTGTCTTTCCTTGTGTCCTCCCCATCTGTGCACCTGCACCCTTGCAGCTCCGTCTGTGCATCTGCACCCTTGCAGTTCCGCCTGTGCATCTGCACCCTTGCAGCTCCGTCTGTGCACCTGCACCCTTGCAGCTCTTCTTGCTGCAGTTTCTCCACACTCCTGCCTATAGCCATACCTGCAGTGTGAACAGGTCCCTACCTGTCCCTTCTCATACCACGCCAGTCTGTCCTGTGTCTCAGCCGTGCCTGTCGTGTCTACCTGCCTGTCTATAGCTTCTGTCAAAGTGACTTGTCTCTGAGTGGGACCAGCAGCCATAGCCAGACACCACCCTGGAGTGGCACCTGACAGCTATCTGCCGCACAAGCCTGACCTCACTATCAGAGGCTCCAGTGAAGACCAAGGTAGCTGTCGTAGTCACGCCCCTTCCAGAGTAGTCTGGTTTGTGGCACAGTGGGGCCACAAACCCCCCGGCTCGCGCCATTCAGCCAAGGCGCGAGCGAGACACATATAATGCTGCTGCGATTTAAAAAAAAAAAATAAAAATGACATACTCACCTCACATCAGCTGCTCCTAAGCCTAGCCGGCTCTCTGCAGGACCTGGGAGACTGAGAGGTGAATATGGCATGGCTGGCTCACCCTCCCCCCAGTTCTACTCAACTTCCAGGTGTCTGCATATCCGGCTCTGCTACATCTCAGTCCCGGGTGTCTGCATCTCCTTTCCTGTGCGGTCACATGGTACCGTTCATTAAAGTCATGAATATGCGGCTCCACCCCTATGGGAAGAAGACAGGAAGGGAGATGCAGACATTCCAGACTGACATGTACCAGAGCCAGATATGCAGACGCTGTGAGGATGAGTATCATGTCTCCTGCTCCCCTTCCCTCGCCGGCTTTTAGGTGTATGACTCGTGTATAAGCTGAAAGGGTCTTTTTCAGCCCAAAAATACGAGTATACTCTTAGACCTGTGACGGGGACAAGGTGGCATCCTCTACGTCTGGAGGAAAGAAGGTTTAAGCATATTAACAGATGCGGATTCTTTACTGTAAGAGCAGTGAGACTATGGAACTCTCTGCCATATGATGTTGTAATGAGTGATTCCCTACTAAAATTTAAGAAGGGACTGGATGCCTTTCTTGAAAAGTATAATATTACAGGGTATATACACTAGTTTCCTTAATATTGCGTTGATCCAGGGAGCTAGTCTGATTGCCGTATGTGGAGTCGGGAAGGAATTTTTTTCCCCAATGTGAAGCTTACTGTTTGCCACATGGGTTTTTTTTTGCCTTCCTCTGGATCAACAAGTTAGGGCAAGTTAGGATAGAATATGGGTTGAACTAGATGGACTTAGTCTTTCTTCAACCTTAATAGCTATGTTATATACGGTAGTTTCCTTAGGTCATCAATATCAGATTGGTGAAGTCCAATACTTGGCATCTCCATTGATCAGCTACCAGCTCCAACATTGGCTGAATGCACACAATATTCACCTTATAAAGGCAAATCTGCAGTACACAGGAGCATCTGAAGAACAGGGTTGGGGGGTCACCAATCATTGATGTCTGCAGAACAGAAACTTTGCTGACCTTGGTACTACTCTTAGGTGATACACTAGTGAAACTTCTCAATGCTGCCTTTAAATTTCCTAAATTTGTATTTTTGACAGCCTGGCTAATCCATGCAATCATATATTCCCCAGATTAGTACAATTTTGCTTTACTAGATGGAGGCCCGATGCTATTGCATCGGGAGGGCAGTAATGTCACGATGGGGGCAGGCTTTGCAGCGTTGAGAATCTCCCCCCATGTGCTCACCCACCTATCCACTCTTTCCCCATGTGCTGACGTCTCCCATCTGTGCTCTCTCCTTTGACCTGTCTACCCCATGTGCTATCCCCCTTGTCTGCTCTCGCCTTCCTGTGCTGTGTTCTCCCCTCATGTGCTGTCCCGTTTGAGCTGTCTCCCCCTTGTGCGCTGTCAATCTCACCCTGGTGCGCTTTCTCTCTCCCCCATCTGCTGTCTTCTCCTCTCATGTCATCTCTTGTTTAGCCTGTGTACGCCATCACTAAACAGTCAGTGCACAGCATGTCAGGAGGAATTTCTACTTAAAGGTGTTTTCCCACGAACGAATCTTCATTTTAAAAATTGTCTGTGCCTGACCATGTACAGAACATACCACAGCTCCTGGGCAGGGGAGGAAGCAAAAGACAATACTGACATTATAGCAGGAGATCGCAGAGGATACATTTTGTGAGGTAAAATATTGTTTAAAAACAGTCAGGGAAATATTTCACCTCACAAAATGAATCCTCTGTGATCCCCTGCTGTAATGTCAGTATTGTCTTTTGCTTCCTCCCCTGCCCAGGAGATGTGGTATGCTCCGTACACGGACAGACACAGACAATTTTTAAAATGAACTTTCGTTCGTGGGAAAACTCCTTTAATGTGACCTGCTTCTTATGCCTGTAGACACGTCGCGCATCTGCCACCGGGATCAGACGAATGTTTCACTGCGCCTGTGGGGAATTCGCGCAGGCACAGTGCGATGATGTTCCACTGGTGGTTGCGCGCAAGAGGGCTGTGTGAGTGTGGTGCGTAAAACGTATAGAGTGTGTGTGTGTGGTGCAACGGTGTTCCACTGGTGGTACCGCGCAATAGGTTGGTACCAGCAGCGGTTTCCATATTGAGACACCCATCACTTGGGTATCCCAATATGGCGGTCGGTGAACTTCCTCCGCTTGGAATTCTGGGATACGGTGACATCTGGACAGAACAGGAAATGAGAACATTACAAGTCAATTACATAGATAAATATAAGTGTGAAAATATTTAACCCGAGATACGATGAAATAAGGGGATTTATTTGAATCAATATAATTTTTATTGCACATCCATAGCAAAAAAAAGACAAAAAACAGGTAATAAGGCAAGGTAAGAAACAAAAGCGACTAAAATGACCGGTGCTAGAAAAATGTATTGTGATGCAGTGACCCCTGTGACAGCTAGGGGGCGCTGTATGGGCTCCCCAGGTCATGCATACAGGCGTTCCCTCTGTGGTGATGCGGAAACAGTGACTGGCAGGCTTGTGAATGGCCGATATATGTCACAGGGATAGATGCTCCCTGAGATGCAACCCGGAGTGTTTTATTATTAGTGCACGTGAGCACTAAGATAACGGTTAGTGCACCTGGGTCCGGGTTGCGGGTAGCTATGAGAGATGGGAGGGTCAGGCTACCCATATGACCTCACCTTGGGGTGAGGGTGCTGGCTGTACCCCTGTTTTCCTTCAGAAGCTGCAGGTATATTTGGGACCTGCCGTGAGGTCATGACCAGGTGACCAGTCATGTGATCCATACCTCACCTGGGGGTGAGGTTACAGCTACATAATGAAGGTGTGTTTAGCACATGAGAGAGTGTTGGGAATCTGGATTGTGCACAGATTTCCATGTGTCCAGGTGGGACACTACAGAGTTGTCTGTGACCTGGGAGGTAGAAGGCCTCCTGTGTGTGGCTCCAGGCCAAGCCTGCTTGCTGGATATTCCACAGCCTGGGGAAGCAGTGCTGGCTTTCCTGAACCAGAGGAACAAGGTCTGTGAGATACCTCCAGAGTGGACGGTCGGACAACCGTGAGTGGCACTGACCCCGGTCAGTAAGACTGTACTGTCCTATGGAACTGAATGTTTAACGGACATTGCCCTGGCCCTGTGTGTGAATAGGGTCTGAGGGGAGCAAAGCCCTGTTTATGGACATTATTATTTTATGTTGCCGGACCTAAAGGCTGACTACTGTGTTTGTGTTGCTGGGGATATGGAGCAATAAACCCAGTAGAACTTAAGGAAATTGAGTCTTCCTGTATGTTATTGCGCTGCCAAGCGGGCGTTCCCCAATGCACTTAGTGAGCGCTACCTTACAGTATGGATAGAAATATTGATGCACCGAAGAGAGAAAACACAAGTGTCTTACTGCAGGTCCCCGCACTGGGCTAGAAAAAAAAAGGAGTAAATGTCCACAAGCGACAAATATTGAGATGGACAAATAACACCAGCTGCCAAGAACTAGCCTACACAAGCCCCAATACGGAGCTTAAGGAAATCAGCTGCCATGTAAGGGCATGAAGTTGTAGCTAAAAAAATAGATTGCCACATGGAGGGATACATAATGGTCACATGAGGAAATCATCTGCCATATACAGTGCCTTGCGAAAGTATTTGGCCCCCTGGAACTTTTCCACCTTTTCCCACATATCATGCTTCAAACATTAACATACCAAATGTACATTTTTGGTGGAGAATCAACAACAAGTGGAACACAATTGTGACGTTGAACGAAATTTATTGGTTATTTTAATTTTTTGTGGAAATTCAAAAACTGAAAAGTGCGGCGTGCAATATATTATTCAGCCCCTTTACTTTCAGTGCAGCAAACTCACTCCAGAAGTTCATTGTGGATCTCTGAGGCCCTATGCACACGGTGCGGATTCTGCTGCGGATCCGCAGTGAATTTGCCGCTGCGGATCTGCAGCAGAACTGCAGGTGATGTACAGTACCATGAAAGCCTGTGTATAAAAAACCCCCGCTGTTTACATGCTGCGGTTTTTTCCGCGCAGTTTTTGTGCGGGGAAAAAAAAAGCAGCATGTGACTTCTTTTGTGCGGTTTTGCTGCAGTCTTCCGCAGGTGGAAAACCGCACAAAAACCGCAAAAAAAGGAAGAAATCTGCAGGAAAAATGCAGGTCATTTGACCTGCGGATTTAGTAAAATCCGCACGGAAAAATCCGCGTGAGGATCCGCACTGTGTGCACATAGCCTGAGGCCCTGTGCACACGGTGCAGATTCTGTGCAGTTCTGCAGCAGATTTGGCCCTGTAGAGATGTACAGTACCATTTAAGGCTATGTAAAACAAAAAACGCTGTCCACATGCTACAGATTTTCTGCGCAGACTTGGTGTGGAATAGAAGCAGCATGTCGCTTCTTTTGTGCGGTTTTGTTGCAGTTTTCCACCTGCTCCATTATTATAGAAATCTGCAGGTGAAAACTGCACGTAAAACGCAGGTCATTCTACCTGAAGATTTAGGCTGTGTGCACACGCTGCGGATACTGCTGCGGGTCCGCAGCAGTTTTTGCTGCGGTGTACAGTACCATTATTCCCTATGGGAATAAAAAACCGCAGTGCAGACAGTGTGGATTTTTCCGTGCGGTTTTCCTGCGGTTTTGAAACCGTAGAAAGAATTGACATGTCAATTCTTTCTGCGGATTCCGCTGCGGTTTGTCATCTCCTCCATTGTAGAGATGAAAAACCGCAGAGCAATCCGCGCGGTCAAATCCGCACCCCAATCCGCAGCGTGTGCACATACCCTTTGCAAAATCTGCGTGGAAAATTCCACAGCAGAATCCGCACCGTGTGCACTTAAGCCTGAATGATCCAATGTTGTCCTAAATTACTAATGTTGATAAATATAATCCACCTGTGTGTAATCGGGGCGGGGACTGGAGCTTCTGCACAAGCATTAAAAAAAAAGAATACTTGCCAAGTAGCGAATATCACGAGCACACTGATGATCACTAATGCAGACATATTGCCTTGTACCTCGGTCAGCGCAGATGCATAGATGTATCTATGAATAACAGGAAAAAAGGAAAGGGAAAAGAAGTGAATAAAAATTAACTTTTAGTAATTTCTTAAATTTTTTTTTTTTAGTTATTTAAAAACAAATTGACATACATCCTAGTGAGTTGATTGTATCATATTCACTGCTGTGACTCACTAAGTTCCTGATGTAAAACTGGACTACAGAGATATATTGTTTATAATAGGATCCCTAACCATAGTCCCTCATAAATTATTGGTTGGGTTTCATATATCCATATATATAGGGTCTCAAATTTAGTGCCAGATCGATGTGTCTGGGAGAGATGACAATGTCCTATTGACACACTATAATAGATTTTGATCATTATGATTGATACTGGCTATCAGGTCATATAACAGTATGGTATATAATACCCACTACTAGATCCATCTGTAGATTGCCAAGTGTGTTGTATGGCTGGATAGGGAGACAGCATGCATGTGTATATATATTGCTGCTACTCCCCAATACAAATGCCACCAGCACTCCAACACTGACTGTGTGTGCGGTCCACACTGCTATTATCGGCCAGACGCATTAAATTGCAGTGTGATTGTACTTTTAAAAAGTTTGGATGCCGCTATCTATTCCACATATATCGCTATAAGTGTCATGTGGTTAGATCAGAAGACAACACATGCATGCTATTGCTGTTCTCCGATATGCTGACCACTGACACTGCAGTACGCTGGCGGCATCTGTTGTGTGCGGTTAAAGGGAATCTGTCACCTACTTTTGGCGGGCGATGAAAACGAGGTCGGTCCGATGGGCGGTGTTCCCGATGTGTGCCGCCTCCCCATCCTTGGCAGCCGTCCGCAGTTTTTTGAGGAATAGGAGTAGGTCTCCGCCATTTGTTGCGCAAGTATTTTGCTGTGTTCCGGGGCTTAGTTAACCGGCGCATGCACAGTCAGGCTTTTCGGCTTTGCCCGCAGTCGGGAAAAGCATACTGCGCGTGCGCTAGCCAAGAATGCTTAGCACACGCTCAACAAAGTCCGTAATGTGGACTGCTGGACCCCCACGCATGTTTCGCTACCTGCTTCTTCAGATCTGCGGATTTGCCTGCAGTTTTCCCCTGCAATTTGACACCAGGACAATGGAACAGGTGTCAAACCGCTGCGGAATCTGCAGAAAGAGTTGACATGCTGCGGATTTAAAACTGCAGCCAACCCGCACGGAAAAATCTGCAGCATCTGCACTGCGGTTTTGAAATCCCATTGTTTTGCATTGTACTGTACAATGCCTGCAGAACTGCTGCGTATCTGCAGGGCCAAATCCGCTGCGGATCCGCAGCAGAATCCGCAACATGTGCACATACCCTTAGGGCCTGTATGGCGATCACGGACTTACTGCTGATGTCTGGAGCAGTGTTCGAGGTAAGTCTGGAGAGAGATTTATTTTCTTAGCAGTTCTGGTATCCATTATTTTCAATGAGGTTCAGGTGTAAGTTCGGGTACTGTTCTGGTGCCCAAACCAAACTTTCTAAAAAGTTCAGGTCAGGTAGCAGAACTCGAACTTCCACCGGTCCACCCATCCATATAAATGATATATCCCAGAAGTTAACACATTCTTCAAGTTTAGCAAATAACAATTTTTTAAGAATCTTTCGAATACAGTGCATACTGTACATAACGGATGTGAGATTCATAATTTGGAAACAAAACAAGATATTGTCTAAATGGACAATGACAAATTGACCACTTATATCTCTTATTAACAAAATTTAATAAAAAACGCAGGGGCGGTACGTGAAGCTAAAGGCATAACCAGATACTCTTAGTGACTCTCAGATGTTGAATGCAGTCTTCCATTTATCTGCTTATCTTATAAGGTTATGCGCTTCCCTGTGATCAAGCTTGGAACCAATGAGCTCCCAGCAGATGGTTTTAGAGATCAAAGATTAACGATAGAGAATACTGATAATTTACAGTGATTTTGTTAAGTTACCAATAGTCAATGCAAAGTCTTAAACCACCATCTTTTTTATCCACAAGAAAGAAACCTGCACCTACTGGTGTCATGGATGGTGGATGAACCCTTTTTGCAGACTGTTTGCTACATGCTAAGATTATGTATTTTACCCTTGGGTAGACAATAATTAGGTGTATGTCACAAGGGTGTCACGTCCCCCTTGAAGACCTGGAGTTAAACGGTCATGTTGGGTAATGAATCACCAGTCGTCTTTAGAGATGGTGTAATTTGTGTCCTATATTAATTGGATTTAGTTTCCACTGGTGCTGAAGTGGTTAACTACCCTTCGGAAGTTCAGGCCCCCAGGGACAGGGATAGTTAGGGTTCCAGTTCCAGGGACAGTTTAAGGCCCCCCTTGGTTACCGAAGACTTTCACAGCGTGACAGTATAAGACCAACTGGACAATCATAATCTCTGTGTGAGGGGAATTTTTTTGGATTCAGAAACAGAAAAAGCATCAGGGTGTGTGCACACGTTGCGGTTTTTGCTGTGGATTTGGTCCTGCGGATCCGCAGCAGTTTCCATGCGGTTTAAGGTACCATGTAAACCTATGGAAAACCAAATTCGCTGTGCACATGCTGTGGAAAATTCCACGCAGATTCGATGCGGTTTATTTTCCGCAGCATGTCACTACTTTTTTTGCGGAACCGCAGCTGCATTCTACGTTCCGGGCCATACAAAAAACTCTCTCTCTCTCTCGTTTCTGCCAAGAGATGCGGTTTCTCTGCGGAAAAAGCCGCAGCAGAAACCGCAACGTGTGAATACACAGTCAGAAAAATGTTAACACACATAGGGTAGGTATGGTCTTAGACAAATTCACAGATAAAGACCTACATTTCTTCTGACGCTCAGGACTTCAATGTACAATAATACCAAGACATGCCCAATACCACATCCACACATTTTCAAGAATAAAAAGTGGAATGGATTCAATATGTAGGGTACCAATGAGGAATGACAACTCCTTGGTGACTAACTTAACTACCCCCTGGGTAATGACATTCCTAGGGCAGATTATTTTAATATGAGTAGATCCAAGTGTGAGGTAACAGCAGGTCAAGGGTAACATGGGTTTATTATACAACAGTTGCTTCACGCAGGGAGGGAACTTAATACAACCAGAAACAGCAGATAATAACAGTAGGAACAATATCGGATTAAACAACAGGCTCAACCTTAATACACTTATCACTCTGGCGCCAGTCACGGTTTGATCTCCGAATGTCACTGATGGCGCCTTGACTGTGATGCAGTAAGGGACTGTCCCAATCCTGAGGAAGATGATGACCGGAGTCCCGATGATGACGGTGTTACCCCGTAGTCCTGACGCTGGTGGTAACTTCTAGTGGTCCTGATGCAGATCTTGGGTGTAGAAGATGTGAAGGCAGAGAGGGAAAACGTCCTTATCCACAGCTGAGATTGTCCCCACACAACGGCGATGAGCAGCTCTATAAAAACCCAACTCACCGCCGGCCGCCCGTTTTTTAGCACCGTATTGAGGTGTGCCTACCTCTCGTTCGCAGACCTTATACTTCACAGTCAGTGATGTAGGCGGGGTCTGCTGCGGCAGCGGTATCTGCGATGTCTGTGGAGTCTGTACCGGCCACAATCTCTTATCGTCACACTCTGACGTCCCGGGCTTGGACCTGATCTTCCCTGTCGCCTCACCACTGAAATCTCCTCATGGGCTCCTCGCGCACCTGTCGTTCCCGCCCAAACTGTCTTTCTCACTTGCGCGCTGCAGTTCCCTCTGCTTAGCCACATCCCCTCTCCTCAAGTGCAGGTTACGATCCTGGGCCTTAAGCGTTACACCCTGCAGCTTAGGTGACAGCCCCAATGGTTCGGGAACCACAGCAGAGGGAGCACATCTAGCTGGGTAGCTGGGTTCTTCTCCATACACAAGTATTTTTGCTATCAATAAAATTGTCCTCAAAACTGCAATGAATAATGGCATCATGCTAAATGGTTTTTCAAGATAGGACAAGCAAAAAGTAAGCAATACTTTAAAAGAAGCAAAGAGAAATATCTTTTCACCTAGGTGGGTATCCCTGGGCACATCTAGGCACCTCGCAGTCATCATCTTGGTCATACACAGATTTGATGCCTAGCTTCCCCACAATAAAAATAAAGGCCCAACTCTCGTTGCTGGCCCCTTTTTGATTGTTGCGACAGAGTAACCACAATCTGCATGGGCTCTTCACCGGCTGTAGCAGCGGCTCGTACCTTAGGGAGAGGAGTTGGGTCGGTCTTGTGATCACGTCTACACTCTTACAGGTGCCGATCCAAATGGATTCGCATGGGCATGGCTGAATCAAGAGAGTCCGGTGCTGGAAATTGAACCAAAGAATCCTTTAACTGATCTGATAATCCAACACGTAATTGATGGTGTAAGGCTTGGCCATTCCACTTTGAGTCTGTAGCCCAATGCCAAGATTCTGCAGTATTCTTCTGCAGCACGTTACCCCTGACTTAGGATGTAATCTTGTTTTCTGCAAAATGCTACATGGTCAGAGTCATCTTATAATAAACCAAAGGCCACAAAAAGGAGTAAGATGAGGAGAATTGGAGGGAATCCGGAGGAACGGAGAAGGCCAAAGCCTTAGGGCTCCCTGCAGCAAAGATATCTCAAGTCCCACACGTAAATTTTCTAAACCTGATAAGTATGGGTGGAGACAAAATATAATTTACAGGTCTCCTTAAATGGTAAAAATGTATTGTTCTCTGCAGCGAAACAGTCAGGAAAGTTAATCTTAAGTTCCAGGTTTGTTGGAGGTGCTGCAGCCACTTGGGCCTGAGCAGTGTTGTGAAGCTGGAGGCGTACTGCCAAGTCCCAAACTATCTGGGTGTGAGACTGCATCTGCTCAATGACTGCTTGGAGTTGCTCCATGAGTATTTTTGGAGCCAGATATAATGTCGGGGGGCAGTACTGCCAAGAAGCTGACCAAGTCATTGAAGCCACATCAAACCAGGAAATTCAGAGTCGTAGGCAGAATTGTCAGGCAAAAGGGTAGTCATAGGCAAAGCCAGGTCACTAACAGGATATTCACTAAACAGACAAAATCAAGGAACCAGCAGCAAGGCTAACAGCAAAGCTATATCTGCAGCTATGGACCGATAGCTGAGGGTTTAAATAGAACCCTGCCCATGGCTCCAGCAGAAAACTAATCAAACTCAACCCCTTGAAGTAGAAAAGCAGAAAATAGAAGGGACACCAGTCTGGCAGGCGTAGGTTTTAGCTGAGCAATGCTTACGCTGTCCAGCTGCAACTGTGGTCTTAAAGCCGCACTGCCTAGTGGACCTGACAGGTGTGGTAGGAGCTACTTCACACACTTGCTGTATCAATGCTGCATCACAGCCAGACAACACTAGCTCACACTGATTTTTTCAAGACGGCCCAGGAGACAATGGGAAGACATTTTTGTACAACTGCTTGCACAAGACACTACAGGCAGAAAAGAAGTCTATTTGCTCTGTAGCCTCTACTGGATTGGCGGATACATTTCTACAAAATGGTAGCACCTACCATTCCAAGTTTGGTCTTGGAATTACAACAAATGAGACCACAGTGTCAAAAATTAAGCCAACCTCACTTCAAGCAAATGAGCTTATGGAGTCATCTGTCGTTATTTGGGTGTAATGGTTACGTGTGACTGGACACACCGCCTCCAGCAGGGCGAATTTAAATGACACACGCGACCCTGGATACACCGCCTCCAGTAAGGCGAATTTAAATAATAAGACGTGCAGCTGGATACACCGCCTCCAGCAGGCGAATTTCAGAAATACGCGTAAAGTCGGATACACAGCCTCCAGCAGGGCGAATTTAAATAATAAGGGGAAACACCAGGGAAACAATTACAATGGTGGGCCCTCCGATAGGAAACGGGGACGTGGAGACCTCCTGCACTCCCCTGAGTCAGTGTCACTACACTCCTACCGATCCCTAGGCCAGTTCTGCACCGGGCGCCGCTCAGGATAACTTTAAACCCTAGGTCGCCCTGCACCTACCCCTTTCTAGTGAAATGGCCGGTGCAGAGACTAATCCCACCACTGCACTGAAACACACATAAAGGAAAGGCAAAAACAGGGAAGCACCACTTAGCTTTACTCTGTTGCTCTTGCTCCTGGCAACAGAGTCCACCACCAGAATGCAGCTCTCCTCCTGAAAAGCTGCCACCAAGCTCTGTCAGAGCTGCAAGGAAATCCCCTCTGACTCCTTCCACACCAGGGCTCTGACCGTGTTGCAAGGAGCTCTCTCTAGCTCCTTCCTCCACCAGGGATGGTTGGAAATGAATACTATCACCAAAGCTGATTGCAACACCTGTGACTCTTTTATAGCAGAGCCAGCAATCACACCTGCATTATAAACATGTGCACTTAACTAAAGAAGCAGAGTGCAATGACGCTCTCCACCACCGGGGGCAAATTTAGAACAAAGGATACCACAGTGCAATAATCTCAATGGCCACCGGGGCAAAAACCACACCAAAGCACACAGCTTCAGGAAAAAAAAGGTTACATGTGCTTTTAACTGTCATCATCGAACCTGGATCATGACATAGGGAAGAAGTAACAATGACTCCCTGTTTTAATTTGAACGCTGTGGATAATTTGTTCCAAGACGTATGTGGAAAAAACAGACCATTTTGTGGAAAAGTTTTCATAAATGGTGGTGACTTTCGTCAAACCCTACCAATAGTGGAAGGTGGAAAAAGAGCCCACATTGTACAGTCCACCATTAAATACTCAAAATCCTGGAATCAGTTTTCACGGTTCCAGTTACATTAGAATATGAGAACGTCGCACAAAGACGTTGAGTACAACTCATGGTTGCTCAAACTTGGCAATGGAGAGTTGTCAAATGAATGTGGTCTACCAGAAGACACAATTGAAATCCCGGATTCTTTTATTGAAGAGGGTGATTTAATTACAGCTATTTTTGGTGACTCAATTGAGATTACTGTTGCAACGGTAGAAGCAATTGCCAATAAAGCAATTCTTACACCATTGAATGACGTTCACGCCTTGCACAACAAAATTCTTAGTCAAGTTCAAAGTGAACACTCAACATTTCGCTCCGTTGACACAATTGCGGAAGAGGAGGGTGTGATTCTCACAGATTACCCTGTAGAGTTTAACTCTTTGAATCCCACTGGGTTGCCTCATGAATTAAAGCTGAAACCAGGAGCTATAATTATGCTCCTGCGCAATCTTAACAGAAAGCATGGCCTTTGTAATGGCACAAGGCTTAATGTTAAAAGCTTAAAAGCAAACGTTATTCATGCCGTTGCTTTAAATGGAAAACCAAAGGGTCAGACAGTTCTTATTCCAAGAATTGACTTGATTTCCAAAGATAAAGACTTGCCAGTCCAGATGCGACGGCATCAGTTTTCTGTCATGTTGGCTTTTGCAATGACCATCAATAGATCCCAGGGCCAGTCCTTGGATATTGTAGGAATATATTTGCCTCTCCCAGTGTTTTCACACGGGCAGTTATATGTGGCTTTTTCCAGGGGAAAGAAAAGCCAACAAATAAGGGTCAAAATATTTGAGCCCCCGAAGCATGGTAAGCTTATTCCTAATGTTGACAAATGGTTTAATGTCAACTGTGTGTACAAAGAAGTCTTTTATTAAGATTTTTCCATCAATAAATCTCAGGGACAGTCCTTGGATATTGTAAAAATATATTTGCCTCTCCCAGTGTTTTCACACGGGCAGTTATATGTGGCTTTCTCCATGGGAAAGAAAAGCCAACAAATAAAGGTCAAAATATTTGAGACCCAGATGCAAGGTAAACTTATTCCGAACGTTGCCAAATGGTTTACTGTCAACTGTGTGTACAAAGGTCTTTTATTAAGATTTTTAACAGTTGTAAAAGCCCCAAAATTTTGTACACAAAAGCGGGACTAACTCCTAGCTGCGGTCTACAGACCAAACATTGGGCATGGGCAGGGCCTTGGGGGCAGATCCCAAGTGCGCTCAACCATGTGAAATAGCTTACGCTCAGGAACATTGAAGGATAGCGCTATCGGACAGCTCTACCTGTTCATTTCCTTTAGGAATAGAGCTATGGGATGGCTCTACCCGTGCACTTTCTTCATGTATAGCGCTATCGAATAGCTCTACCCGAACAATATTAACGACAGAGCTTTTTCATACACAAGGTAGGAATGGCAAGAGAGGTACACCAGGTATTTGTTTGCTGTTAGTCTGCACAGTCTGGTGCGTGGCTACACCCCACTGCGAGGTCAGTCTGTTGCGTGGTTACACCCCATTGCGTGGTTCGTAATCCCAGCCCTCGCTCGAAGGGCTCTCAATCGCTCATTTTCCTTATTTGCACATTGACCCTTAGCGTCTTTGTGTATACATTACCATACCTGAGGCAATATGAAGTTGATTATTTCTGGTGGCCTCTGTCTAGCTGGGTCTTGATTTCCATTCCAACATTTACTGTTTTGAGTGACCCTATTTAGGATATGACTTTTGACACTACTCTTACAAGTCCCCAGTTGCTGTGTGCAATGTTTTTAAAGTGTATTTAAATTTGTTGTTATGGCTTATTGTTAATAAAATGATCTTTCTTCTGTATCTGGTGATCACTGTGCCATACATAATGCCTTTCTTGTCCTTCACAATGCATCTTGCCTGCACTATGTGATTTGTGGATCCCAGTTATACATTTTGTGGTGGTGCCCTCTTGCTCCAGTTTTCCTATCCTTAGGATAGGTCATCAATGTCTGATCGGCCAGGATCCGACACCTGGCACCCCCGCCGATCAGCTGTTATCAGTGTGGTACTACACATCCGCCTCCCATTGATTTGAATTGGAGGCAGATATGTAGTGCCTTGCGGCTGGCACTAAAAGTAGACGGCCAGCTCAGCAAGTGAGTACTTCCATCTGGCGGCAGCTTACACCAATGAGAGCTGATGGGCTGATCAGACATTAACGACTTACCCTAAGGATAGGCCATCAATGTAAAAGTTGTGGACACCTCGGATTTAGATTTTTTAAGTCAAACAGAGGTCTTGAAGTTTTGATAACTTAAATAATAGTTTGTGATTTCTGAATACTTTAATATATATGTCCGTGATAGTCCAGGGGTTGAATATCCATAACTGTGTTCCAGTGTGTGACAGTTTAGAGTCTTGTAAAAGTTGGCTGCGGCCCGGGTTCCTTCTTTTTTGAGCCCTTTCTTAGTAAGACCACTGTATTTATGCTGGTTGTGTTTTGCTTTTCTAGGTAATGCAGTTCCTTAATAAGATGGCCGGTAATGAATACGTTGGATTCAGTAATGCCACGTAAGTATACAGCGTGAGAAACGGAAAAAGCGATAGATACAAATGCAGAATGAGCAATATATTGATTAATTGTATCACTCATGACATCAAAGAATAATTAAATGTTACAAGTTTGTCCTTGATAACAAATTCTAAATGATTGTAACATTTAGAAAATCCATAAAATAAAATCCTGCCAATCTGCTGTACTTTGGCCATATTCTGTTTGTCGTGCTTTACAAACTGTAGTGGAAGGTGCATAAAGATCATCTTTCATGTGTGAGGTAAATGATCACCTATCCCCCTGTACCTCACAATCCAGGGTCTCAATCACATGTACATGATGTGTCTCGTACCTAATAGCGTGTGCCGTTATTCGTCAGGGTTCTCGATCTAAGTCCTGGGGATTTGTACATATGGAAAAATAAAAGCAAAATCCACTATCCATTACAGTGCTAATGGTGGGCAGCACGTGGACGCCACTTTGATGCCATCCGTGTGCTGTCCATGACTTTAATGGCCCTATAGACTTTTATGGGTAATTTTTATCTATGACACAGATTAAAAATGTATGTGTCGCTGTGATTTGTTGTGGAAACATGGTCCACAGTAAAAAACACGGACAAGTAAAAGCCCTTTAGGTTGTAATAGGTTGGGCAGGGCTGGCGGTAGGCGGAATGGTGCCCTGTGCAAAATTGCCCTTTGGTGCCCCATGCCATTTTTTCCCTAAAATCCAGATAGACAAGCAGCTAGCTTTTCCATGTAAGAATATTGATCTAGGAATCCTTCCCATTTCAGTGTTTTCTACATAAAGTAGCTCTTCTAAAAGGAGCGCTCCAGAGATTTGTTCTTATTTTCCCCGCACACCACAAGGCAGCCAGATGTCACCTTGCAGAAAATCCTTTATTTTCACTTCTAGCTTTCTAAGGGGTTGTCAGAACTTCTTAGTTGGAGAAAATTGTTAATTGCTTGAAAAACAAAATACAGCGCTCTATACTACTTATCAAAAATCTTATCCTTTCTGAAAAACAGAAAAAAAAAAGTATGCTTTTTGCCGAAGTTACCAGCCTTGTACAATGCAAAGTAACTACAGTACATTACCGCACACACAGCTCTGTTACATCAGCATGTAAACAACTCTGCTATATGAACACACACACAACTCTACTGTATGAAAGAAACCACCTCTGCTACATCAAAACACTACTCTAAGGGTATGTTTCCACATATTGCCGGCGCTTTGGACGCTGCGGAAACCCCGCTCCGCCCAAAGCGCCGCCCCCCCTTTATACGCGCGGTGATACCGCATGTGTTCATTGAACACATGCGGTATCACCACATCGTATCCATAGACTGTGTAATTTATCTTGCGCAGACGGAGTGTGAACGCAAGATAAATAGACATGCTGCGGTCTAAAAAGACACGCCACATGGCCGTAATTTCGGGTGTGTCACCCGCATTCTTGCACGTATAGTGGAGATGGGATTTCATAAAATCCCCTCCACTATGCTGTAACATCTGGACGCAGCGGCTGTACGTAGCGTCCAAGCCGCAGCAAATCCTGATGTAATCCTGAACGTGGAAACATGCAGTGCCTCGCGAAAGTATTCGGCCCCCTGGAACTTTTCAACCTTTTCCCACATAACATGCTTCAAACATAAAGATACCAAATGTAAATTTTTGGTGAAGAATCAATAACAAGTGGGACACAATTGTGAAGTTGAATGAAATTTATTGGTTATTTTAAATTTTTGTTGAAATTCAAACACTGAAAATTGGGGCGTGCAATATTATTCGGCCCCTTTAACTTAATACTTTGTTGCACCACCTTTTGCTGCGATTCAGCTGCAAGTCGCTTGGGGTATGTCTCTATCAGTTTTATACATCGAGAGACTGAAATTCTTGCCCATTCTTTCTTGGCAAACAGCTCGAGCACAGTGAGGTTTGATGGAGATCGTTTGTGAACAGCAGTTTTCAGCTCTTTCCACAGATTCTCGATTGGATTCAGGTCTGGACTTTGACTTGGCCATTTTAACACCTGGATACGTTTATTTGTGAACCATTCCATTGTTTGTAGATTTTGCTTTATGTTGGGGATCATTGTCTTGTCAGAAGACAAATCTCCATCCCAGTCTCAGGTCTTTTGCAGACTCCAACAGGTTTTCTTCAAGAATGGTCCTGTATTTGGTTCCATCCATCTTCCCATCAATTTTAACCATCTTCCTTGTAACTGCTGAAGAAAAGCAGAGGCCTAAACCATGATGCTGCCCCCACCATGATTGACAGTGGGGATGTTGTG
This sequence comes from Dendrobates tinctorius, assembly GCF_039654945.1. Taxonomy (NCBI): domain Eukaryota; kingdom Metazoa; phylum Chordata; class Amphibia; order Anura; family Dendrobatidae; genus Dendrobates; species Dendrobates tinctorius. Next base: position 7,024,610 of record NW_027361921.1, read on the forward strand.
TTCAGGGTGATGAGCTGTGTGTTGCCTTTACGCCAAACATATTGTTTGGCATTGCTGCCAAAAAGTTCAATTTTGGTTTCATCTGACCAGAGCACCTTCTTCCACATGTTTGGTGTGTCTCCCAGGTGGCTTGTTGCAAACTTTAAACAACACTTTTTATGGATATCTTTGAGAAATGGCTTTCTTCTTGCCACTCTTCCATAAAGGTAAGATTTGTGCAGTGTACGACTGATTGTTGTCCTATGCACAGACTGTCCCACCTCAGCTGTAGAGCTCTGCAGTTCATCCAGAGTGATCATGGGCCTCTTGGCTGCATCTCTGATCAGTTTTCTCCTTGTTTGTGTCACGTAGTGAATTACCCTGTGTGACATGACCAAAAGGGTCGGTAACTGAAACAAGACAAACAAGGAAACACCGGGGACACAATTACAACAGTGGACCCTACAATAGGGAACGGGGACGTGGACACCTCCTGCACTCTCCTGAGGCTGTGTCCCTGAACACTTCTAACGTTCCCTATACAGGCTCTTCACCTGTCGCCGACCAGGATACCTGAATCCCTCACTAGCCCTGCACCTATCCCTTACTAGGGAACTGGTTAGTGCTGACACTGGTCCCACCTCTGTACTAATATAACATTAGGGAAAATAACGAACAGGGAAAACAAACAACTTAGTTTTCTCTGTTGCCAATGCTCCTGAGGCAACAGAGTATGGTGTTATGATTGAGTCACCGTAGGAGGCAAAAATAGAAATGCTAGCTAAGTCCAGAAAACCAGAGAAGTTGGCAGCTATCGGATTGCAGACCCCTGAACCTATCAACACAACTAGCAGTAGCCGTGGGGGGCTCCTACGATGCCCTGGGCCCCTCGATCACAGCCGGAGGACTACATAGCCTAAAGCCAGAAAGGGAAATCTAAACTGCCCCAGAGCAGATCCCAAAGCAAAAGGCAGCCCCCCACATATAATGACGGTGCAGCAAGAAGAAAGAACAAAACACAGACAGAAAGATAGACTGAGCAAAGATGGGGCCCACGCTAGCTTAGATAGAAAAGGACAGGAAGGCTGCTGTCTGCAATCCGTGAAAAACCCTATGAAAATAAGAGCCAACAAACTGACAGTAAAAAGGCCCTGAAGACGCTAGGCTTCAAAAAAGCTATGTCAGTACTCAGGAATATTCTGAAGACAGAGCAACAGGCAAAAGGAGATTCAGCTCACCCCAGCAGGGAATGGCAGAATCCAGAAAAGCAAGGAAAACAAAACACTAATGCAAAAAGGCACAGCAGAAATCTTAGCTTTAGATGAGCAGGAATCAGACTGGTTTCCTAGAAGTCCACAGAGAAATCACCCGCAGATCAGAAGGGCGTCGGCAGCCTTATATCCAGTCATTAACTCCACTCAGCCAGTCATCATCATCAGCCCCAGGTGTTTGACAATCAGGCTCACTACCTTTCTTCACCAGAAGAGAGAGTTCCTCGGGCCTCAGTAGTGAAGGGGAAAATGAACTCACAACAGTATGGCATCCGGATACAGGTTCCAACTGAACCGCTGAAACACCAAATCTCTGGATGAGCTGCAAAGCACTGCTCCCAATAGCTCCTCTCTCCTCCAAGGTTGGTTAGGAAATGACCAGTATCACCAACAGTGATCCAAAGCACCTGACACCCTTTTATAGGTAGGAGGGGAGGGTTAACACCTGCTGGCTAATTTAACGTGTAGTAACCCCAGCGGCCACCGGAGGCAAAACCCATTAGCAGCAACTAGGTTGTATAACCCCAGTGGCCACTGGGAGCAATACCCATTAGCAGCCACCAAGATTGTTATAATACTGGCGGCCACCGGTGGCAAAAACTAACATTAAGCCATAGGCTTGAAGGAAAAAAAAGGTTATATGTGAGCCCAGATCTGCCACAGATCCAAACATGGATTGTGACAGTTTGAGATGCAAGTTTAGAGGGACGGCCGGGTCTTGGTAGATTTGCAGTGGTACAATACTCCTTCCATTTCAATATGATCGCTTGCACAGTGCTCCTTGGGATGTTTAAAGTTTTAGAAATCATTTTTTATCCAAATCCGGCTTTAAACTTCTCCACAACAGTATCACGGACCTGCCTGTTTGTGTTCTTTGGTCTACATGATGCTCTCTGTGCTTCAAACAGAACCCTGAGACTATCACAGAGCAGGTGCATTTATACAGAGACATTATTACACACAGGTGGATTATATTTATCATCATTAGTCATTTAGTACAACATTGGATCATTCAGAGATCCACAATGAACTTCTGGAGTGAGTTTGCTGCACTGAAAGTAAAGGGGCCGAATAATATTGCACGCCCCACTTTTCAGTTTTTGACTTTCCACAAAAATTTAAAATAACTAACAAATTTCTTTCAACTTCACAATTGTGTTCCACTTGTTGTTGATTCTTCACCAAAAATTTACATTTGGTGTCATTATGTTTGAAGCATGATATGTAGGAAAAGGCTGAAAATTTCCAGGGGAATACTTTCACAAGGCATTGTACCCTAATACATAAAAAACACACCTCTGCTATATTAAAACACACAGCTACGCTACATCAAAACATACCCAAATCTGCTATATCAACACACATTTACAACTCTGCTAAATCAACACAGAAAAATGACTGCTATATTAATATCTGAAGACTTCAATGTGCTAAATCAACACAAAAAAATCACGTCTGCCACAAACAAACACACGTTGTAGAGCTGTGCTTGTGATTGGTGGACACAAGTAGCAGAGCTGGGTTGGAGAGTGACACACACAGAAATGCAGCGTTGCTGGGTTGGTGACTGGCACACAGAGACGTAGCAGAGTTTGGTTAGTAACTGGCACACATACAGATGTAGCAGAACTAGATTGATGACTGGCACACTAAGCATCGTTGCTTTATTGTCACATGTAGTACAGTTGGGTTGGTGACCGATATACACGGCTTTATTTAGAGTTATTGCAGTCCTAGTCACTGGCACTTCCAGTTGTTAATCCTCCTATTGATAAGAAATGATAAGGCCTTTTTCTCTAGCAACCTTCCACGACAGCATAGGAGGAGGATGTCTCCACGCCCTAATGGGGGACAGGAAGCACGAGAGGTTAAAAGGTCCCTCCCACCTCCCTCTCACCAGTGACTTTCCTTTCCCCCCATGGGGCATGGAGAGGTCTGGTATGCTGTGTGGCCGGCTGCCGCAGCGTACCTGGAGGATCCAAAAGCCTGGCAGTGGTGGTCGGTGGCGCCGCCTCCCCTCCTCCGTTCTGCTCCCGTCTTCTCTGAACTCGGGACCGTTTCCTGGCCCTCCCTTGCACCCCTATGGGGAGTAAAGCGGGCCAGTGATCCCTGACCGGTGGCCTCCTGCAGCTCTCCGGTCTCTCCTCCTCCCTCTGCGTGCAGTGCGATACCGGAAGTGACGCCAGCGCGCGTGTCACTTCCGGGGTATGTGGTGGTCGCGCCTTCATGGCGACCCCCATCCTGTTGCCGGCGCATGGAGCTCGCCAGCATTGCTGTGCCTGCTCCGGGACCCAGGGAGGAGGAGGGGGAAACAGATGACTGCGCTGAGGGCGGTGTTAATGTCATATTAACCCGCCGGAAGACGCCGACAGGTAAGATTGAGAATCCCCTGTTAGCATTGACGGGTCTTCCTGCCCTGCGTCTGCAGAGCCCAGCGCTGCCCCAGCCACAGTAAGTGTCCATGGGGGGTCCTAATGGTGCGGTCAGGGCATAGGTCCTCAAAATGCTTCTCCCCCTTTTTCCATAGGGAGAAAAGTCTGCCCATAAGAGCACCAATACATCTAGCAAGTCGGCCAAATGTGCCATATGCAGCACAAAACTTCCCTCAAATTGGGAGAAGAAGCTATGTCAAGCTTGCACGGATAAGGTGGTTAGGGCTGAGCACCCGTCATTGATTGACGAAATCCGCAGCTTGGTTACCCATCAGGTTCAAACCTCTTTAGCTGCCCTGCCCCCCCTCCACCTCCACTCCCTCCGATTGTGGGTTCACCACCCCCTAAAAAACGGAAGTTTCAAATAGAGGATTCAGAGTCAGAATCGGAAAGATCATACAATTTCGGGATCCGAGAATTGGGAACAACCAGGAACCTCTAGGTCAGCCGACGCTAGAAGGTACCTCCTTTCCACGGAATATGTGGAGGAGCTGGTCAGTGCAGTATGGGCCTAGAGGACGAACCCGTCACGCAGACAGCACAGGATCGCATGTTTGTGGATATGAGGGGCCTAAGCGAACAGGGTTTCCAGTTCACAGGAGTGTAGCAGATATGATTTCCCAGGAATGGGAGTATTCAGAAAAACGCTACTCGGACCCTTCAGAACTCCAACATAGATTTCCCCTAGAGGGAGAGGAATTTAGATGGGACATCCCGAAAGTAGATGTCCAGGTAGCAAGAGTGGTAAAAAAGACGGTTCTGCCGTTCGATGATGCATGCCAGCTTAGAGACCCGATGGACCGTAAAGCAGAAAGCCTCCTAAGAAAAGCCTGGGAAATCTCTGCCTTTACTTTAAAATCAGGAACCGCGTCCACCTGTGTCTCTAGGTCCCTCTTCCAATGGATTGAGGAGCTAGAGAACCATATTTCTCGTGGTACCTCAAGGAGTGACCTCCTTAACTCCCTTCTTATCTTGCAGAGAGCTACGGGTTTCCTGGCGGATGCATCAATGGAGATGATCCGTGCCTCTGCCAGGGCCAGGGTCCAGTCAAATTCCGCCAGGCGGGCCCTCTGGCTTAAAACATGGAGTGTAGATGTTACATCCAAAGTTAAACTCTGCTCTCTACCCTTCAAAGGCGAACATTTTTTCGGCCCGGCCTTAGATGAAATTCTAGAAAAGGCCACAGATAAAAAGAAGGTGCTTCCAGAGCAGAGGACCACAAAAAGCGTCTTTTTCGAGCCCCCCCACAGTCAGTCATCCCAACCGCGAGGAAAGGGAAAGACTGGAAGATGGAGCAACGCTAAAGGGAGAGGCAGGAACATCCTGGTCCCCCAGCAGCAGCAGCAACCTCAAGAAAAGCAATGACTCGACCCCGGTCGGGGGAAGGCTTTCGAGGTTTTTTTCTTGCTTGGCAGTTGATTTCCAACAGCCCCTGGGTCCTCAGTGTGATCAGAGAGGGCCTACTGCTAGAGCTCAAATCCTCCCCCCCCCCCCCCCCCCGCGGGGTATAAGAGTTACCTCCCTATCACCTCGGGAGATCCCAGCATTAAAATCCGGCATTCAGCTTCCTCTACACTCAAAAGCCATCTCTCGGGTCCCTGCGGAGGAACAAGGAAGGGGGCATTATTCCAGATTGTTCCTAGTAAAAAAGCCCACGGGGAGGCAAGAATAGTAATAAATCTGAAAGGCCTCAACCGACACATTGCGTACCGCAAATTCAAGATGGAGTCAGTAAAGACCGCCATTCCTCTGATAGGGCCGGCGTACTTCATGGCAACCATAGATCTGAAGGATGCTTATTTCCATATCCCCATACATCCTTCCCACAGGAAGTATCTGAGGTTTGCGATTCCTCTGGGTCCGGAAGTCAAGCACTTTCAATACAATGTGCTTCCCTTTGGAATATCCTCTGCCCCTCGAGTTTTTTCCAAAATTACGACAGAAGCCGTATCCTACATCAGAAGCCAGGGTATATGTATTGTACCTTACCTGGACGACCTACTGATAATAGGGTCCTCCTACCAGACCCTGGAAGACCAGGTAGCCCAGACTCTGGACATTTTTCAATCATTGGGGTGGATCCCAAATATAAAGAAATCACAAATTCAACCCTCTCAGGAGGTAAAATTTTTAGGAATCCTACTAGATTCAAAGAATCAAATGTCGTTCCTCCGGGAGGATCATCAGAGGTCCATAATGTCAAGAGTCTCAGATTTCAGGGGACAGAGGTCCCCGACCCTCAGGTCAGCCATGTCCATTCTAGGGTTAATGACCTCCTGTATCCAGTCGGTACCCTGGGCTCAGGCCCACTCCAGAACGCTCCAGTCCCATATCTTAAGAAACTGGAACAGGGATCACACCTGCCTGAACAAAAGAGTCCAGACCCCAGGAACAGTGAAAGCTTCACTGGCATGGTGGATGGACCGCAAAAACCTGTGCAGGGGAATCAACTGGTCCCAGATCCCCTTAGTTACGGTTACAACAGACGCCAGCAAAAAAGGCTGGGGAGCTGTAGTGTCTCGACAACCATTCCAGGGGCTATGGAGCCAGAAAATGAGTGCAAGATCCTCAAACTTCAGGGAGCTGAAGGCAGTGGAAGAAGCCCTCCGGGCAGCAAGACATCTGGTCCAAGATCAACATATCAGAGTGTACTCGGACAATGTAACAACAGTGGCACATCTCAGGCATCAGGGCGGCACAAGATCCAGCAACCTGGAGGGCCTCTCAGGACGAATATTTTGCTGGGCCGAAAGACACCTCCGTTCCCTGACAGCGGTCCACCTGAATGGTAGGCTAATCTTCAGGCAGATTTCCTGAGCAGAAAACGCATCCAGCCCGGCGAATGGACCCTGAATGGAAGAATCTTTCGAATACTAGTCAGCAGGTGGGGTCTCCCGGAGGTGGACCTTCTAGCCCCAGGAGAGAATGCTCAGGTGAGAGACTACTTCTCCCTGAACCCCAGGGACAGATCCCTGGGAGTGGACGCCTTCGCCCACAAGTGGAGATTCCGTCTGGCATATGCCTTCCCGCCAGTTCCAATCGTTGCTGCAACCCTGAGGAAAATCCGGGAGGATCAGACCCCAACCATTCTAGTAGCTCCGCTGTGGCCAAAGAGGAGATGTATTCGCTAATTACAGAACTACGGGTAGACGGGCCATTCATCCTGCCCATAGAAGACGACATTCTCTTACAGGGCCCTCTATATCACCCAAACCTCCAGGGAATGAAGTTAGCGGCCTGGTTTCTGAAGCCCAGATCTAGAGAGCCAAGGGGCTATCGGAGGCGGTAATTAAAACCCTCCAGAAATCTTGGAAGCCGGTCACCATTGCCATATATAATAAAATATGGAAGAGATTCTCCTCATGGTGTCTGCCAGACCTGCCCGACCCAGACAACCCTAACATTTCCCGCATCCTGGATTTCTTACAGAGGGGGCTGGAACTAGGTCTAAAACCTAGCACACTAAAAGTACAAGTATCGGCATTAAGCTCCATGTTTGACTGTGACTTGGCTAACCACAGGTGGATAAAATGATTCATGACATCAGCCGCTAGGCTCCATCCAAAAAGACTAGTTTCCGTTCCACCATGGGACTTGAATGTGATGCTTACGGGACTCACTCAATCACCCTTTGAGCCTCTGTCATCATGTACTTCTCAGCTCCTCACCTACAAATTAGCCTTCCTTATAGCAATAACCTCAGCAAGGCGAGTAGGAGAGCTCCAAGCTCTCTCAATCAAGGAACCCTACCTAACAGAGATGATTCCATAGTTCTCTCCCTTGATCAATCCATCTTTTCTACCAAAGGTTGTGTCTGACTTTCATAGGTCTCAGAATATAAGACGTATAATTCTCCACTACTTGGAGTACACCAAACCATATAGAATCGACCACAACCTATTTATCCATACCTCTGGTCCAAACAGAGGAAAGAAGGTGGCAAAGAACACCATTTGCCAATTGGATTAAAAAGGCTATCTCTGAAGCATACCTGGCGCAAAACATCACTCCCCCGGCAGGGATCAAAGCGCATTCAACACGATCTACCTCTACTTCATGGGCTGAGAGGGCAGGTGCATCTTCAGAGCAGATTTGTAAGGCAGCAACCTGGTCCTCCTTACATACTTTTACTAAACACTATAGATTAGACCTTGTTTCCAACAGGGATCTAGTATTTGGCTGGAAAGTTCTTCAGGCCGTTGTCCCCCCCCCTAGTGCAGTATAGGTTGTCATGCCTCCTATGCTGTCGTGGAAGGTTGCTAGAGAAAATAGAATTAGACTTACTGGTCATTCGGTTTCTAGAAACCTTCCACGACACAACTATTTCCCTCCCTGCATTCTTGGACAAATTCTGAGAATCCTAAGGTAACCGGTGCTATGGTAATCAGTTATAAGTCACTGGTGAGAGGGAGGTGGGAGGGACCTTTTAACCTCTCGTGCTTCCTGTCCCCCATTAGGGCGTGGAGACATCCTCCTCCTATGCTGTCGTGGAAGGTTGCTAGAAACCGAATTACCGGTAAGTCTAATTCTATTTTCACATGATGCATAAATGTTGCATTTTTTCTGTTATGTTTTATGCAGAAAATCTGCTGCTTTTAGCTGTCCAAACAAAGTGGATGTGATTTCATTAAAACTCCGGTTAATACAATTTTGAATGGTGCATTTTGATTCTGTTTAGGCTTCTATGAGGAGCATGAATACAGCACGGCATCCATGTGCTGTATGTGTTTTTTATGCACCCATAGACTTGTATTGGCACTTGCCATCTGTACTGCTGGAAAAAACAGACATGTCTCCTTGTGATTTTGCATGGACACACCTTCCATGTAAAAACATGGATATGTGAATGGCAGCATAGGTTACAGTGGGCTTGTGGAATCTGAGACAAAGAGGGTACCATATGTACTGGAAAGACGGATGTGTGAAGGAAGCCTTATCTCAAGCAGAAGTTCCAAATTACATTTTAGTTTTAGACTATATTCATTATTTTAATTGTGAATTGTGTTAATTACTTTTCATATCTATAAACAAAGTTTCCTCTCTCTTAGACCATGTTCACACAATCGTACAAAAAAATCAGCCAATTTTCATCCAGAAAATTTTATAGATCATCAGTTAATAATTTACAAGACCAAACATAGTTTTCCAGCGTCTCTCTCTGAATGGACACTGCAGTGGTCAGCTAGGTAAGCTGAGCAGTCTGTGTGTTGGAGCTGCAGAGTAAGGTGTGGATGCCTCAGCCTCGTGGTCAGTGTGAATTGTGCATAGAGTTGAATTCTTCTGTTTGGTGCTGGAAACTGCTGTAGCTCACACTGAAGGTGAGACCGAGTCTGGTGGGATCGTGCCTCTTCTGTGTGTGACGTTTGTTCCAGGACAAAGGACTGTAATCTGTTCGTGTGAACCCGCACTGACATATGTGCCCACTGAGTGAAGAGTTTATTTGCTGTTACACCTTTGTGCCCAGAAGAGGCAGATTTTTGGTTTTGAATGCCTTGGAGTTTGGGATAAGTAAAAGCATGCTGTATTACTGTATAAAACAAGAAGCATATAATGAACAATAAAATTTCAACATTTTATTAGAAGTACTAAAAGGGACAAACAGTACGTTTAAAACCAATCACAAACTAAAATGTTTCTATACAAATGCACAAAGCATGGGCAACAAACAAGCAGAATTGGATCTACTAACACAGGAGAAGACATATGTCATTGGAATCACTGAAACTTGGTGGGACGATACATATGATTGGAATACAAGGCTAGAAGGATACAACTTATTTGCAAGAAACAGACTTGATAAACGAGGAGGAGGTGTCGCATTGTATGTCAGAAAAGTGTATATCTGCACAGAGATTGAAGCTTCAGAGACTGGGAGCTCTGTGGAAACTGGGTAAGAATACAAGGGGAGAACAACAGAAGGATGGGAAATTTTGAAAAATGAGATTCTCAAAGCACAATCGTTAACAATTCCGAAAAAAAGGAAAAATAGGAAGCATTTAAGGAAACCTGGATGGATGAACACAAAATTTAAACACATACTAAAAAGGAAGAAAGAAATGTTTATTAAATGGAAAGAGGGAGGCATATCTAAAGAAGTATATAGTGCTGTCTGCAGGAGACGCATCAGATTATCTAAAGCTGACAATGAATTAAGGCTTGCAAGTGACCTCAAAAGCAATAAAAAAGGATTTTGGGGATATGTCAAAAGTAAAAGGTCAAAGATGCTATAGGATTTTGACAAGATGAAAATGATGAAATGGTAAGAAAGAATGTTTAGAAGGCCAAACTTTTAAATTCCTATTTTGCATCTGTTTTCTCTCAGACAGGAAATGTAATATCAACTGATCTTCACTGTCCTATTAAAGGAATAGAAGAATCTAGGTTATCCATAAACAGAAAGATAGTGTGGGAATACGTAGCTAACATAAATGAATTCAAGTCTCCAGGTCCAGATGAATTACACCCCAGAGTACAGAAGGAGAAAGCAGAAGAAATTTTTGAACCACACTCCATAATGTTTGAAAATTCTTGACGATCAAGAGAAGTCCCAGAAGACTGGAGAAGAGCAAATGTTGTTCCTGTCTTCAAAAAGGGGAAGAGGGTGGATCCAGGGAACTATAGGCCGGTGAGTCTGACTTCTATACTAGGAAAGATCTTTGAACAAATTATCAAACATCATGTATGTACGTACCTGGGTAAGAATGAAGTGATAAACCAGAGCCAGCATGGGTTTGTAACTAATAAGTCATGTCAGACTAACTTAAATTCCTTCTATGACAGATTCACTGACTGGGTGGATCAGGGAAATGCTGTAGATATAGTATATCTTGACTTCAGCAAAGCATTTCACACAATATCTCACACCATCCTTATTGAAAAAATGACTAAGTATAGAATGAACAAGGGAACTGTTAGATGGATTCATAACTGGCTTAGCGATCAGACCCAAAGAGTGGTCGTAAATGGCTGCATATCCAGTTATAAGAATATCTCAAGTGGGGTACCACAGGGTTCTGTCCTGGTCTCTGTATTGTTCAACATTTTAATGATTTAATTGAAGGAATTGAGGGTACACTCATTAAATTTGCTGATTACACAAAGCTAGGAGGGATAACTAATACTAGAGAAGAGAGCGAGGATTCAAAAAGATATAAATAAACTGGAGCAGTGGGCAGCAGCTAACAGAATGTTTTTTAATAGGGAAAAATGCAAAGTACTACATTTGGGCAATAAAAATCAAAAAAGCATATACAGAATGGTAGGAATAGGGCTAAGGAACAGCACATGTGAAAAAGACTTGGGTATACTAATAGATCATAAACAAAACATGAGTCAACAGTGTGATGCAGCAGCAAAAAAGGCAAATGCAATTCTGGGATGTATTAACAGAAGCATACAGTCTAGATAATGTGAAGTCATTATCGCCCACTACTCCTCTTTGGTCAGACCTCATCTGGAATACTGTGTCCAGTTTTGGGCACCACATTTTAAAAAAGACATCAGCAAACTGGAGCAAGTTCAGAGAAGAGCGACCAGATTGGTGACTTGTCTGCCAACAATGTCCTATGAGAAACGGTTACAGTATTTGGGAATGTTTAGCTTGCAAAAGAAGACTGAGAGGAGACTTAATGGCTGTCTACAAATATCTCAAGGGCTGTCACATTGTAGAAGGATGATCTTTATTCTCATTTGCACAAGAAAAGACTAGAAGCAATGTGATGAAACTGAATGGGAGGAGACACAGATTAGATATTAGAAAAAAACTTTTTGACATTTAGAGTGATCAATGAGTGGAACAGGCTGCCACAAGAGGTGGTGAGTTCTCCTTCCATGGAAGTTTTCAGAGGCTGGACACACATCTGTCTGGGATGATTTAGTGAATCCTGCTTTGAGCAGAGGGTTGCACCAGATGACCCAGGAGGTCCCTTCCAACTCTACCATTCTATATAAAAAAAAAACATTGCCAATATTGCATGGTGATGAGTCAAAGAAAATAAGTGGCACTTCCAGATAGTGGGAAAGACTAAAATGCTAATACACCATAAGGATAGAAGAGTTAAAATGTGAGCAGCTAATGTACCAAGCATAGTAAGTTTCCACCCAAACCACTAATCATAAATTGTATATACTATATTCCAATGATTCAACACGTCTGAAGTACCTACAATGCATCTAAGTTACACCACTAAAGTGTGGATATTTCACCCTTAGCATCCTAAATAAATATCACAAATATAGTTAGCATGTCTTACCAGGAACCATGCGATGGTGCCACTTCCCCTACGTGCGTTTCGGCGGCATGCCTTCGTCAGGGAGAGTGCCATCATGAAAAAATATTCCAATAATTTACTACCCTAACAGATACCCTATAGTAGGCCTGAAATTGCCCCTGCCTGACTGTGGAGGTTGGCACCCTAACAAATGATTTTTTTGGTGCCCCCACTCAATGTAGGCTGTCCCTCACTGCCCTATTATGCCCTACCAAAACAGGTGGGAAAACAATGTTATAGGGCAGAGATGAAGAGAGTCTTAGAACTACTGATAATTTTCCAAAGGGTATCTTAAAGGCACATAGATACTCCGAATTAAACATCAAAAATCATGATTAGCACACCACCATGTCACATGTTATAGAGGGCTATTAACTGATACAAGCCCATGTAGATAACCTGATAAAGCAGACTTGATATTTCATTTTTAGTCTAGGGAACATGTGTGCCCCATAATGACAACCGCAGTCATAGTTAGAGTCCCACAGTATACAAAATGAACTAGATCCAGTGCCATACCACTATACAATAGCGGAAAAGTTTTGGAGCATAACTTATCATGATTCAGATGCACCCCGATGCGTTTCCCCGTCAGTAGCACGGTTCATCAGGAGGTTGAAAAGATAGAGATGCCTGATGTCATGATGGATGACATCCGCTCGTGTTTCCAGAGCCAAAAGCACCTGATAGACATATGATGCGTTCCAAGTTGTGGAACGCCTGGAAATGCGTATCGGGAGAAATCAATACACCACGTGACACATCCTAGAGGAGAATTCCCCCACTCCACTCTTAATACACATTATTTGAAAAGAAGCGGGTCATCTTCCATAAAATAAGAAATCTACTATTTTCTATATACAGCGTTATAATAAAAAAAGGCATAGATTATCAATACATTACCAAAAGATACTGAAAACTAGTCAGTAGTGATCTTTTAGCCCTCAATGGGGACCATGTAGAAACATGTAGTAATATGGCGTTATAGCGTAGCCTATCACCACCAATTTAGCAGACAAAGAAACACAAAAAGCAGGTGAATATTGTAGTCTGGTATTAGGCCATAATAAACAAAAAAGAGCGCTCCACACATTAGTGAAAAGAAACTTTGCATTTAATCCGCCTTCTGTGGCAACGTTTCGATCGCAATGATCTTTCTATCGTCTGGTTTTAGGGTCATGAGCAATACATTGTTTCAAATAAAACATGTATAGGAGAGGCATTCATTTAGCCCCTTTGGGGAGAGGGATTGAAATGGGAGGCTGAGTGGATTTTCAGATTACTTTTTTACTGTGGCTTCTTACTTGAAGTCATATTAGTGGAGATCGTATGTGCAAATTACTTTTAGTGCATTTCAGAGAAATTCCCTCTGGTCATGTTTTATCAACACCAGATTTTCCAATCATCATTATTGTACATTTTACTACTGTCATTCTTGAATATTCATTTCCTTGCCAGCGTGCTTCTGGTTATTCCATAGCTTGAATTTTATTGTTTTTTACATTGTTCTATATTATAATAAAGATTTCAGTTTTTAATCACCACAACTGCAATATATTGTCTTTCCTCTGTACACCATCTGAGGATTTGTATACTTATATCCATGATTGGACTTTTTTTGCCCTTATATTTCTCTAATACTGTGCTAATATAGGAAGGCATACATGTAGGGTGACGCACAACCTATCTTCCCTAGACTCTTCCTATTGTGTTATGTATTTATCCATTAGTTCTAAAGTAAATGCGCTAATCACTTTTTTTTTTTTTTCATCCCAGTGGATAATTTTTCTGGAATTATCATTATAAGACCCTCTACAAACTCCTTTTTTAACAAAAACTTTTGGTATTTGACTTTTAGAAATATTTATTAAAAGTTACTTTTTAAAGGGTTTTTTGGTTCATACTCTGTTCCCAATTCATCAAGACCCTACTATATTTTTCTGGTTTTTGACTATGGTCTCTATGGACCCATTTTTCATTATAATGATATATCCAAGTGATACACGGTATTTGGTTGTTTCCTTCATGTGTATACTGTGATGTGCACTTCATCCTGTAATTTCTTAAACTTTATCGGTTTAAAGAAAAAATGAAAAATCACTTCAGCAGTGTTTGGCAGAATCTTCCTATTCTTTTTTTGGTATTTTCTTTTAGTGACCTACGAGACCTGAACAGGCAATATCTGATTGCTTATATTATACTGTAAACATAATGTAATATACTGTAATATCAGAGTATTTCAGGATATAAAGAAAATGTCAGTCTCCTATAAAGCTCAGCCAGTACCAAGACCATGTAGCGAGGGGTGATCATAGCTAGGTGCATGCAAGTACGACAAACACTCCTTTAAAATGCCACTGTCAGAGATTGATAGCAGTATATAAATGGTCAAAAGCAGCGATCAGCACTCCGCTTCAGCCGCTGCTGTGACACAGACTCCATCTGTGGTTGACTACACCGCCAGTGAGCTGTAGGTCAAGCAGAGGAAGGTGGGACTGGGTGGCGTATACCACAAGGAGGCGGAGGCCCGCAACGAGCTTTCACCAACACAAAGCAGGGAAGCCTCATTTGCATATTAATTAAAACAACAATTTGAAAAAAATCAGTAAGCATCAGATTGTATAACTAAAGGTGGGGATTATCTTTCAGAAAGCAATGTAACCATATAAACAGTTTAGGAGGATGGATTGTACTGACAGACTCCCTTCAAGGTTTAATCGTAAATTTAGGTTTATAATATTTTTACGTTTGTATTTTTCAATCATTTTGCCAGTCTTGTGTTTATTTTGTCTTTATTAATTGACATATATTATTCATCAGCATTATTATTATTAATAGAAAAATCTATATTTTCTTTTAGATTCCAGTCTGAGAGAGAAAGTGGAGACAGGAATTTTGCAATTGGATATTACTTGAAAGAAAAAAAGGTTTCTATTTTTTGTTTCCTTTCCTTATAATGCAATTAAAGATATTTGTATAATTCATATACAGTGATAAAATGATAAGCGCTAACACAGGAAGTGAAGAACATCTATTATCTTGCTACAAATTGCACCTCCTAAGGGTTAACAGTGAATTTTTGAAGCTGATGTGTTGGAAGCAGGAAAAATAGTTAAAAGTAGGGATCGGACCAAATCTCACAGAGGACAAATTGTGGTGGCTGTAGCATCTTCCAAATGTTTGGTCTTGTGGGGTTCTCCTTGCATAGTTTCAAAAGTGGCCCAAGGAATGACATCTACTACGAGGCTATAGGAGCTTAGCGCTCCTTGATTAGTAACCAATCCATGCAGGCTTTACATTGCAAGTTAGCGTACGCCATCTGCTGCTAATCTTCGTGTCCGATACCATAGGATATTGAAGGTCCAGTGAAGTTCATTCTTTTAGTTGGAGCTGTTTTGGTGGCACGATGTTAGGCAGGTGGTTTTCATGTTCAATGATCCCTAATATATAAAGTAATTTATAAATACTTTGTTCAGTGTATACAAAACACTGTATATACAGATATGCAGTATATACAGATATACTGTGTTTTGTATACACTGGACAAAGTATTTATAAATTACCGTACTTTTTGCTGTGAAAATAATGCTTGGGAAAGGCCCCACTGCGTAAGGCTCAATCCGGATACTGTGTGTGTGTATGTATGTATGTGTATATAATATATATATATATATATATTTCTCAATTATTAACTTCTGTCATAAAAGGTTACCAGAAACTAGTGCATGTTTCTGTCAAAATCCATATATATTGTAACATTATCCACTAGAGTACAGAAAACTGATCCTAATCACTGAATCTAGATACGGACCAAAAAAGAATATCAAGAACTTGGAGTTAAAAAAGAATAAATACGAGGCGACTATGTAAATCTTGCTGATTTGGGGTATTACGAGCACTTTATTTTTGTAAAAAGCAGATAATCTCTGTTATCACATTTTTTAAATCATATTTACTAACAAAGTATACACAATTAAAACAAGAAATGCTTTTATGATTTCATGAACATTGACCAAATCAAGTAATAAAGAAATACTAGGTTAGATTCAAATGCTTGTGTTTCATGGTTGATATACTTTATACATTTTTTTTTTTTGACCCCTTGACACCCATGCTAATAAAATAAAATATATTTATTTGGTGATCCCTTGGCATATGCAAACTTTCTTTTTGCTTGTCTATATCATTCAAGTATGTGCTAGGTTGATCCCTATTGGGAGCCTGTGTGTTGTATCATACTGTATATAGGGGTGGTGTGGGATCATACTGTAAATGGGGGTCCTGTGTAAGATTATAATGTATTTGCAGGCTGTGTGTGGGCTCATACTGTACATGGGGGAGATATATGTAGGCTCATACTGTATATGGATGACACTGTTTTCATACTATATATGGTGTGAGGACCATCATACTGTGTGTGGGATGATGTGAGGACAGGATGTGGGAGATCATACGGTGTGGGGGGCTGGGAGGACCATTTACCATGTGTGAAGAGGGCTCTGAGAATAATCACACTGACTATGGCTACAAGGGACATCATGGTTCTCTGTGCGGGCTCTGGGGCCATCATAAGATGTATGTGACTGTTGGGGGTTTTGAGGGCAATCATAAAATGTGTTGGGGGCTGTGAGGAACATCATACAATGTGTGGGGGCTGTGAGGACTGTCATACTGTAATGACCAGGCTGACCGTTCCCTGCTTTCCACCCCCACACGATGTCCGCAGCCGAAGGAATTATGACACACACCGGTCTCTGGGATAACAGTTGCTTTTACTTCAGCAGGAATGGGAATTATAACTTGGAACAAATAAGGAACAGTCTCTCATGGGTAGTCCACAGCAACTACAGTTCACACTTATATGCTGAGATGTGATTGGGGTCTGGAGCTTTACGAGCACAGGACAGTGTCTTTTGGTATTTTACAGAGGGAGGTAGACGCAGCAATTAGAGTTTACAGACCTGTACTTGGGGTCATCTCCACAGTGTGTCACGGCACGTGCACAAGTACTTATAGGTGAATGTAGAAACCATGGTGAATCCTGTCATAAAGACTTTAGATGTGGTGAATCCTGTCAGCAATTCTTTAGATGTGGTAAATTCTGTCAGCAATACTTTACATGTGGTGAATCCTGTCAGAAATAGAATGATGTCTGTACAGGTTAGAGGGAACTTAGGCTTTTAAGTCTGCAGGAGATCTTGAGGTAAAAACCTCCTCCATGTGTGTTCTGCTCTCCCTGAAGGCATCCCTCAGACTTAAGAACATTCTATACTTGCCTGGAAAAACAGCTCCTCCTATTGACCATGTGACTAGGAGCTGGCCAATAGGAGACCGAATTCACATCTCAGATCCTACCAAAACAATAATTTAGTCTTTGTACATTTTCACCATTAGATGGCGACAGAACACAGCAAACGAGAAATGCATTGCATCTAAAATGAAGGTGATTAGAAATGGAGAATTACAGCTCACAAATAATGTAGAGGGCCAGTTAGAGAGTGAGCAGTAGTGTACAGAAGCTACTCACAATTCAGTATTACTTAAAGGGACAGACACACTCTGGACTGGGTCACTACAATACTATATGTGTGGGGCTATGTGAAACATCATTGTGTGTATGGGGAGAACTATGAAATCCATCATACTGCGTGGGGAGCTGTAGGGACATCACACCAAAATTGTGTAAGGGATGCAAGATCAGCCCATTTAAATAAGCAATGTCCAGACCTCAGGTGCAACAGTAAGAAAAAGTTGCTTTTACTGGAGCAGTTGATGATTACAGCTCTCCACAGTTATTCTGTACACTGAGCCAACAGCTCCTCATGGTGTGATGACCCCAGCTCTTTTCTGGCAATGCGTAGTAGTTCCTCACTCCCGCTGCATATAGCACTATATGTGCTCTAAAACTTCTCCTGTCAGCCTAGTCATCCTCGGAAACCTCAGGCTTACAGGAAAGTACCTCAGTTCTCTTCCTGTCATTGACCACTAAGGATCGTGTCTAGACATCTCTCCTCTGATCCCTATCTAACATCATCTGGCAGCTGGGCACTTCTTGAATCAAGCAGGACACTATGTCCCATGTGGCTGCACAGATTTTGCTGAAGTCCCAACAGCGACCACAGCAAAGACTCTGGCTGGTCTCCTTGATCTCCAGCATCACTCAATCCCACGGTACAAGGTTGCTTCTCCTGGGCTCGGTAGCTCTCCTGCAGTGGCTGCTACCCACCAAACTTCACAATAGCCCTTACTGTAATTACATGTGTGAATGTAAAAATGGCTGAAGAGCTGGCTTCTCACGCCATCAGAGTTGACAGACATTTGTGACCCCTGTCTTTGCATGGCGCCACACTCCCTCCTTCCTAAATTTAGTTAGTTCGTAAGTCTAACTTGTTATATAAACAAAGCAGAAGTTATAAACATTGAACAAATGAGAAAGTTATGCATTTACATCTATGGTAAACATGATAAATTCAATATGGCAGGATAAATGCAATAAGGCAGGTATGGGAGCCACAACACCCACTTGAATGAAAGTCTTGAAAGAGAGAAGCCAGCTTAGGGTACTTTCACACATCAGGTTTTCGGCGTCAGGCGCGATCCGGCGTCCTGCCGGAGCGCCGGATCCGGCAAATATTTCGTAAAACCGAATGTGACGGATCCGTTTTTCTGCCGGATCCGTCTTGTTCTTCACAGACAAAACCGGATCCGGTTCATCCGGTTTTTGTTCCGTTTTTCGACGGATTACGCCGGATCCGGTTTTTAAAATCGCCCCTTGTGGCCTTCCGAACGGGATGGGCTACTGAAAAACTATATATAGCATGTTCCTACAGCCCTTCTTTGACAGGTTGGAGAGGAGAAAGTGCAGGTTGGAGAGAAGAGCAAGTTACTGGCGAAGATGGATGTTGTGATTGGAAATATTTTGAAGAATTTGGCGGATTTTACAGCGGAGGCGAATCGTTTGAGGGTGATTGTTCTGGAGAAGGAGAGAGCGAGACAGCAGCGCATCAGGCATCGTAGACGACGTTTGTGGATCCACCCCATCACAGCCAAGAGAATGACGCGTGGGGTCTATTCTACACTCTGCATGGACCTTAGACGAAACCCGGAGAAATTTTTTGGATATGTTAGGATGAAAATGGAGAATTTTGATTAGTTGGTGGAGCGCATTGCACACCTCATAAGAAAAGCGGACACCTATTGCCGCTTCTCCGTTTCACCCGCAGAGCGTCTGATGGTGACTTTAAGGTAAGCCACATTTATTGGATGTGCTCGCATCAGAGCACACTTTCACTGCAATCTTGTTGGTGGTAGTTTGTATCTCCAAGTGTTATAGGTGAGTTTTGGTATGTAATGCTGTGATTTTAAACTAATTGATTGTTTTTTAATTCCCCACAGATTTCTTGCAACTGGAGAATCCCTTTCGTCACTGCATTTCCAGTACAGACTCGGGATTTCCACCATATCTGGAATAGTGAAGTACACATGCCGTGCACTGTGGGACTCCTTAGCTGAAGAGTTTTTACCAGAGCCCACAACAGAGAGGTGGATTGAAATTTCAGAAAAGTTTCAACAGATATGTCAGTTTCCCAACTGCTTGGGCGCTGTGGACGGGAAACATATCCGCATTGTAAAACCAGCCAGATCGGGATCGGAATATTTCAATTACAAGAAATATTTTTCCATTGTCCTCATGGCCATCGCTGACGCGGAATACAAATTTATTGCTGTTGATATTGGGGCCTATGGCCGCTCCAATGACTCTCAAGTTTTCAAACTGTCTGCCATGGGGCGTAAACTGTATGGAAACACCTTCCAGTTCCCACCCCCTAGACCGCTGCCGCAAACATCTGGTCCACCTATGCCATTTGTCTGTGTAGGGGATGAAGCCTTCCAGCTGTCAGAACACCTTTTGAAACCGTACTCTAGCAGAGGATTGTCAAGAACAAAACACATTTTTAATTACCGCCTCACAAGAGCAAGAAGAATGGTTGAATGTACCTTTGGTATTCTGACAACCAAATGGCGGGTCCTATTGACTGCGATCAACCTCAAGACAGAAACTGTGGACGAGGTGATCAAAGCTTGCGTGGTACTCCACAATTTTGTTATCTGCAAGGAACCCATTTCCATTGAGGACACCTCTGAAGAAACCACCTTGCAAGATTACCATGACATTACCACTAGAAGTTCTGTGATGGTTTCAGTAATGAGGGACAATTTTGCACTATACTTTGTCACCTCAAGGCAGAGTACACTGGCAGGATGACAGAGTGTGAAAGATTTGTGCCCTTAACCAAACTTGTGTACCTTCTGTACCAACAGTATATACCTTTGCCAACCAAAGTTGGCTATCTTGTCATGGTCTTACTATTTTTACCTTTAGGCCACAGGTGTGTACCTGGTTGTGTTTTATGCAAAGTATTTCACCTTGTAACAAAAGTTGTGTACATTGTTAGGAAATCACCAACAATAAACACAACTTTTTAGGTGAAATACTTTGCTTCAAACACAACCAGGAACACAACTGTGGCAAAAAGGTAAAATGTACCCACAGTTATATACCTGGTTTTGAATACCTTTTTACCTTTGAAATACCCTGTATTTAACCTTTTTTTTTAAACATAGTTCGCCGCAGAAAGAAATGACAGACAACCATTGTGAAACGATAATTTAACTTTTATTTAAAATATTTTTTTTTTTGTAAAATGTTTTTAATGTGCAAAAAACTTTTTTTAATAAAGGTTTTAAAAACAATAGGCATTTAACACATTACAAATCTGTATAGTGTGGGGTGGAAATACTGCTGGAGGGGCTGCGGGACACTTCGACAATGGGAGTGTGGAGAGAGGACTGGGATCGTGGTGGGGAAGGAACAGTTAGAGGTGAAGGTGTGGAAAAAGCTACAGAATGGGTGGACATGTGGGAGGCAGAAGAGGTGGTGGGCGGTGGAGTGGAGGGTTGGGCAGGGACTGTAGGAGCAGATGATGTTGATGGCAAGTTGTATGGGGAAGGAGTTTGGTAGGGGGAAGGAGTTTGGTACGGGGCAGGTTGCTGGAAGTGGGGAGATGTCTGGTACTGGGGAGGTTGCTGGTACTGGGGAGGTTGCTGGTACTGGGGAGGTTGCTGGTACTGGGGAGGTTGCTGGTACTGGGGAGGTTGCTGGTACTGGGGAGGTGGCTGGTGCTGGGGAGGTGGATGGTATGTAATAGGAGGGGGAGGATGGAAAGTGGCTGGAGGGGGTGCAGGTGGAGGAACTACTGTGGTGGGAGGAGGAGGTTGGGAGGTAACGTGCTGGAGAGCACCGTGGCATGAATGCATTACATGCATCTGCTGGGTAGGAGAGAGCGTTTCCATGCGCTCCACAACAGACCTGAAAAAGGTGTGGTTTGGCGAAGATCTTGCTTCTGAATGCATGGTTTGCAGAAGTGTCTTCACCTCCAGAATGCTGGAGTTGATCTGCTGAAAGCCTGCGGAGATTTGCTCTGACAAGACTTTTAGACAGTTCTGGAAAGATGCATTCAGATGCAAGAACTCTGGCGCATAAGTCTTTTCCTGACCCCTCTGCCGCTGCCGCCCAGTACCCGCAGGTGTACTAGAGGTGGCAGGGGCAGAAGGGTGGGGTAAAGGGAAAGCGATCTCCTCACCAGCAGCTTCATGTAATGTAGGCGGCCACGATGCTCCTGTGCTGGTGGATGGGACAGATGGGTCGAATGTGTGGGAAGGCTGGGAAGGTGCAGATGTACCGGGGCGGTCGAAGTGTCCCTCGGTGCCGGTCTCCTCAGGGATCGCCTCAGAAGGGTCCAATCGTGCAGGCTCCCGAGTGCTGCTCACCGTGCTGTGGAATAAAGAGAAAAAAACCCAATTAAAATAGTGACATGGTATGGCCCTGGCTGAAGAAAAAAATTTACATCTAAACATTTTTTTGTCACATGTGGTGTGTAATATTTACCTTCTGGTGACCATTGTATCCCGGAGGAACGACAGGGCTCGTGCGTACTTGTACTTGCTCCTGCGTCCTCCAGATCCACTCGGGGCCCGCATCTCTTTATTGAACTCCTTCTTGAAACGATCCCTCACAGACCGCCACCGCTTCACAATTCTCTCCCCTGAAACGAGAAAGGACAAAGTGGTTAGTATACAACATCAGTGTTTCCCAAACTCCAGTCCTCATGGTCCCCAGGGGTCATGTTTTCAGGATTTCCAAAGTAAATAGAAATCCTGAACACATGATCCGTGGGGACCACGAGGACTGGAGTTCGGGAAACACTGGTTTAAATCAAGCAACCGGTACTGTATATACTTACGCTCTTTAATCTGGGCCCGAGCATCGAGGTCCTCCCAGCGGTCCACAAGGAGCGAACAGATTTCCTCCCAGAGTCGTCGGGTAACGATAAGGTCAGCATGGCGGCGGTCAGCCATATTCCATAGCGGCTCCCTTTCTCTGACGAGATCGATGAGGTGGTCCACATCAATACCTCCATCCTCACCGTCCGAGTCGGGAGCACGCTGTGAAGGCTGTTAAAGAAAAAGACAAAAATAACATAATTAGCCTCCACAAAAGAAATGAAATAAAAAGTGCAAAAAAACAAAGCAAAAATATTTATACTTACACGCTGGTGACCGCCGCGTTGCTGTCGCCGACGACCCTGGGAGGCACTGCGAGGACCTCTTGGCCGAGCACCAGATTGGGAAGACTAGAGAAGAAAACAAAAAATGTTATGTCTTTGGATGTAGGCATTTGTTTGCTGTGTGTGGTCTGCAGAACATTGTTTTCTATGTGTTGTGTGTAGTGTGATGTTGTGTTTCTGCGTTTGATGCAATAAACTTACCAATTGTGAGCCCACTCCAGGTGTCTGTCCACCCCTTCCTTCTTCTTCTTGGAGCTCCTCTTCATCTTGTGATTCCTGTTTTGAAATAAAAGGCAATGAATAGACATATATTACCGAGATGATGGATTTTGGAAATAAAAACTTACCGTCAAACGCTGACGATGCGAGGGAGGGCTCCCAGAAGAAGATGTGCTGTCTTCCTGCTGGCCAGACTCCATGGCTGTGGGTGGTGTTGCTGCTGCCATTGCTGCTGCTGCATCTCTTGGGCGGCTGTTGAATAAAGAGAAACAAAGGGCCAATGAATATCTTGATATTCCATGGCCCTAGTTTGGAGGAATGGGGGATTTGATAATTACCATCTCTCATCTGCTGCTGGACTCCCCTCCCGTTGTTCAGCATGCTGCTCCAATTGGGGTGGTGGTGGTGCTGATGGTGCTGCTGCAGATGTCTCCTGCCTTCTCCTGCACCTGGTTCTTGTCTTGGGTGGCATGTTGGGTGTGGCTGAGGGTCCCCCTGTCTTGCTTTTATATATGTGTCTTGTGGGCAGAGCTACTGAGCATGCTCAGACCAAAAAAAACGGATCCGGCTATCACCGGATCAGGCGCATTGCGGCGCTCATAGGCTTTCATTGTGTGAAAAAGCCGGATCCGGCGTGTCCGGCTTTTTCGCCGGAGACAAAAAACGTTACAGCAGCCGTTTTTTCCAGACGCCGGATCGCGACACATTGCCGGATCCGGCGAAAACCGGATGAAACGCATGGCCATCCGGCTCGATCCGGCTCTAATGCAAGTCAATCGGGGGGGAAATCGGATCCGGCATTGCATTTCGCCGGATCCGGTTTTTGTCAAAAGTGCCGGATCGCGCCTGACGGCGAAAACCTGATGTGTGAAAGAGGCCTTAGAGTCTATATGTCCTGAGTCCAGCTGGGGCCAGCCTCTGAAGGTGCAAATCCATAGGTACAAGGGTGGTTGTGTACTGTTCATGCTCACCCCATAGTACCCTATATAGAGGGCGCAGTAAAGTCCTTACTAAGTTGCGAACAGTAAAATATTTACATTTTAACTAAAAGTTTGGTGTCTTACTAACACATACAGGACAGGTAGACACTTTTCTAGTTACTGTCTGTATCGAACAGGTAATTCACCTCGGATACTGATTTTTGAGTAGTGGACAAGGGCAATACTGGGTATACTGTGCAAGCATCTTCTAACCACAGGAGTTACCAAGGGTACAGCAGGCTCTGGAGCATTTGCCATTCCTGGGAGTTCTTGATTAAAGACAATAGTGGATTTTACTACAGCTTCTCCAAATCTCAACCAGCTGTCAGGGAACGTGCCAAGTACAGTTGACATTTCTTGTCCTGTCTCTTCTTGTTTAGGAGGTTCAGTCCGCTCAGGTCTGTCTTCTTGATATAGTTGGTATGGACTCAGCTTAAGTTTAAGATTATCACAAGAAACCAATTTGGACATTTTCCCTCCATTTCTTGTGATTCCATAGACTATAGTGTGTGGTTCTGCTTCTCATTGATAATTCGATTTATGGGACCTGTGATAAAACACTCCGGGATCGCCTTTGCTGGGGTCAAAGGTCACGTGCATTCAGCATGAAACTCAGGCGCAGAGCTGGGATTCGGGTGTAACTGACCCTGGGTCAGGTTTATTAACGGTGAAAGCAATGCAAAAGGAAATAAAACATAAAACAAATCCTTGCCTGTCCGGCACTAACTAAACAATGGACAACCTAACTACCAACTGGCGGGCTTCTCCCGTCCAGCCAAATCACAGTTGCAGTGGGCACTGCTTCCACTCACGTGTGTCTCTCACACAGACAGGCTCTCTGTGTTCCCAGGCTGAGACACTCACACAACCACCTGGCATCCTTTTATATCCACCTCCCATTATTCATTAGCAAGCAGGTGCGATACTGACCAGACTAGGCCACATAGGAAAGGAATCTGGGCGAGATATACCTGCCCTCATCCACTATTCCCACATGATTCTCACATATCCCCCCCCCTCTGCTCAGACCACTCCGGTCGAGCAATGACACCCGCCAAACAGTGCACTCGGGACAGGGCATCTGCATTTCCCATCTGTACCCCTGGGCGGTGCTCCACCGTAAAAGTGTAGGCCTGCAGGGCAAGGAACCACCGGGTCACCCGGCTATTCCGTTCCTTGTTCAAGTGCATCCACTTGAGAGGGGCATGGTCAGTGATCAGCCTGAACTTTCGGCCCACCAGGTAATATTTGAGGGCCTCTAGAGCCCACTTAATGGCGAGGCACTCTTTTTCTACGACTGCATATCTTTGCTCGTGTTTATTCAGCTTCCTGCTGAGATAGAGGACTGGGTGTTCCACTCTGTCCCTCACTTGTGAGAGTACGGCCCCGATACCGGTATCAGAGGCATCTGTTTGTACCACAAACTCGCTGCAGAAGTCCGGAGTTACCAGTACGGGCTGAGAGCAAAGTGCCCGTTTTAGGCTATGGAAGGTTTCTTCAGCCGCTAAACTCCATTTAATCATGACGGAGTCTTTCCCTTTTGTTAGATCTGTCAGGGGGGTAGCGATGGCTGCAAAATTGGGTATGAACCGGCGATAATAGCCGGCGATCCCCAGGAAGGCTTGCACCTGCTTCTTGTTGACGGGTTGTGGCCAGTCCTGAACCGCCTGAATCTTATCAACCTGGGGTTTAACAACACCCCTCCCAATTACATACCCCAAATACCGGGCTTCTTCTAGCCCGATGTGACATTTCTTGGGGTTCGCGGTTAGACCTGCCTCCCACAGGTCGTCAATCACAGCTTGTACTTTCTGGAGATGAGTCTCCCAGTCCAAACTGTAAATGACAATGTCGTCCAAATAGGCCGAAGCGTACTGCCTATGTGGCCTCAGGACTCGATCCATCAGTCTCTGGAAGGTCGCCGGTGCTCCGTGCAGTCCAAACGGCATATACACATACGGAAATAGACCTTCTGGGGTAGCAAATGCCGTCTTCTCTCTGGCAGCCTCCGCCAGAGGGATCTGCCAATACCCCTTTGTTAGGTCTAGAATCATAATATACCGGGCTTTTCCTAACCGATCTATTAACTCGTCGACCCGGGGCATAGGGTAGGCATCAAATTTTGAGACCGCATTCAGTTTCCTGAAGTCATTGAAGAACCGGATGGTGCCGTCCGGTTTAGGAATTAGCACAATCGGGCGGGACCAAGCACTGTGCGATTCCTCAATGACGCCTAACTCTAACATTGCCTTCACTTCTCGGGAAACGGCTTCACGGCGCGCTTCCGGGATTCTGTAGGGCTTTACGTGAACTGTGACACCAGGTTCCGTTACGATGTCATGTTCCATGAGCGTAGTCTGCCCAGGTTTTTCTGAGAAAAACTTTTGGTTGTGAAGTAGACACTGCCTGACCTCAGTCTTTTGCCGCTCCGAGAGAGTCTCTGCCACCCATACCTCCGGTACGGTATGCGAGCAGACGGGACGGGCCAGCTCCACTGACAAGGCAGACCGATCTTTCCAGGGTTTTATCAGATTTACATGATAAATCTGTTCAGGTTTCCGTTTACCTGCCTGATATACTTTGTAGTTTACTTTACCAACTCTTTCCTTAATCTCAAAGGGGCCTTGCCACTTTGCCAGGAACTTACTGTCCACCGTGGGGACCAGGATCAACACCCTATCTCCGGGTGCAAACGTACGGATCTTGGCGCCCCTATCATAGATTCTTTTTTGGGCTCCTTGAGCCTGTATCATGTGTTCTTTGACGATAGGCATAACAGCCGCAATACGGTCCTGCATTTGTGTGACGTGATCTATCACTGTTTTAAACGGAGTGACCTGACCCTCCCAGGTTTCCTTTGCAACGTCTAACAGTCCACCAGGACGTCGGGCGTACAATAACTCGAAAGGCGAGAATCCCGTGGAAGACTGGGGTACTTCCCTGATGGCAAAAAGCAAATACGGAAGTAAATAGTCCCAGTTCTTCCCATCCTTGTCTATCACCTTTCTCAGCATCTGCTTCAGAGTTTTATTGAACCGTTCGACCAACCCGTCTGTTTGAGGGTGATACACGGATGTGCGTAACGGTTCGATTTGTAACAATCGGCAGAGCTCTTTCATTACCCTGGACATAAAGGGGGTCCCCTGGTCGGTGAGTATCTGTTTTGGTATACCGACCCGACTAAACACATGCACCAGTTCCTTGGCAATCGTCTTGGTGGCCGTGTTACGCAAAGGGATGGCCTCCGGGTAACGAGTGGCATAATCCAAGATGACCAGGATATGTTGGTGTCCACGTGCAGACCGTGGAAGGGGCCCAACTAAATCCATCCCAATCCTCTCAAACGGGACTTCAATAATAGGTAGGGGTACCAAAGGGCTACAGAACCGGGGCTTAGGTGCAGAGGCTTGGCAGTCAGGACAAGACACACAATATACACGAATATCGTGATGCATGCCTGGCCAAACAAAACAGTGTAATATCCTTTCGGTGGTTTTCTGGACTCCCAGGTGACCTCCCATCACATGTCCGTGGGCCAGGTCCAGCACCTGCCACCGGTAGGGTTTTGGCACGACTAATAGTTGCACCGTATCTTCCCCCTTTTTCTCTGTCTGATAGAGTAAATCATTCTCCAGAACCATGTAAGGATATGCCAGCCTAGAGCCAGGTTCTACGGGTACCCCATTTATCACTTTTACATTCGTCCTAGCCTGAGAAAGGGTAGGATCCTTTATTTGCTCGCTTTGGAAGTCATCTTTCTGAACTTCTAAATCCGGCAAACGGGGAGGTGGACGGCTGTCGGCCTCCTCCTCTTCCCCGGTCTCTTCCGTATCACCCGCCATGACTGAAAACGGGAACTGCAGGTCATTTCCCGCAGACTCTTCCGCCGAGTCTTCCGGGGAGACCTCTCCCAGGGATTCGGAACCCACATGCGCCCTGGGAGAAGAACCATGTACACTATTACCCGAGGGCATCAACTGATTCTCCCACAATTGCCAGAAGTGGGGAAAATCCCGGCCCAGGATAACATCATGCAATAACGCCGGGACGAGTCCCACTTTATGTTGCACAGACCCATAGGAAGTTGTAATGCATATGACAGTGGTGAGGTACGAACAGGTGTCTCCATGCACACACGTTACAGAAAATTTGTCTGATGGTCCAGTCGGGGCTGACACCAGACTGGCCTTCACCAGAGTCACCACACTTCCCGAGTCTAACAATGCCACCACATTTTTGCCATCAACAGTTAAATCACACAAGTGTTTTTCCACATCCTTTTGACCGGCATTCACACTCACTACCCGTGCAACCATAGACATGCGGTTTTTAGAGTCTGTGACGTCGCACTGCATGGGTTCAGTAGTGAGCGGACAGTTTGCAGCAATATGTCCCATCTCTTGGCAGCGGAAACACCTAACGGGCCCCTTGCTTAGACCATAGTTCATTACTCTCGGCCTCGCAGTGCGGGCAGTCCCGTTTTCCTCCCCCACTGTCTTAGGGATTTTTCCATCTCCCCTACTCCCTGGAACAGTCTTGCCGGTTCCACGTGGAGATGATGAAGAACGAGGTGGGGTAGCGTCGTCTCGGAGTCCTTCCGCCACGGAGTAACGTTCAGCCAGATCCACCAGTTGATCTGCCGTCGTAGGATTTCCATGGCTTACCCACTTCCTCAGGGCTGGTGGTAGAGCTCTCAGGTACTTGTCCATGACGACTCTCTGGATTATCTCTGGTGCTGTCAGCACCTCGGGTTGTAGCCACTTCTTTGTCACGTGGATCAGGTCGAACATCTGTGACCGCGGTGGTTTATCCGGCTGATAAGTCCATTGATGCACTCTCTGTGCACGGACAGCGGTCGTCACTCCCAACCGGGCCAAGATCTCGGCTTTCAGTTTGTCAAAGTCCTGCGCGGCTTCAGGCTCTAAGTCATAATAAGCCTTTTGGGCCTCACCGGAAAGAAACGGGGCAATCAGGCCGGCCCATCGTGCCTTCGGCCATTTTTCTCGCAACGCCGTCCGTTCAAACGAGGTCAGGTATGCCTCGACGTCATCTTCGGTCGTCATTTTCTGCCAGTACCGACTCACGTGAATCACTCTCGACTCGGCTTCCAGGTTAAGCTCAGGTAAGCTTGCCAAGCGCTGCGCCACCTGCTGGAGAAGCGAACGATCGGTAACTGTCATGTCCACCAACTCCTTCAGCTGGGCCATCATCACCCGATTAGCTTCTTGCTGGACGGCGGTGGACTGTACCAGCGCTTTCACCACGTCCTCCATGCTCATGCTTGCAACGTGTTGCCCGCGTTCTCCACCACAATGTGATAAAACACTCCGGGATCGCCTTTGCTGGGGTCAAAGGTCACGTGCATTCAGCATGAAACTCAGGCGCAGAGCTGGGATTCGGGTGTAACTGACCCTGGGTCAGGTTTATTAACGGTGAAAGCAATGCAAAAGGAAATAAAACATAAAACAAATCCTTGCCTGTCCGGCACTAACTAAACAGTGGACAACCTAACTACCAACTGGCGGGCTTCTCCCGTCCAGCCAAATCACAGTTGCAGTGGGCACTGCTTCCACTCACGTGTGTCTCTCACACAGACAGGCTCTCTGTGTTCCCAGGCTGAGACACTCACACAACCACCTGGCATCCTTTTATATCCACCTCCCATTATTCATTAGCAAGCAGGTGCGATACTGACCAGACTAGGCCACATAGGAAAGGAATCTGGGCGAGATATACCTGCCCTCATCCACTATTCCCACATGATTCTCACAGACCTTACTTTGTGCTTTAGAACAAGGTCTCTAGCTTGCAGTGGCCTCGCTTGATTGTGTTTGTTATATTCTTGCTCTTGCTTCTGTCTTTCTTTGTTCAGATGTTCCACAACGCACTGTTGTACTTTCTGATACTGTTCTTGACATTCTTGGATTCCATGGGCATTGGAAGGGTTAAAGATATCTTCAGATCTGATGGCTCCCATTTGGTGAAATACTGGCAACTTGCCTGGTTTCGCTCTCCTCAAGTGTGCAGGAGAATAACCGGTGGAACTGATGGTCTTCAGGTCTGATGGTTCCCATTTGGTGAAATACTGGCAGCTTGCCTAGTTTTGCTCTTATCAAGTGCACAGATGGATAACCAGTGAAATTGATGGGGGCCTGATTGTAAAGGTCCACTAAGTCAGGCAACTTCTCTGGCCACTGGTTACACTGTTCCAGAAGTATAGCTCCAGGACAACCCCATTTATTCTTTCACATAATCCATTCTCTTGTGGGTGGTAAGTTGTTGTCATTATTTTCCAACAACCACTCGTAAAGCACAAAATTCTTCTAAAAGTTCCACAATGCCTGGTCGGGGTAACCATGAGGACAACAAAAAATGTTGAAGGTCGTAGTTGCCGTCTTAGCAGTGAAATCCATAACTGGTATGACCACTAGAAACCGGGAATAATGGTCTACAGTAGTCAATGCATACTGATGTACGGATTGACTTGGTATCAGTTTCACATGATCCATGGCTATCATCTCCAACGGCTGTCTGGTGATGATCGACTATAGAGGAGCCCCTCTGGCTTGCCAGATCTATATTTAGTGCACACGGAACACATTCTCTGCACCACTTCTAAATGGAGCTTCGCATGCTGGGCCAGAAGAATCGGTCGCGAATCAGCATCTGAAGTTTCTTCCAACTGAAGTGTCCACTCTGAATCTGGCAGACTGTATGGACCATGGGGACATTTGCTTTTGGTATCATCACTTGCCATATGATTTCATGAGTCTGTGGGTTGATGTGGATCTGGATCAATTTCCCTTCACGAAAGAAGAATCTTTTCCTCTCTTTCCAAAGTTGGTAGACCTCTCGGGGTTCTTTTTTTCAGGAGAAGACCTCTCGTCCATCAGAAGCTGCTTCACAATGCACAGCACTGGATCTTTGTCTTGTGCTTTGTTCCACCTGAATTGGGGGCAGGAGATCAGCAGGCAGTCTTCTGGACCCTAGAGGCTTCTCAGTCATTTGACAGGAGTCTTGCTGCACAGCCTGGTGGTCAAAGTGATCTAGAGACTGCTTTTTCTTGTCCATTCCATACTTGGAATAGAACAGCTCCTAGTCCCATGTTGCTAACATCAGTATGTAAGATGAAAGGTTAACTGTAGTCAGGATATGCCAAAACCTCTTCCCCGGTGAGACCTGTTTCAATCCTTGGAAAGGCTTTTCCAGCCATGCATTCCATTCAATGAGAGGACTTTGTGTCCTTCCGGATTGCCCATCATCAATTGTTGCAGTGGAGCCGACGAGTCAAGTTGGAAATGAAGCAGCGGTAGTACCATACAAGACCAAGAAACTGACGGATTTCCCGGATGGTGGTTGGTATTGTCCAGTCGCGAATAACCATCACCTTGTCAAAATCTGGAGACACTCCTTCTGTGCTGACAACATGCACCAGACACTGAACCTTGCGTTTCAGCAAATGGCACTTTGATGACTTCACTTTCAATCCTAACTTTGCCTGGGATTCAAACACCTCAGCAAGATGTTACAAGTGTTCCTCGTATATCTTAGAATAGATGATTATATCATTCAGATACAAGAGGACCGTTTCAAAATTCTCAAGCCCCAAACAGCACTCCATTAATCTTTGAAAAGTTCCTGTGTGTTGAAAAGTCCGAACGGCATATAAAGTTGTACTCGAAATGTCCCATTGGCGTTGTGAAGGCTATCTTCTCCTTGTCAGCTTCAGCATCCAGAACCTGCCAATACATAATGGTCAAGTCCATGGAAAATAAAATAATAAGAATAAGTCAAGGGGGTGTTTGCTGAATACATGACCATACTCTTGTGCTGCCCTCAGAACCCCATTTTTATAATGACAACAAGTAGTGTCGGTATCAATGTGCAACTCCTGATACCATTTTTCTAAGGACCCTGCATCATCATTGAAACATTCTAGAGTTAGTGGTTTGACAGCACTGACTGCATTAGTGAGCATTTTACATAGCCTGGCTAACGTGGAGTAGCGAGTCAGGCGGACCTCCTCCACACAGTTCAATACTTGTACCTGGACGCTTCCCTTGTGTATGTTTACCACTTGGCGGGCTGAAAGGATGGTGGATGTACTAATCGATTACACTGGCGACTGTAAGTCTCACAACTCCTATCTCTCCACCAGATTGTTCTATCTGCTGAGGCTTTACTAGGACCTTGAGGTTCTGCTGCAGGGCTTGTCTTTCCTTGCGGGGGACTGTATGCAAAGTGTCCCTGATCATATCAACAATATCAGGCAGTCTTCCATCACATTGGTGCCCAGCGCATTGCAGGAGCACCGTCACCCCTCTCAACATCTATGTTCACTAATTCCTTGGAGTGCAGTTATACCCATCCCATCTGGATGGTAATGTCCTTTATAGCCCAGCTGCATCACCGATAAGCTATTACTAGCCAATAAGTGGATCTCATCTTCACAATCCCAGGTAAAGTCCTCAGTGGCTTAGTATCTTTCACATAAATTTTAAGGTTTAATTGTTACCTGAGACCCATTGTAAACCATGGCCATCAAAGGAATGTTGTCAATCAGGAATGGAACCACCGGACGACCACTGACATACTTGCACTAACGTTCTTGGGGACCACCTGGCCAGTCCTGGGGGTTGCTTCACTGCCCCAGGACCTTTCCATTTAAAGGACACCTCTCAATGTGACCAGCTTTGTCACACCATCTGCAGACAGGTTGGCTGAATGGATCGAACTTGTCGGCGACCTTAGGTCCCTATGGGCATACCTTCTTTGGGATGGTGGCAGGTGCTTTTATCGACAGGTTTCTGGGCTGGAAGCAAGCTGATGAGTCTGTACCATTTGGCACAGCACAGCAACACTTTTTGTCAAATCATTCACTTGCTGTTTTATTGTCGAGTTAATACTGTCCGTTGGAGCATATGAAATTGTAGGCTTTTTGTCCATGGAACTGTACAAGAATGCTTGGCAGTAGCCAGCCATCTCATTCTGGGTAGGAGCAATTGGGTTGCCGTCTACGAAGTTGACCATTTCATCAGGCTCTTGAAGGATAGAGATAGACCAGTCCTTGAACTGTAAACTAATAGCAAAGCCACAAAAGAGGACTAAAAATACAGCATAAAAAAGGGCAGCACCACTTACCTGCCCAGGTCTTTGAACAAGTGCACTCCAGGATGCAGCAAGCCCATATTGCAAAGATGTTGCAAAACACAGGTGCAAAATACTAAATAGACAGCCACTCACCACCTACTCATTCATGGAGGGGGTGACTGCTTAGTATACATTTGCACAATAAAGGCCTGTATAGGAAACTGTTCACATGCAGGTACTGCATAGTGTCTGGTTCTTAGCCTATTAGTCACGCCCCAACTATTTGATTAGGCGGTCTGGCCAGCACTCTCTAAATGCATCCCATGTGAACACCCTTGTATACAAGACCCAAAGTGCTGGGTTTGGCAGCACCCTAAAAAATAAAGTGCACACAATACATATAAATATGTGAGGTATTGGTCGATATTTTGGCCAAAGTATGCAAGCTCGCAACCCAACGTCCAGGGTCCTCACGCTTGCAAGTTCTATCATTAAACTAATAGCAAAGACACAGAAGAGGACTAAAAATCATCAAAAAATTCAAAAATACAACAGATGAATGGGCAGCACTGCTTACTTGCCCAGGTCTTTGAACAAATACACTCGAGGATGCAGCCAGCCCACATAGCAAAGATGTTGCAAAACACAGGTGCAAAATACTAAATAGACAGCCACTCACCACCTACTCATTCATGGAGGGGTGACTGCTTAGTATACATTTGCACAATAAAATAAATTAGTGATAGGACTTTCAAGCGAGCAGACTCTTAACGTTGGGTTGCGAGCTTGTATAGGTGTGAATACCAAGAGCACTAGTGGTTTGAGCTACTGGAGGCTCTGATAACAATTTTTAATAGTATAACAAAACTGCTTGCTGACTGTCATCTACTGCTTTTTCACCCTGCAACAATTTTCAATGCTGAATCTTAGCTATAATTCATCTGTTGAATTGTATCCAATACTCACTTGCTGTATATCCATCCTTAGGTCACTGTAGATATTATCTAGTGAAAGGTGTTATAGCATATAGATGGAGCCAGGCCTAGCATCTTTGATCATCTATCCAACCCCTGGTGTATTGACCAGCTGCTAATTTATCCCAAACCTTCTGCCACAATCCCTCTCACCTGTCCCTCTAGTCAGCCCTATAAATTTAGAAGCATTCTAAGGGGTGCACAAGTGTGGGGTATATGCACGTGTCCCCTCAGCAAAGTATCCCCATAGCTAAGTATCCAGAAGAAGCTGTTAATTCAATGGCAGTTAGTCAGGGCAGGAGACAGGTAACCCACACTATGTACTCCCTTTTAGCCATGTGCCTTATTTCTATCTCCCTTTGTGCCCTTGCCATCCACATTCCCCGCTCCATCACCACTAATACACATCAGCCCCTCTATACTTCCCTCTCCCATGTACAGCTCCCATGCACTTCTCACCTTCCTGCAAAACCTCAGCCTATCTTGCCTAAAGACATTGCACAAAAAGCCATGTCACTATTACAAGAACTTCTTGCTCTTTCTCTTTCTACTGCTACTGAATTTCAGGGGATATCTCCCCCAACCCTGGTCCACCATTCCTGAATCTATTCCCTCCATTCTGTAGATGTCATTTTCATTTTTCTTGCCCAGATGTAGAATCTTGCATTTCATAGAATCAGAATGGTAGAGTTGGTAGGGACCTCCTGGGCCATCTGGTCATACCCCTGCTCTAAGCAGGATTAGCTAAATCATCCCAGACAGATGTCTGTCCAGCCTTTGTTTGAAGACTTCTATTGAAGGAGAACTCACCACCTCTCGTGGCAGCCTGTTCCACTCATTGATCACTCTAACTGTCAAAAAGTTTTTTCTAATATCTAATCTGTGTCTCCTCCCATTCAGTTTCACCTGATTAACCTGATTAACATTAGTTGTACTCCTTCATCTCCCTCTTTTAATTAATTGTGCATTCTGGAATCCAAGGTCTGTATGCAATAAGCTTCCTTTCCTGCACAACTACTGTATAATCAACTCTATTAATCTGTTGGCCCTCACTGAAACCTGGATTTAGGATTCTGACACTGTCTCTCCTGCTGCTTTTTCCCATGGTGGCTTACACTTTTCCAATTCCTCGAGACCCGCAAACAGACTTGGTGGTGGAGTTCTTATACTCTTGTTCCCACTGTGCACTTTCTAGGTCGACCCCCAGTTCCTTCACTCTCATTCCCTTCTTTTGAGGTCCACACAGTCAGGCTCTTCCATCCCCTGTCCCTCAGAGTAGCTGTCATATACCATACCCCAGTCTTACCCATCCACTTCCTTGAACATTTCTCTGCCTGGCTGCTGCACTTCATGTCCTCAGAACTACCAACCCTTATCCTGGGAAACTTCAACATCCCCATTAACAGCCCAACTTCCCCATCTGCATCCCAGCTCCTAACTCTAACCACTTCTCTTGGCCTCTCACAGCGCTCAACCTCAGAAACACACAAAGACTGTAACACCTTTGATCTGGTCTTTGTCCTACTCTGTTCAATCTCCTACCTAGATAACTCACGTCTTTTCCTCTCTGACCACAATATCCTCTCCTTAACGCTCACAAATCCTTGCCCACCCCAGCACTCTCCTACCTACCACACATTTAGAAATCTACAAGTCTTTAACACTCCTTCACTTACAAACTCCCTACACTCACCACTGTCCCCAATCTCCTCTCTTACCTATCCTGATCTGGATGTACACCACTACAATGACACTCTCAGAAGCATCCTGGACCAAGTAGCGCCCCTCACCCTCAGAACTTCAAAACACAGAGTAAAACAGCCCCTGGCTCACATCACAAACTCTATTTCTCCAGCGATGCTCTAGGAGTGCTGAATGTCTATGGAGGAAAACTCGCACACCAGATAGCTTTATCCAATACAAATTTATGTTAAGGACCAATAACTCTGCCCTTCACCTCATCAAACAGACCTACTACACCACCCTGATCTCCTCACTATCTAACAACCCAAAAAAACTTTCACACATTTCACTGCCTCCTCAGTCCAAAAGCACAGGCCCCTATCACAGACATTTGTGCTGATGACCTGGCCTCCCACTTTATAGGGAAAATAGAGAATATCCTTCAGGAAATCCGCTCATAGCCACCGGGTGCTGTGACTCCCATCCCTCCTCACATCTCCTCTGGCTCACTCTCCACATTTGATCCCATCACAGAAGTCGTCTCCTGGCTCCGGTTGTCTTTTCGTCTGACTACATGCACTACCGACCCCATTCCCTCACATCTCCTCCAGTCTCTCCAGTCATCACTAACCTCTCCCTGTTTTCTGGCATTTTCCCCTCCTCCTTCAGACACTCTATCATTACTCCATTATTAAAAAACACTCTGTGGATCCATCTCGCACAAATAACTACAGACTAGTCTCCAACCTCCCCTTCATAGCTAAACTTTTGGGGCGCCTGGTCTACTCCCGCCTTACCCGTTACCTCTCCACTCACTCTCTTCCTAGATCCATCACAATCTGGCTTCCACCCCCTACATTCAACAGAAACTGCACTCATCAAAGTGACCAATGACTTTCTGACAGCAAAATGTAACAGTGACCACACTCTGCTCATTCTTCTCGACCTCTCTGCAGCTTTCGACACTGTTGGCCACCATCTCCTACTCTCTATGCTCCAGTTAATAGGCATAAAGGACACAGCTCTCTCCTGTTCTCTTCCTATCTTTCTAACCACTCCTTCAGTGTATTGTTCGCTGGCTACACTTCATCTCCTCTTCCTCTCACTGTTGGGGTCCCTCAAGGCTCAATCCCTGGCCCCCTTGTCTACTTTCTCTACACAGCCCCAGTTGGACAGACCATCATCAGAGTTGGCTTTCAATACCATCTTTATGCTGTATGCTGATGACACACAACTATACACGTCATCCCCTGACCTTAACCCTGCTGTACTACAAAATGCTAGTGACTGTCTGCAGTCTACAAGATCATGTACGCTCTGTTAAGCATCGGGTTCCTGCCTCTGCACAGCAGGAATCCCGAGCTTTGCCATCGGCGGTCTCCCATTCCTCTGCAGGGTGGTGCGTGGTAAAAAGTTTTATTTGGTGGACTGTAAGGGTCATGGTCCAGAGGCTCGGACCTGGGAGCCAGTGGAGAACATCCACGCTCCGCTCCTTATTGCGGCATTTGAGCGTAGTGAGGCTCAGAGAGGAGGGGGCCCTAGGAGGGGGAGTAATGTTAGGCGTCGGGTTTCTGCCACTGCAGAAGAAGAAAGACGCGCACTCTTGCTGTGGAGATAGGTGCTGACTGTACGTGGAGGGCCAACAAACAATAGTCAGTAGATAAACAGTCGCACTCAAGTGTGGATTAATCTTGCCAAAAAATCTTGAAGATTTTGTGAAATTTTTGGATTTTTATTTTATTTCAAATACATCAAATAGTGTAACACCGCAGACAAAAGAAGTATCCAAAATGTGGGTATAATATCGTAATCCAGGATATGAGTATACTATGGTTACGTTTCGACCTACTAAGAGGCCTTTCTCAAACCATACTCAAGTAGTGTCAAGGAAAAGATTAATTAGAGCATTTTCAGAAGTCCCAAACAGGGGCTGATGGCATGGGAGCAGCCTGGACCTGCCACTGCACAGCAGGAATCCCGAGCTTTGCCTTCAGCGGTCTCCCATTCCTCTCCGGCCTCAGTGGAGCCTGTTATAAATGGGTCACCAAGGAGGAAAAAATAAACAACAAGCTAAGTCTCAGAAAACCAGAGAAGTTGGTAACTATGCAGATTGCAGATCCCTGAACTTAACCGCACAACTAGCAGCAGTCGTGGAGCGTTCCTACGATGGTCCTAGATGCCTCGTCACAACCGGAGAGCTACATAAGCCTAAAGCAGGAAAAGAGGAAAACTAACTGCCCCAGAGCAGACCCCAAAGGAAAGACCGCCCCCCACATGTATTGACGATGAAACAAGATGAAATTACAAACAAAGGCAGGAAAATAGGCTGAGCAAACGATGGGACCCGGCTAAATAAACAGGACAGGAAAGGAAAGACACTGTCTGCAATCTGCCAAAAAAAACCTACAAAAATATTGTCCAACATTTCTGATAACAAAATTAACCCTGAAGTCACTAGACTTCTACACCTATATCAGCACTCTGAAATATTCTGAGACAGAGCAAAAAGAGGCCAATCCAATAAGGGACAAAAAGCAGCTTGGCAAATACTGATACATAGGAGTGGAAATTCAGCATAGCCCCAGCACGGGCAGGCTGACCACACAAGAAACTGAACTGACCAACAAGCGCAAGTGTGAACAATAGCAAAAAACAAACTTAACTTGAGAAGACTGGAAGAGAGCTGAAGTCCAGGACCTGAGAAGCAGACTGAATCACCAGCACTAGGATAGGGCGTCAGCTGTCTTATATCCAGTCTGATACTCCAGAGATCCAATCGTTATCTTCCTCATCAGGTGGCATATCACTACCAACCTCACTACCTCCTGTCACCACCAGAGGGAGAACGGGAGGGGAACTCTCAACTGGTGGAGCCGAAAATGAGTTCATAACAGGAGCCTGCTCAGCAGACTCATCGATCCCGGCGCTCTGCTCACACCAACATTGTGGGTTTGGTTGCTGCTGCCATCTCTGGTCCAGCTATAGCAACGCATACTGGTCAGCAGCGTATGACTCCAGGGACTAAGTCCTCCTTTTGGTCCACTGAGCATGCCCGTGGGACGATCTCTCAATGGAGATTGGAGGTCACATGTTCAGGTCCTTCTCCAGCTCGGATTGGACCATCAGGAGGGTCCCGGAAGGATGCTGCTATAAAAGGTTTCGCATGGCCGCCCCGCCATGCGCTATGATAGACATTAGTTCTTATGTTTATAGTGGTGTGTGATGATGGGTGTATGAGACAGGTGAATGACTCATTAAGAAACCCTTTCGCTATGATACGCGTGGTAGTATGGTTTAGAGGTTAGAGTCAGCACTTAGTACTGGCACTGCCTAGCACCACAGTGCATTCATCCGTCAGTGCCAGTGGGCGCCAGTCAGCACAGACATCACAGTACATGCTCAAAGCAGTAAGCTAATGCTTGCTGCACCCTGTGACGTTTAACAGGGCACAGCGTTCCTGAGGGAACTCTCCCTGGCTCCGCAGTAGCGGTTCCATGCGCTAGCGGGTCTAGAGGGGCACGCGTCTCGTGTCTCAGAAGCAGTGTCCTGTGACCTCACACTATAGCGCTCCTCTAGCCGTAGCCTGCGAGGTTTAACAGGCTTCGGCATAGGTTCTGCGGACTCTGTGCAGTAACAGAGCCCGTTTCCTATCACACCGGCTCAGTGGTTACCCGCCGGTGTCAAGCGAGCACTTTACTACTCGCCGTCCATTGTTGTATAGCAGCAGTATACCATCTCTGCACGGTGGACCCCGGTTTGTGATCGCACCTTTTCATAATTTATATTTGGTGCGATCCACAAGCCCTAACACGCTCTCTATCTGAAACTCAACCTTTCCAAAACCAAATTTCTTCTGCTTCCATTATCTACTAACCTCCCTAAATCTGACATCTCCCTCTCTGAGGCACGCTGTCTGAGTGTTATGTTTGACACCAATCTTTCCTTCATCTCCCATATACAATTTCTTGCCTGCTCTTGCCGCTTACACCTAAAGAACATTTCTAGAATCTACCCCTTTCTCACCATTGAAACAACAAAAACCCTCACTTTCGCCCTGATCCACTCCCACCTTGACTACTGTAATGCTCCATTAATTGGCGTTCCTCTCACTGAACTGTCCCCTCTCCAGTCCATCCTTAATACCGAAGCCAGGGTCATCCATCTGGCTAATCAGTACTCGGACGCGTTCGCTCTTCGTCAGTCATTGCACTGGCTGCCCATTCATTATACAGTCACGGCCAAAAGTTTAGAGAATGACACAAATATTATATTTTCACATGATCTGCTGCCCTTTGGTTTTTATGTGTGTTTGTCAGATGTTTTTATCACATACAGAAATATAATTTCAATCATATTATGAGTAACAAAAGGTTATATTGACAGTTAGAATGAGTTAATGCAGCAAGTCAATATTTGCAGTGTTGACCCTTCTTCTTCAGGACCTCAGCAATTCTCCCTGGCATGCTCTCAATCAACTTCTGGAACAAATCCTGACTGATAGCAGTCCATTCTTGCAAAATCAATGCTTTTATTTTGTCTGAATTTGAAGGTTTTTGTTTGTCCACCCGTCTCTTGATGATTGACCACAAGTTCTCAATGGGATTAAGATCAGGGGAGTTTCCAGGCCATGGTCCCAAAATCTCTATGTTTTGTTCCCTGAGCCATTTAGTTATCACCTTTGCTTTATGGCAAGGTGCTCCATCATGTTGAAAAAGGCATTTTTGATCGCCAAACTGCTCTTGGACGGTTGGGAGAAGTTGCTCTTGGAGGACATTCTGGTACCATTCTTTATTCATGGCTGTGTTTTTAGGCAAGACTGAGAGAGAGCCCTTTCCCTTGGCTGAGAAGCCACCCCACACATGAATGGTTTCAGGATGCTTGACAGTTGGCATGAGACAAAACTGGTGGTAGCGTTCACCTGGTCTTCTCCGAATAAGCCGTTTTCCAGATGTTCCAAACAATCGAAAAGGGGATTCATCAGAGAAAATGACTTTACCCCAGTCCTCAGCAGTCCACTCCCTGTACCTCTTGCAGAATATCAGTCTGTCCATGATGTTTTTTCTGGAGAGAAGTGGCTTCTTTGCTGCCCTCCTTGAGACCAGGCCTTGCTCCAAGAGTCTCCGCCTCACAGTGCGTGCAGATGCACTCACACCTGCCTGCTGCCATTCCTGAGCAAGCTCTGCACTGCTGGTAGCGTTGATCCCGCAGCTGAAACACTTTTAAGAGGCGGTCCTGGTGCTTGCTGGTCTTTCTTGGGCGCCCTGGAGCCTTTTTGGCAACAAGGGAACCTCTCTCCTTGAAGTTCTTGATGATTCGATAGATTGTTGACTGAGGTGCAATCTTTCTAGCTGCGATACTCTTCCCTGTTATGCCATTTTTGTGCAGTGCAATGATGACTGCACGTGTTTCTTTAGAGATAACCATGGTTAACAGAAGAGAAACAATGATGCCAAGCACCAGCCTCCTTTTAAAGTGTCCAGTGGTGTCATTCTTACTTAATCCTGACAGATTGATCTCCAGCCCTGTCCTCATAAACACCCACACCTGTGTTAATGGAGAAATCACTGAAACGATGTCATCTGGTCCTTTTAAGGCAGGGCTGCAATGATGTAGAAATGTGTTTTGGGGGATAAGGTTAATTTTCTAGGCAAATATTGACTTTGCAAGTAATTGCTGTTAAGCTGATCACTCTTTATAACATTCTGGAGTATATGCAAATTGCCATTAGAAAAAATGATGCAGTAGACTTTGTAAAAATTAACATTTGTGTCCTTCTCTAAACTTTTGGCCATGACTGTAGGATCCAATTCAAATTGCTTGTTCTCAAACACAAAGCTCTTCATAGTGTGACACCCTCCAACAACTCCTCTCTCATTTCTGTTTATCGACCTAACCACTCATTACGCTCTGCAAATAACTTTCGACTAACCTCTGCACTAATCTGTACCTACTACTCCCGGCTCCAAGACTTCTCCTGTGTTGCGCCAATCCTCTGGAATGCTCTACCCCCAAGAAATTCGGACTTTCCACAACATATACACTTTTAGGCACTCCCTCAAAGCCCATCTGTTCAGATCGGCCTACCATGTTCCCTAACCAAAGTTCTTTTATGTGTCTGTGTGTGTGTGTGTGTGTGTGTGTGTGTGTGTGTGTGTAGCCTATTCACTATCTATCTGAGAATAACCCTCCATCAAACTCCATCACATCCAACAGCACCACAAATACTGGCTGGTGACAGCCTTTATCTGTCCCCTGCTGCCTCAGGATAGCTGGACCTTCATTGTAAATAAGCACCTGTATTTTGTGTCTCCTACACCTCATTGTTGATTGTAAGCTCTCACGAACAGGGTTGTCTTATTTTGCTTTAATTATTTTATTATCTTTAACATTGTTACTTATGACTGTTGTGTATGAACTGTAAAACGCTGAGGAATATGATGGCGCTATATAAATAAAGATTATTATCATTATTATTATTATTACAGCTCTCCACAGTTATTCAGTACACTGAGCCAGCAGCTCCTCATGGTGTGATGACATCAGCTCTTTTCTGGCAATGTGTAGCAGCTCTTCACTCCCACTGCATATAGCACTATACATAGGGAGTTTGGGTCAATGATCATGGCATCAAATCAAAATGCACCAAGTTCTATACACAAAAAAATTATAATAAAGTACCAACAAGAAAGTGGACATGCACAGGGTTCAGTACAATAGTTTAAATTCGGAAAAAAATGTATGCAAGAACCAATAGTAATAAAGAAGTACAACATTTTATTAACAAAAAATGGTTATTTAAAAGTGGGAAACCAAGGAATTGGCACAATACACCCACCACATGCTATATAGAGGTTGTACATATAAGTTTATAAAGTAAAACACTTCACAGAATAATGCATACAAACATGAGATCAACAAATCCTAGTGGAAAAAGCTCTCCTACAGAAATGTGAAGGACTATAAGGACAAGTAATGAAAGTGATACAAAGGTTACCTCTTGTGGGTGATGGTGCCTGCCCCCATGCACGTTTCAGCTATTGCCTTCTTCTGGGGATGACATCACACCAGCAGGAGCATGGTTATATAGTTTACGGCAGACCAATCATAAAACGAGTTGCAAAGAGCAGTTTCCTAACAGCACTTCTGTATGGGCGAGAGTGCAGGCAGATCTGGAACTTGATATTTAAATCGATAGGGTGGATGATTTTAGTGTTTGGGGAGTGATATATGTTTCCAGCCAATCATATACCTGTGACATCACTAGACCAATCATATCTCCAACAAAGTATTAATCCGCACAGCCGGGAAGCTCATTCATTGCACAAATAGCTGTGTAAGCTGGTACTGCAAATATGCGGACTATGAGAAGTGCTCCATAAACCGGGGTGCCACTCCAAAGCAATGTCACAGCGGCTACACCAAAAAAGAAAACGGATGGCACTCACCGGTTAAAATCTTCTTTATTCCAATACTTTAAAACATCGGCATAGGGAGGATGGGAGCGGGAGTGGAAATGACGACAGCCGTTTCGCGCTGCAGTAGCGCTTCTACTGGTCTCACAGGTGTTTTAAAGTATTGGAATAAAGAAGATTTTAACCGGTGAGTGCCATCCGTTTTCTTTCTTTTTTGGTGTACTAGGCCAATCATATATCCCTATATCTCATGAATGCAAAAACTACCCCTTATTTAAAAAAAAAAAAAAACTCTTCTCCCGCTGCATATAGCACTATACTTGCACTAAAACTTCTCCTCACAGCCTGGACCTTGGCATTCTTGGCACCTCAGGCTTACAGGAAAGTACCTCAGCTCTCTTCCCATCACTGACCACTAAGGATCGTATCAAGACATTAATCGTCTGATCCCAAACTGACGTCATCTGGCAGCTGGGCACTTAAAGAACCGTGCAGGACGCTATGTC
Organism: Dendrobates tinctorius; assembly: GCF_039654945.1. NCBI lineage: Eukaryota > Metazoa > Chordata > Amphibia > Anura > Dendrobatidae > Dendrobates > Dendrobates tinctorius. Next base: position 7,068,054 of record NW_027361921.1, read on the forward strand.
CCATGTGGCTGCACAGATTTTGCTGGATTCCCAACAGCAACCACAGAAAAGGCTCTGGTTGGTCTGCTTGATCTCCAGCACCATTCAATCCCAGGGTGCAGTGTTGCTTCTCCTGGGCTCGGTAGTTCTCCTGCAGTGGCTGCAACCCACCAAACTTCACAATAGCCCTTAATGTAATTACATGTATTTGTGTAAAAATGGCTGAAGAGCTGGCTTCTCACACAATCAGCGTTCACAGACATTTCTGACTCCTGTCTTTGCAGAGCGCCACATAGGTAATTTTAAATAACCATCAATTATTAAAATACTAACTTTAACAAATTGAGGAAAAACTCATAATGCACAGAATGCACACATAGGGCCCTTTCCAGATAAGGTACATTTAAGTTGCAGTATTTAATCGTGTGGTTGGGTTGTGAGAAGCACAACTCTTAATAGACTTAGAAGGATAATTAGCTGCTTTTGTTCACTGGCTGGAGAAGCGGATGGTGCTGTGCTACTGGTAAAAATAAGAAATCCAAAATCTGTGGTATAAATTAATATGCGGTTTAATACTGATGCGTTTCAAAGTTGTACCGGTAACTTCTTAAAGAAGGTCAGAAAAAAAGTTATTGTAGTTTCGTGAAGAAGTCGGTAGTACGACTTTGAATCGCGCTGAGATTGATCCACATAATATTTTATACCACAGAGATTTTTGGATTTTTTATTTTCAGCAGCAGCGCAGCACCATTCACCTCTCCTCCATTTTGTAACTTTAGCAAATAGGATCTTTATTATTCATTGTCGTACCTTAATATTCCTTTAAGGCAAAAAAGCTACTTCCTAACAGGTTTAATAACATGCTTATTAGTTTTTAAATTAACAATTATTTTATCTACGTTTTTTTTTTTTTTTTTTTCAATTCAGTGTTTTCCAGAGCACACTGACATGGTGGGAACCTTAGATTTTTATTTCCAGGTAAGAAAATGTGTTCTGATATTTGGACTGATTTTATCTTTTATTTTTTTCTCAGTATATTGTCTAGTTTGAGATGTAACTTATGCTTTTAAAATGGTTGTCCAGATTTGTCACGAAAGTCTGCAGTCACTCTATAAGGCTTCTTTCACATGTCAGGTACATGTGGCATCCGTTTTTCACTTATACCACACATACCCATTCAAATCTATGGTGCTGTGCATACATGTCAGTGGTGCTGGCAGCAAGATTGGTCTGTCATGTGACTGCAAATGTGCTATTTGCAAACTTCTGATCACGTTCCAACTAGTCGTGCACTGCCTTACTATTTTCACCTGTGTTGAGTGGAGGCTGCGCACATCTAATAGGAATTTGGCTTAGAGAATGTATATTGCATACTTGGGGTCAAGTGATCGGCCAATCCCGGCATCGCAGAAACGTGACAAGTGCGCCCTGCATGCACTGAGTGCACTGTGAGTGTTCACAAGGCTGTAGTCACATAGAGTGACTACAGACATTCATACCAAACCTGGACAACCCTTTTAATACATAGCAGTGGAAATGTGGAAATTTTCCATCAATATTTTTGTAAATAATATTTTTGTGACAATCAAATGTTGATATCCCTTTAAAGTAATAGAAATACTACTAATTACACTATATTTCCTTTACTTAGATAAATGTATGTGACATTTGTTATTTAAAATATGGTGTTTTTCGTTGTCATTTGCTGGAAATATTGTTGAAATATAGTTGCTTAGATGGAAAAAAAATATATATCCCATTTATGTTGTGTTTACATTTACATTGATGAAGCACACAGACTTTTAGTATTACATGAAAGTACAGTTGCACAAATACGCTATGTGGCCAATATCAAAACATACACATATACGATACGTCAGCACACTGCGTCTAATGAATACAAAATGTACTTTTCATGTCATCTCCCTAGTACCCTAACTTATCCTCCCTTCTTTTGAGGCCCACTCTGTCAGACTTTACCAGCCCTTCCTTCTGCGAGTAGCGGTTGTCTATCGCTCCCTGGGCCCCTCCCATCAGTTCCCGGATCACTTTGCCACCTGGCTTCAACAGTTTGTATCATGTGACATTCCCACTCTCATCATGGGGGACTTTAACATTCCCATTGGTGGTCCTCTCTCCCTATCCCATCTGCCGCTCACCTTTTATCTCTAACTTTACTCTCTCGGCCTTTCACAGCTTACTAACTCTCCTACGCGTGAAGACGGCAAAACTCTGAACCTGATCTTCTCCTGGCTCTGCTCAGTGTATGACTTTACAAAGTCTCATCTCCTGCTCTCTCACCACAACCTGCTTTCATTCTCTGTTAAGAAGTGTCACCCCACTCAGGACAGCCTTACTTTCCACACATATAATAATAATAATAATAATAATAATCTTTATCTTTATATAGTGCTAACATATTCCGCAGCACTTTACAGTTTTGCACACATTATCATCACTGTCCTCGATGGGGCTCACAATCTAAAGAGGAATATATGTGCCATTAATACCAGGGGCGGACACTGACAACTTGGAACCCCTGTGCAAGAAATATATCTGGGCCCCCTCCCTGCTCGACATGCCGCTGATGAGGAGAATTTCGCCATGGGACTCCTGGGGCCTTCGTCTTTAAGCAACCTGCCATATTGCCCTGATCAGGGTCTGGCTGGCACTTTTCAGCCTGGGGGGCAATCACAAGGCAGTGGCCTTCCAGTTGCGGTGCTTTTGCCCTGTTTGTCTCTGGCCGCTGCATTAAAGAAGCATAGATAACAGGCTTTAATAACAGGCTGGTACATAGATATGGGAACAGAACGGAGCTAGCTGCATATATACGGAAGCAGAACCAAGTCTGCTGCCTGCATAGATAATGTAACAGAAGCAAGCTGACTACATAGACATGAGACCGTAACCAAGATTGCTGGCTGGAGCTTACTACAGAGATATGGGAGCAGAACCGTGCTTACTACAGAGATATGGGAGCAGAACCGAGCTTACTACAGAAATAAGGGAGCAGAACTGAGCTTACTACAGAAATAAGGGAGCAGAACGGAGCTTACTACAGAGATATGGGAGCAGAACTGAGCTTACTACAGAGATATGGGAGCAGAACAGAGCTTACTACGGAGATATGGGGGCAGAACTGAGCTTACTACAGAGATATGGGAGCAGAACTGAGCTTACTACAGAAATAAGGGAGCAGAACGGAGCTTACTACAGAGATATGGAGCAGAACTGAGCTTACTACAGAGATAAGGGAGCAGAACTGAGCTTACTACAGAGATATGGGTGGAGAACTGAGCTTACTCCACAGATATGGGAGGAGAACCGAGCTTACTACAGAGATATGGGAGCAAAGCGAGCTTACACCAGAGATATGGTAGCAGAACACAGTTTACTGCAGAGATATAGGAACAGAACGGAGCTTACTACAAAGATATGAGAGCAGAATGGAGCATACAACAGAGATATGGGTGCAGAACCAAGTTTACTACAGAAATATGGGAGCAGAACTGAGCTTACTATAGAGATAAGGGAGCAGAACCGAGCTTACTACAGAAGTTTAGGAGCAGAACCGAGCTTACTACAGAAGTATAGGAGCAGAACCGAGCTTACTCCAGAGATAAGGGAGCAGAACGGAGCTTACTACAGAGATATGGGAGCAGAACGGAGCTTACTACAGAGATATGAGAGCAGAACCGAGCTTACTACAGAAGTATAGGAGAACGGAGCTTACTACAGAGATATAGGAGCAGAACCGAGCCCTAAGAAAAAAATGAATGGAATGTGAGTGCCCCTATCAAAACTAATAATGTCCCCATTTATAACAAATAATGTCCTGAGTGCCCACAAAGCTCTGAATATACAGAATAATAGCCCTACATACCACAAAACAAAATATGATGGTCTCCAAAGCCCTTTATTATACATTGAGGACCCCAGATCTCCCTATATATAGTAAAATGGCAAATAGCCCCTATATAAAATAAGATGTTCTCATTGCCCCTATATATAGGATGATGGTCCCCACTGCCCCTATATACAGCATGAAGGTCCTCCTGCCCCCTATATATAGTATGAAGGTCCCCACTGCTCCCTATGTATATACAGTTGAAACCAGAAGTTTACATCCACTATATACTGTATAAAAATACAAATCTGCATGTTTTTCCCAATATCTGACATGAAATCAGAATAAACCTTTCCCGTTTTAGGTCATATGTATCTTTTTATATAATGTATGGAAACTTCTGGTTTCAACTGTATAGTATGATGGCCCCACTGCCCTGTATATATAGTATAAAGGTCCCCACTGCACCAAATAAATAGTTTGGTGGCCCCAGTTGCCCCCATGTATATAGTAGAATGGTCCCAGTCCCCCCATATATAAAGTATGATGGTCCCACAGCCCCGATATCCCCAGCTCAGCTCACCATACATATATATAATGACCCCAGTTCACTCATATATACAGTATATAGTAGAATGGCTCCAGTTCCCCCATGTATATAGTAAGGTGGCCCCAGTTCTCCCATATATATATATATATATATATATATAGTATGATGACCCCAGTTCCCCCATGTATATAGTATGATAGCCCCCGACCCCCCCCCGTATATAGTATGATGCCCCCAGTTTCCCCATATATATAGTTGGATGTCCCCAGTTCCCCCATATATATAGTAAGATGGCCCCATTTTCCCCCCTGTATATAGTAGGATGGCCCCAGTTCCCCCCGTATATAGTAGGATGGCCCCATTTCCCTCATATATAGTAGGATGACCCCAGTTCCCTTATATATAAAGGATGATAGTCCTAGTTCCCTCATTATATAAAGTATGATGGTCCCACAGCCCCATATATACAGTAAGATGGCCGCAGTTTCACCCCCCCATATATACAGTATGATGGTCGCAGTTTCACCCCCCATATATACAGTATGATGGCCGCAGTTTCACCTCCCCCATATATACAGTATGATGGCCGCAGTTTTACCCCCCCATATATACAGTATGATGGCCGCAGTTTTACCCCCCATATATACAGTATGATGGCCGCAGTTTTACCCCCCATATATACAGTATGATGGCCGCAGTTTTACCCCCCATATATACAGTATGATGGCCGCAGTTTCACCCCCCTATATACAGTATGATGGTCACAGTTTCAACCCCCCCATATTTACAGTATGATGGCCGCAGTTTCACCCCCCCGTATATACAGTATGATGGCCGCAGTTTCACCCCCCCCCATATATACATCATGATGGCCCCACAGCCCCATTCATATAAAAAATAATAAAGTTTATACTTACCTCATCCTGATTCCCGACACCGCAGCCTCCGTCTTCTCTTCAGGCCGGGAGAGCCTCGCGAGACAATGATGTATTCACTCCGCCTGCATGCACAGCACAGTCTGTCTACCTCATAAGCCGCAGACAGCGGCTGAGACAGACTGTGATGTGCGCGCCTGGGCGGCTGTGTCTGCTGTCGGCCGCATCACAGCACAGCAGATTTACTGTGCAGGGCCATCAGGCGGCCGACCCTACACAGCTGCTGGGGAAGCGTCCCGGGGGGCATTTGCCTCCCTGCCACCCGGCCCAGCCTGCCCCTGGCCCTGATTATCACCACCCTGCAAGCAGGGGCATACATAAGGTTCTATTTGTACCTCCCCACACCTCTAAAATATATTTATTTATATTAATTAACAGAGCTAAATAAAAAACAAATAAAAAACAAATCTGAACTGAGAAAAGTAAGTTAATGTGTATGCACAATGTAAGTGCATATTAACACATGACCATTAACCAGAGAAAACAAAAAGCAAAAAACACAAATATCCTGAACTAAAAGTAAAAAATATACTGCAAATAATGCATAAAGGTAATAATAATAATAAGGGTATTTAGTAAACATAATTTTGATCAAAATAATGTACAAGCCATCCCGCCACGTCACGGCAACCCTTGTGGGACAGTCCCTACTCTAGTATTTAAAACCTTTTCACTTGCCAAGTGGCGTGAATGTGAATAAGGGTCGAGCGGTTGCCGTGACGTGGCGGGATGGCTTGTACATTATTTTGATCAAAATTATGTTTACTAAATACCCTTATTATTATTATTATTACCTTTATGCATTATTTGCAGTATATTTTTTACTTTTAGTTCAGGATATTTGTGTTTTTTGCTTTTTGTTTTCTCTGGTTAATGGTCATGTGTTAATATGCACTTACATTGTGCATACACATTAACTTACTTTTCTCAGTTCAGATTTGTTTTTTATTCATTTCATTGTGCATTCAGTGCATATATGGGTGTGACCGCCCTCTTTCTGAGCTGGGAAAGCCATCCAGTCTGGCCTAAACTGTTACTAGTGGTTCAGCCGCTCGACCCTTATTCACATTCACGCCACTTGGCAAGTGAAAAGGTTTTAAATACTAGAGTAGGGACTGTCCCACAAGGGTTGCCGTGACGTGGCGGGATGGCTTGTACATTATTTTGATCAAAATTATGTTTACTAAATACCCCTATTATTATTATTACCTTTATGCATTATTTGCAGTATATTTTTTACTTTTTGTTCAAGATATTTGTGTTTTTTGCTTTTTGTTTTCTCTAATTAACAGAGCTGTAGATATTTATCTCCGTTAGGATTTGGTTCTGCTGAGCCCAACCATGTGTATATTATATTAAATTATATGTCTGGTGTCTATACCGTCTTGTATCTGATAAAGGGTTATTCCCCAAATAAATCAATTTATCCCAAATACTGACTTTTTGAAAAGCTCTCTCTACTGTCCCATCATATATTTGTACATTGTAATAAGATTGCCCTTAAACCATCATTTTTCCAAACTAATTAACCACCCCCCCCCCAAAAAAAAAAATACAAATCTGATAATTTGAGCAAAAATCTTAAGTTTCCCAACCAATAATTAAACTATCCTACAAAAAAGCTTAGGAAACCATTAAAAAATAGACAATTCTTTATTTAGTATAATAAAATATAGTAAGACATACACATTAAAAATGGTACATGATTAGACAACACTTGGTACGTCCTTTTAAAGGGAATCTATCACCTCTTTTTTGAATATGAGATGCTGGCACCGACATCAGGGGCTTATGTACAGCATTCTGTAATGCTGTAGATAAGCCCCCAATGTAACCCGAAAAATAAGAAAAACGAGTTAGATTATACTCACCCCGGCGTCCGGTCCGACGGGTGTCGCCGTCCCATCTGGCGCCTCCCATCTTCATACGATGCCGTCCTCTTCTTTCCTTCCTGTCGTGGCTCCTACACAGGCGCACTGCTCTGCCCTGTTGGGGGTAGAGCAGAATACTGCAGTGCGCAGGCGCCGGACCTCTCTGACCTCTCCAGGCGCCTGCGCACTGCAGGACTCTGCTCTGCCCTCAACAGGGAAGAGCAGTGCGCCTGCGCAGGAGCCATGACAGGAAGGAAAGCAGAGGACGGCATTGTGACAGATTCCCTTTAAAACATGGTATCCATTATACAGATTTTTGCAGGACACAATTATCCTCTCATAAAGTCGTCCTTAATTCAAATCTATTAACCTCTAGAAATTAATTACCCACATTAATAGAAGAAAAACCATGTGCATTTTATAAATATCTCTAGTTATTTACATAGTTTTATTAAAAATTATTTGAGAAAATGCATCATATAGTCATATATATATTCTTTATTGTTATGCTGCCACCTAGTGGTACAAAAAAATACATTATCCTTCTAAAAATTCTTGAGCATCCAACTTCATTTTGTTTTCTTCTATTCCTCATATATGGATTGTAAAGAGTGCCAGGCACTACTCAATTGGATAAAGACAAAAAATCAATAAAGTGCATAATGCAAAAATAGTTTGTGGAGAAGTGCATGCATAGTGCAGAAACGCTTGTTATATATAGTGCCAGGCAGTCTTCACAACACAAGCATACATGAGCCTCAGAACGACATACCACAGGTTAAATGCTGAAGGATCATGTGTAGGAATCCCCTTAACGCGCGTTTCGCGTTATTGCTTCTTCCGAAGTGGTCGCGTTAACCCCAAATTGGAAAACCTGTCTTGGTACTTATAATGGAGACAGTACGTAATCACTAGCTAGGGAAGTAGGCTAGAAAAGAGTGGTCAGTAAGCCGTGTGTGACCAAAATGTCCAAAACATTAAGCAAAATCCATAAGGCCTGTTTAACACATGCGTTTTTTGCATCAGCTGCAATCCGCGAAAATGGCGGGACACGGATCCGCAACTGTTTTGAAAGCAACGTGTGCTATCGGACCGTTGCTTTGACGGATCCAGGAAAGGCAGAAATTTAAAGGAACCCGTGCCTGGGGGTGGGGAGAGAGAGACACGGAGAGACGGATCCGGCCAGCCTAAAAAGTCTGCCCTGTCATGTCAGCGGACGGCAAAATTTTTGCGGATCCGTAACAAAACTGATCCTACAGATGACCATCTGTCAAGATCCGCCGATAATGCAAGTCAATGGGGAAAAAAAGGATCCGCCAAGAAAAATGGCGGATTCATTTTTTTTGCAAAACAGCGGATTTTGACTGATGGAGACAAACGGATGTGTGAAACAGACCTAAGCAGAGGGATTGTCACTAAACAGGCCAAGGTCAATAACATAGAGACATAAACTGGACTGATCTGTGCAAGAAAAGCAATGCAGTCATCCACAAATTGGTCCCACCCTGTGTAGAACATCAACGAAAAGTATAAATAATTGTAGACTAGGTAAAGTATTGATTCCACAATTTTCTTTTGCTTTTTTATCATGCAGTTTTCTTATTTTTTTTATTTTATTTAGCTGTGTTCCATTGAAGTGACATGTGAATCTGCAAGTGTAATGGCAGCAACGTTGGCGAATGGTGGCTTCTGTCCAATTTCGGGGGAAAGAGTGCTCAGTCCTGAAGCAGTGAGGAATACGTTAAGTTTAATGCACTCTTGTGGGATGTATGACTTTTCTGGGCAGTTTGCATTTCATGTAAGTATGCACAATTATTTAAAGTATTCAATTAATTTGTTATGTTAACCCCTTACCTACAAATGACGTAATATTCCGTCCATGTGACCATGGACCTAATTACCATGGACGGAATATTACGTCATCGTGGTGAGCGCCGCTGATCGCGGCCGAGTGTCAGCTAATTATCATAGCTGACAGCCGGCACAATGTGTCAGGGGCGGTCACGGACCGCCCCCGACACGTTAACCCCTTGCACACCGCGATCAAACACGATCGCGGTGTACCGGGGGTTAAAGGGAAGCATCGGCAGGGAGGGGGCTCCCTCCGTGCTTCCCTGAGCCCCCCACAGCAGCGCAATGTGCAGCGCTGCTGCGGGGGGCTCCTTTCCTGCAGGTCCCCGGATTCAAGATGGCGACGGGGACCTCCGGGGGCCTGCAGGAAGCTGGCTTCCTCAGTGCCTGCAAAGCGCAGGCATGAGGAAGCCTGTGCAGTGCCTGTGACAGATTGCTGATCTGTCACAGTGATCTGTGAGGTGACAGATCAGCGATCTGTCACAGGACAGTGATGTCCCACCTGGGACATTGTAATAAAGTAAAAAAAAAATTAAAAAAAAGTGTAAAAATAATTTAAAAAAATCGCCAAATTAAAAAAAAAAAAAAAATCCCCAATAAATTCATTTTTTTGGAAATAAAAAAAAAAAAACAATAAAAGTACACATATTTGGTATCGCCGCGTCCGTAACGACCGGCCCTATAAAGCTGTCCCAATAGTTAACCCCTTAAGCGAACTCCTTAAAAAATAAAAATAAAAAACGAAGCAAAAAATAATGATTTATTATTATACCGCCGAACAAAAAGTGCAATAACGCGCGATCAAAAAGACGCATATAAATATCCATGGTACCGCTGAAAACGTCATCTTGTCCCGCAAAAAACGAGCCACCATACAGCATCAGCGAAAAAATAAAAAAGTTATAGCTCGCAGAATAATGTGATGCAAAAATAATTATTTTTTATATAAAATTGTTTTCATTGCATAAAAGCGCCAAAACATAAAAAAAGACCTAAATGAGGTATCGCTGTAACCGTACTGACCCGAAGAATAAAACCGCCTTATAAATTTTACCGCACTCGGAACGGCGTAAACGCACCACCCAAAAGAAATTCATGAAACGCTGGTTTTTGTAAATTCTGCGTCCCAAAAAACAAAATAAAAAGCGATCAAAAAATGTCACATGCCCGAACATGATACCAATAAAAGCGTCAACTCGTCCCGCAAAAAATAAGACCTCACATGACTCGGTGGGTCAAAATATGGAAAAATTATAGCTCTCAATATGTGGTGATGCAAAAACTATTTTTACAATAAAAAGCGTCTTTTAGCGTGCGACAGCTGCCAAACATAAAAACCGCCATAAATAGTAAATCAAACCCCCCGTTATCACCCCTTAGTTAGGGAAAAATAATAAAATTAAAAAAATGTATTTATTTCCATTTTCCCATTAGGGTTAGGGTTAGAATTGGGGGTTTCCACTATTTGCGCACATCAGGTGCTCTCCAAACGCAACATGGCATCTGATCTCAATTCCAGCCAATTCTGCGTTGAAAAAGTCAAATGGTGCTCCTTCCCTTCCAAGCTCTGCCATGCACCCAAACAGTGTTTTACTCCCTCATATGGGGTATCAGCCTACTCAGGACAATTTGCAAAACAACTTTTGGGGTCCTATTTCTCCTGTTGCCCTTAGGAAAATAAAAATTTGGGGGCAAAAATATCATTTTTTGTGGAAAAAAAAATGTTTGTTATTTTCACGCCTGGGCGTTATAAACTTCTGTGAAGCACTTGGGGGTTCAAAGTTCTCACCACACATCTAGATAAGTTCCTTGGGGGGTCTAGTTTCCAAAATGGGGTCATTTGTGGGGGGTTTCCACTGTTTTGGTACATCAGGGGCTTTCCAAACGCGACATGGTGTCTGATCTCAATTCCAGCCAAAAAAGTCAAATGGCGCTGCTTGCCTTCCGAGCTCTGCCATGTGCCCAAATAGTCATTTACACCCACATATGGGGTATCAGCGTACTCAGGACAAATTGCACAATAACTTTTAGGGTCCTGTTACCCTTGGGAAAATAAAAATTGGGGGTGAAAAGATCATTTTGTGGAAAAAATATGATTTTTTAATTGTACCGCTGTACATTATAAACTTCTGTGAAGCCCTTGTGGATTCAAAGTTCTCACCACATATCTAGATAAGTTCCTTAGGGGGTCTAGTTTCAAAAATGGGGTCACTTGTGGGGGGTTTCCACTGTTTAGGTACATCAGGGGCTCTCCAAACGCGACACGGCGTCCGATCAGAATTCCAGCCAATTTTGCATTGAAAAAGTCAAACGGCGCTCCTTCCCTTCTGAGCTGTGCCATGCGCCGAAACAGTGGTTCCCCCCCCACATATCAGGTATCAGCGTGCTCAGGACAAATTGCACAATAATTTTTGCAGTCCAATTTCTCCTGTTACACTTGGCAAAATAAAAAAAATTGAACCTGAAGTAATTTTTTTTGTGAAAAAAAAGTTAAATGTTAATTTTTTTTAAATATTCAAAAAATTCCTGTGACGCACCTGAAGGGTTAATAAACTCCTTGAATGTGGTTTTAAGCACCTTAAGGGGTGCAGTTTTTAGAATGGTGTCACTTTTGGGTATTTTCTATCATATAGACCCCTCAAAGTGGCTTCAAATGTGATGTGGTCCGTAAAAATAAAATGGTGTTGCAAAAATGAGAGATCGCCGGTCAACTTTTAACCCTTATATCTTACTAACAAATAAAAATTTTGGTTCCAAAATTGTGCTGATGTAAAGTAAACATGTGGCAAATGTTACTTATTAAAATTTTTGTGTGCCATATCTCTGTGATTTAAGGGCATAAAAATTCAAAGTTGGAAAATTGCGGAATTTTCAAAATTTTCGCCAAATTTCCATTTTTCTCATAAATAAACACAAGTTATATGAATGAAATTTTACCACTAACATGAAGTACAATATGTCACGAGAAAACGGGATCCACGGAAGCGTTTCAGAGTTATGACCTCATAAAGGGACAGTGGTCAGAATTGTAAAAATTGGCCCGGTAGTTAACGTGCAAACCACCCTTGGTAGTGAAGGGGTTAATGAAAATATTTTAAAACATTTAATTTTTTATTATTTGGAAATAATTGAGAATGCAATTCAGTGTTCATCTTGTTGCATGCATACAGTCCTTTACCAGCTGTTTTAGGGAGCATTGTGCCGTGCTAGATGTGTGCTTTAGAGATGAGCGAACCTTTTAAGTTTCAGATCAGTTTGATTTGCCGAATATTTAGACGTTCTCCGAACATTACAGTGAACGTACCCGAACCTCATTAAATTCAATGGAAGGCCAAACCAAACTTCTACACAACACCTTAAGGGGTGACACAATGCTTCCCAAGCAACTAAACTTAGGGGCAGACACCATGAAAAGTGGCAACAATTGACCCACAGTAGAAATTTGCAAATGGCACAGTAGCAGTCAGCCATGGGCAATGCATGAGCTATTAGGGTCTGGGCCAGCATTTACAGCTTGGAATTGAAGTTTCAATGAGGACCTGGTGGTTAAGGAAGCTGTGTAAGCCTTCTTAGCTGGGAACCCTGATACCTCATGCAACACCTCTAAATTTTTTTCCAGCCACACTCAGATGGTACAAATATCTGTTTCATACAGTACTATTGGTAGAAAAATGTAAGGAAAGTAACACAAGTAGTTGAGTGATAAATTGACCCACAGTAGAACCTTTTATAATGACACAGAAGCAGTCAGCCATGAGCCATGCAATGAAGTATGAGGGTCCGGGCCAGCATTTATAGCTTTGAATGGAAGTTTCAATGAGGACCTGGTGGTTAACCCCTTCACCACCATAGGTTTTTTTCCCCTTCTTCCCAGAGCCATAATTTTTTTATTTTTCTGACAAAATGGCCATGTGACGGCTTGTTTTTTGTGGGATGTGTTGTACTTTTGAACGTCATAATTGGTTTTGCCATATAGTGTACTGGAAAACAAATCAAAGTGCAATGAAATTGCAAAAAAGTGCATTTCCACAAGTGCTTTTTGTTTTTACCATGTTCTCTAAATGCTGACCTGCCATTATACGGTAATTCTCCAATTCATTATGAGTTCATAGATACCAAAAATGTATAGGTTCATTTTTATTTAAGTGATGAAAAAAAATCCAAGTTTCTCAAAAAAAAAAAAAGTTGCCATTTTCCGAAACCCATAGCGTCTCCATATTTCGTGATTTAGGGCTGGGTGAGGGCTTATTTTTTTGCGTGTTGTACTGTAATTTTTATTGATACAATTTTGGTGTAGATAAGATCTTTTTATCGCCCATTACGGCATTTTAATGCAAAATTGCGGCTACCACTTAAATGTATTTCTGGTGTTTTATTTTGTTTTTCTCGTTCACGGATTAGATAAATTTTATCATATTTTGATAGATTGGTCGAGTCTGAATGCGGCAATACCAAATGTGTATTTTTTTTGAATGGGGGGGTGATTTAAACTTTTATATATTTTATTTTTTTCTGCGGTGTGTAACAGAAATGCTCACTTGCTATAAGCACCTACCACTGGGCGGCGCTCATAGCAATCCGACAATGACTACCACAGGATTGGTTGTCATGGTCATGTGACACTTTTAACATGTTAACAGCCGTGGGTGGATCCACCTGCAGCTGTTAGGGGCACATGTCAGCTAATGAAATCAGCTGACGTGCCAGAAAAGGTGTGTGCTCATCGCCGGTGCCCGCAGCAAGCAGGGGGAGCCAACTTTAGATGTACCTATACATCTAAGGTTGGAAAGGGGTTAATGGACCAGCATAAGCCTATTTAGCTTGGAGCCCTGATACTTCATGCAACACCTCCAAATTGTTTTTATTTTTCCAGCCACACTCATATGGCACAAATGTCAGTTTCATACAGTGCTATTGGTAGAAAAATGTAAGGAAAGTAACACAGGTAGTTGAGTGAAAGTAAGTTCAGGCCTGCCTGTCTGGGAGCCCTGCTGTCATAAACCAATACAGTTAAGTCCAGCTGATGACACAACTTACACAAAACAATGGGATGGAATGAGAAGAGGAAGGCCCACAGAGAAGGCAACAAGGAATGGGACACCTCCTGAGCTCCAACCTGTGCCTGTCTCTAGACTGCCCTATCGCTCTAAGCAGGTCCTTCCACCTGCCACCGTCTCGTGCCTAAACCCTGTTTGTCTCTTCACTATTACCTGGCTAGTGCACTGGCCAGCAAGGATGCTAGCATCACCACTGCAGATTGTGAACAACACAGGGAGAGGGACTACGACAAGACTGACAGAAAAAGGGAAAATAGAACTTAACACTGTCCCCACTGAAGAGCACCACACAACTGAGGATATGACACCAGGACCACAAACTCCACCTACACAGCAGATGCACTACTGTAATCAGAGAGCTCTTTACTTCAGGCTTGATCAACATAGAATACTCTATCACCGATAGTCAACTGATGCGTCAGGTGACTATTTATAGGATGTGGGAGTGGACACCACCCACAGCAGCTGACCAACACAGCAGTTACCAACAAGGAAACCCTTGCTGGTCTGAAAGGAAAAAAACTACATTTAAATTATTGAGAAACCAGAGCTGCCACGAATCCAAACCTGAATCGTGACACCTACTTACGCAGGCAACCCACTGGATGGAGATCCAACTTGGAGTCTCTGCTTTTAAAAAAAGTTATTGTCACACACAACTAAAGTGGCATCAATTTTCACAGAGTAGAAACCGTATAATAGGCCTCTGACACACCTTCCACTACAGGCAATCCACCAGATGGAAACCCAACTTCGAGTCTCCACATTTCAAAAAAACTGTTTGTAATATCAGCAGCAGTAGCAACAGCAGGTACAGAAGCCACGACAAAGGTGTCACAGGCTGCAATAACGTGAGATCAATGACACCATCACATAGTCTGCCCTGTCTGCGACTGGGGTGCATAAGTAATTTCAGATCCATGACTTGTTCATGTTCATAAAAGTTAGGCGGTGTACACTTTTAGAGGACGGATACGCTTATCTGTCATTAAACCACCAGCAGTGCTGAAGACAAGTTCTGAGAGAACGCCGGCTGCCGTGCATGACAAAAGCTTAACGGCGTGACAGGCCAGCTCAGGCCACTTTTCCATTTTTGCCATAACAAGAGAAACTGGAGTACACGGTGACAGCAAGAAAGATACTTTTTTGTATAAAAATATAAATGTTTATTTATGCATACAAAATATATAAATAATTATACATAGTAAGATAGTGCACCAAGGAGCATACAAGCAAAACACAAGGGCCACCGCTCTGGCAAAGCAATCCTGTTGCAAGCAAATCCACAGGTCAAGTGACCAAAAGAAAAAGTGTATAAGGGGCAGGTCAGGAAGTTCCCATCATGGACCGCAATATAACCGCGATATATCCTGAATAGCCAAATTAAATAAATAAATGATGCCGCTTACCGGGATCTGAGAAGCCAGAGAGGGAGCCCCAGGTGCCTAATGTCCACCCCCGACGCGCGTTTCGCGGGCTCTGAAGCCTGCTTCCTCAAGGGGATAGTGAGTAGTGAGGAATAGGACCTTAAAATAGCTCATGTGATGGGTCACGTGATGCAGAAGAGCCAATAGCGGTGGTTTGTGACGGCGCATGCGCGGTGTGCGCGCCAGGTCCTCCACACAGCCCGGGCGTCATGCCATCTCATGCACGAACAGGACAGCGATTATCCCGCTGTGCATGGAGGCATAGAGACGCCCTGCAGCCAAAGGACACAAGCGCCCACCACCGCGAACGCGCACAACCACCTTGGCTCAGCAAAATCTGCCACCATTAATATAGTAATGCATATGGGTGAACCCAAAGGTACATAATACACAAAAAGGCAGATAGTCCGCCCCAATAATGATGTAACAAAATAAACACCCAAAAATAAGAAAAGGGTACAGAAAAAGCAAAGCAGAAAAAACAATAAAAGACAAAAATAAATAAATGCACCAACAACAATACAATATAGACAAAAAATAAATAATACAAAATGATATAAGGCTCAACAGAGCTCTAAATATCACAAGTTGAGAGAAAAGGAATCCTATAATACACACAAAAAATTCAAAAAGTTAAAAACAGTGAAAATAAAAACAATATTGAAACAAGGGACATAAGGCAGTGATAGAACCAGCAGATGACAAACATAGGCCATTTATACAGAAACTAGAACTCATAGGAAAGGTGCAAAACTGAGATATTCATTTAGGCCCTTAGGGGCCATAGTGTCCAACAAAACAATCCAACGAGTCTCCATCTGGGCCAAGATCTTTTTATAATTACCCCCTCTAATCCCCAGATGGAGAATATCAATGCCACGTATTTTAAGAGACCCCGCATCACAATTGTGGTGGGTTTTAAAGTGGCGCGGGATTTGTTTTTAGTTCTGAGGGGTCCATAACTGCTTTTGCAGCGCCAATATCACGGACATGTTCACGCACCCGTACACGCAGTTCCCTTGTTGTCAAACCAACGTATATCCTGGGGCAGCCACAAGTGGCATAATAAACCACATTAGTGCTGCCGCAGGAAATACGATGGCGAATGTCAAAGGTGCGTAGACCATCCGAGGTGGTGAAATTTGTACTCCGTTGAACATTGGCGCATGCGAGGCAGTGGCCACAGGGAAAAAAACCCGGAGTTGGACCACGAGAGCTGAAAACATTACGAGTTGCCGGAACATAATGGCTCTTGACCAATAAATCGCCCAAGTTTTTGGAACGTCGAGATGTCATAGCGGGGAGGTCACCCAAAAAGGACTCAAGAACCGGATCAGCTTTTAAGACATCCCAATGCTTAATGAGAATCTGTCGCATGTTTGTCCATTGATGATTAAAAGTTGTGATAAATCGAATTGGACCATCAAGTCCAGCTTTATCTTGGCCCTTCTTGGAATGCAATAGAGTATTACGTGGAGTTTTCCTGGCCCGATCATATCCTTGTTTGATAGATCTGCCACTGTAACCCCGGGCCCGAAAACGTTGTTTAAGGTCGGCAGCCTGGGCCTCAAAAAGAACATCAGAGGAGCAAATGCGCCTCACTCTTAGGAACTGTCCAACCGGGACGGCCCTAATGGTAGATGGATGATGTGCAGATTCTGCATGAATCAGAGAATTGACCGAGGTGGGCTTCCTGAACACATCTGTCCTGACCCGACGTAAGAGGTCAACCTCCAAAGATATGTCCAGGAAGTCCACTCTAGTACTACTATGATGGTAGGTCAATCTAATATTGAAAGGATTTTGATTAAGTTGATTCATGAAGTCTCCGAGCTGCTGCACCGTCCCGTCCCACAACATCAAGATGTCATCAATATAGCGAAGCCAGCACAGCACATGGGAGGCGGCCGGCACGCCCGCGTCGCCAAAAATATGTCTCTCCCAGGAACCCAGGAAGAGATTTGCATACGCGGGCGCACAGGCCGCGCCCATGGCTGTGCCCCGCCTCTGGAGGTAAAAGGAATCTTTGAACACAAAAAAGTTGTGGGACAAGACATAGTGCAGCAGCTCGAGAATGAGATCGCACAAAGGGCCATCCAGGTTGGAGGCCCCCAAGAAGAGGCGCACCGCATCCAAGCCGTGAGTATGGTCAATGCAGGTGTAAAGTGACTCCACGTCAGCAACCACAAGGATGGTCTCATGTTCCACAAGGATACCGTCAACCCGTGCCAGAACGTCCATTGTGTCACGAACAAAAGATGGCAGGGTCTCTACAATAGGTTTCAAGTAAAAATCAATAAATTTACAGACCACATCACATAAGCCATCAATTCCCGACACAATAGGACGCCCCGGGGGGTTGAGGGCATCCTTGTGGATCTTAGGTAACAAGTAAAACGTCGGCACCTTTGGATTGGAAATAACCAAACCGTCAAGAACCTTCTTAGAGATAATATTGGATTCATAAGCCTCAAATAAAATCTTTTGAAGCTCAATTGAGAAGGAAGCCATAGGATTTGATGTTAATTTAATATAAGTACTTGAATCCCTAAGTTGCCGAAAGGCTTCACGTTCATACTTATCACAAGGCCAGACGACAATGTTCCCTCCCTTGTCTGCAGATTTAAAGACAACGTCAGGAAGAGCCCGCAACTGCTGGATTGCCTGACGCTGTTTAAATGTTAAATTATCAAATCTCTTTCTAGTGGATAATTTCTTGAAATCATCCATGACGAGTTTTGTAAAAATCTCGATAGCTGGACTCAGAGACAAGGGAGGGAACCTAGCCGATCTGGGCAATAATGCGACAGGGAACCTACTTGTCTGGGGTGCTGCCTGTTCCTCAAGTAGGTCTTCAAGATCATGTAAGGCTTCCATCTCAAGAGTATTCAAAGATGCCGACGTTTGACCACGATGATGTAATTTTCTCAATAATAATTTACGAGAAAATAATTGTAAATCTTTCAACGCTGTAAAAAAATTAAATTGGTTAGTAGGTGAAAACGAAAGACCTCTGCTGAGTACATCAATTTGTGCCTCAGTCAAAACATGTGATATTTAGAGCTCCCAAAATCTGAAACGGCTGCAGAATTTTTGAAAAGAGGGGAAGAAAAACCCAAACAGATGGATATATTGTGATGATTCCTTCCTCACCTTCTCTGCAGCCTGTTTTTTACTTGTATATATATCTGTTGAGCCTTATATCATTTTGTATTATTTATTTTTTGTCTATATTGTATTGTTGTTGGTGCATTTATTTATTTTTGTCTTTTATTGTTTTTTCTGCTTTGCTTTTTCTGTACCCTTTTCTTATTTTTGGGTGTTTATTTTGTTACATCATTATTGGGGCGGACTATCTGCCTTTTTGTGTATTATGTACCTTTGGGTTCACCCATATGCATTACTATATTAATGGTGGCAGATTTTGCTGAGCCAAGGTGGTTGTGCGCGTTCGCGGTGGTGGGCGCTTGTGTCCTTTGGCTGCAGGGCGTCTCTATGCCTCCATGCACAGCGGGATAATCGCTGTCCTGTTCGTGCATGAGATGGCATGACGCCCGGGCTGTGTGGAGGACCTGGCGCGCACACCGCGCATGCGCCGTCACAAACCACCGCTATTGGCTCTTCTGCATCACGTGACCCATCACATGAGCTATTTTAAGGTCCTATTCCTCACTACTCACTATCCCCTTGAGGAAGCAGGCTTCAGAGCCCGCGAAACGCGCGTCGGGGGTGGACATTAGGCACCTGGGGCTCCCTCTCTGGCTTCTCAGATCCCGGTAAGCGGCATCATTTATTTATTTAATTTGGCTATTCAGGATATATCGCGGTTATATTGCGGTCCATGATGGGAACTTCCTGACCTGCCCCTTATACACTTTTTCTTTTGGTCACTTGACCTGTGGATTTGCTTGCAACAGGATTGCTTTGCCAGAGCGGTGGCCCTTGTGTTTTGCTTGTATGCTCCTTGGTGCACTATCTTACTATGTATAATTATTTATATATTTTGTATGCATAAATAAACATTTATATTTTTATACAAAAAAGTATCTTTCTTGCTGTCACCGTGTACTCCAGTTTCTCTTGTTATGGCATAATTTATTGGAGTTGGTGAATTTGTTTGCTGGGAGGCTCACCAGGTGGTGATGTCATCCTGTGCATTTTCATGTACACTGATTTTGTTTTTAACACTTTTCCATTTTTGAAGACCAAAATGCAAAAGGGTCCAAACCCCCCCTTCCTCCCTGATGACATTGATATTGAGCTCCAAATACTCCTGCACCATCCTCTCCAGTTGTTCACAACATGTTAGACTTGTACTCTGTTCTGCTGGTGTATGGTCTGGTCTAAAAAACGACTCAAAGAAATTGCTTATGCCACTTGATATTCCCGGGCTTGGACGTCTAGAACTTTGATGCTCACTGTGTACTTCACTGATGTCTTGGAGAATACCACTCTTAAGATTGTCTGCAAGCATGTTTTGATACTCCAGCATGCACGTGTCCCTTTCCAGGGGGGAAGGATCTGGCTAAACTTACTCTTGTACCGTGGATCTAACAGAGTGGCAACCCAGTAGTCAGCTCTATTTCTAACCCTAAGAATTCTGGCATCATGTTGAAGATAGTGCAGCAAGAAGGTGCTCCTGTGTCGGGTGCATCAATAAGGTCCATGTCCATGGTGTGTTGGTGGCGGGGTAACACTCAAGGATGCTTCCTCCGTCCCCTCTCGCCAACCACGGACAAGAAACAGGGTATCATTATCTTCTTCATCTCCTGACTGTTGCGCGTCCATCACGTTTTCCTCCTCAATTTGTTCCTCGGCTCCTGCACCTTCACTAACAGTTTGTCTGGTACCATGAGTCCCTCAGTCGCTGTAAGCCACCCTCCCATGGCACCCGCCTGTGCTACAACAGTTCCAAAATTTGAGATATTGTTTATCCCTTCCGCATCTTCCTCTGCTTCCACCTCTTCCTCTTGGACCAAAACATCCTGCCGCAGACTACTGAAAGTGTGCTCCAGCATGTAGATTACCAGAATAGTGATGCTGGTGATGGCATCGTCAGCACTTACCATTTTAGTAGCCATTTCAAAACTGTGCAGAAGGAGGCAGAGGTCCTTCATCTGTACCCACTTTGCAAGTGTGATTTGCACCACGTTAGTACTGCATTGGCCCAGGCTATGCAAAAGGACATACTGCACCAAGCAGGGCTGTGGAGTCGGTAAGCCAAACCTTCGACTCCTCAATTTCCATGACTCCGACTCCCTCATACATGGCTCATGTTTAACCTTCGTCCGGCTGAGTAGGTACAATTGTACCTATTCCGTTTTAAAATTGCAATAACTTTTTTTTCGAAAAGCCGTAGAGGGCTGAAATTTCGTGACATCTCTGCAGTTTTGGTCCAGAATATAATGGCCAAATTTCAATAAAATATCTCCACCCCCTTCCGAGATAAGGGGTCGAGATATTTTTGCATCCATAACAAGCTGCATAGGTACAAATGTACCCTCATATATTTTGAATGAAGATAATGCAAGGAAAAAAGAATAATATTTTTTTTAATGATAATGCTATTTTATTATTATAAACAAGTAAAAAAACTGTTCATTTACATTATAAAAGAAAATGTAAGAAACTCTTTTTTTTTTTTGTTTTTCTTCGCAAGTAATGCATGTTGTCTTTGCTACCGAGTGTTCATCGCAAATGGGTTTCACACAAACCACACAAGACTTTCTAGTCTTACGTTGTTTTCGCCTCAGGTCTCGGCAGACATAGCAACTACCAACAACAGGGGAGGGTCTACGACTACCATGAGGTATTTGAGGGCCAGCTGCTGCTTGTGATGCCACCAGAATGCATCGTCCAAGCACCATTTCTACTGCACCTCGAAGAAAATGGTTTCTCATCATCATTCGGTTTGTACTACGATCTTCAATGGCAGGCATACACGGCTGATTTGCGAGATCTTTCAGGAACTTTCTTCGTTGATCCTTTGTCCTGAAGCTTGGATTGTGTTCTCTGTAGATGATGTAGGCTGCAAACCCAGTGACGTCAGTCATATTGTAGAAAAATGCCAGAGGCCAACGTAATGTTCGTCGTTTCACAGTGTACTCTCCCAACATTTTATCCATAACATCAACTCCGCCTTTTGTTTTGTTGTAGTATTTTATTATCTCTGGCTTGGCTGCTAGTGTCTCTTCAACTTCTCCCGTCATGTGCATAGATGATAGAAGCACGACTGATTTGTTCTTCTTTGGTACATATGAACAGACTGTTGCATCATGATTGTAGGCAAAATTTTCGAGTTTTCAGGCCTTTCTTCGGCAGGCTGCATGTTGCTAGGTAGGAACCTTTTGTTTTTTCTCACTGTACCAACTAGTGTCATGTTCCAGGAGTTCAATACCTTAGCTAGTTCCATGGTTGTAAAGAAGTTATCGGTGGTGACATTTCCTCCAGAGCCTTTATACGAGCTCACTAGGTCCAATACTGTTCGTTCACCAATGTTTACTTGTCGAGGACCATCAGTTGGTTTCCCAGTGTAGAGCTGACCTTGTAATGGGCAGGCGTTTGACGAGTCACAAGCCCAGAAAATCTTTATGCCTTATTTAGCTGGTTTTGAAGGTATATACTGGGTAAGTTTAGTATGGCCTCTAAATGGAAATAATTGCTCGTCGACAGTGATACAATTATATGGCTTGTAGGCTCTCTTCAGATTTCTGTTCAGCATTGTCCAGATGTCCCGTATTGGTGCAGCTTTATCTGTTTGCACACATTCTGCATGTGTATTTTCACTGTCAAATCTGATAAATCTGAGTATCATCTTGAAGCGGTCACGAGACATGGCTGCACGTATAAGAGGCAGAGCATCAACATTCCACATTTCCTCCAGATTCTCTTTGTTGTCTCTGTGCACACCAGCAGCAATCAGTATGCCCAAAAATGCATGGAGTTCAGTTTCAGTAAATTGCTTGAATGTTTTTTGTCGTGGCCGTTCAGAAGAATCAGGAAAACGTTGTACCAGTTAGTTGTTGTAAGCATCACAAACTCTCTTGGCCTTTCGATTCGTTTCTCGTAATATGATGTCACACATCTCGGGAGTCATGATTGACTTGAATATCTCTTTTGCTGTATACAGGTTGCTGATTGCTGCAGGGCCACCTCTTTGTCGTAGGACATTACGAGATTTTGTTTGTGCATTTGACAGTGGATCACTACACCATTGAGTTTTATCCTTAGCAGTCCAAATGTCGCCTGCACTTTGAGGCACAGACTCATCCTCAACACTTTCGTCTGAGTCGTATTCTTTTTCCTGCTCTATGACCATTTCTTGTTCAATGTCTGAATCTTCTTCAGTAACATCCACTTGTGGTACATAGTTTTCATCATCAGATGCAACATATGGTTCTTCCTCATGCTCAGAATCAGATTCGTCTAGCATTCGCATTATTTCGTCAGACGTAAATCTGTAAATATGAAAAAATGAAAAATAAATAATTTTCCGAAATACTACACAACACTACATTATTGGCTTTTCACAAAACGATACTAACCTGCAAACACGTTTTCTTGGATTATGGCGGAAACTAGATCCAGCATCACTATCACTCATGATGACTTGGTAGATGAATTTTGGCTTCGTAATTTAGTTTAGTAACACGTGGCAAGTAGAATGAAACTCGATTCTAAATTGCAGATAAAAAAGTAAATTATTTCTAGTGATAATTATTTATAAATGTCATTTATATATTATGTAAACCGTATACGGTTTCAGAATTTTCATTCCATCTTCGACTGTTTTATCGACCAATAGGAAAATTGTAACAGAGCCACCATCTTTATTTTGTGCTGAATATAAGTAAAACATCGTAAAACAATATGTAGATACTAATTATTATCCATTTTTCGTATAAAATAATCATACCTATAGTGATAAGTTTCACACAAAATATATGTAAGCCAAGTCCAGGCTCAAAGACAATTTCTGACTGTTCTGTCCCCACATAAGACGAATGAAGGTATAACTGGCTGTTAGATGCTGTGAGACTTTCCTACCTTCGTATCCAAGAAATTGAAGACTTCACAAGCCTAGAAATGTGTGTGCTCACAGCAATGAGATGAACAGCAAAATGGCTACTGAGAGGAGGGAGGCAGGAAGAGAAGTAGAAGCCTCTCCCAGTTTGAATCAACTTAATTGACAGCAACATAAGTGAGCAGTAACAACACTGGCCAATAGATATCAGCATAACATTTGTAGCTGAATGAACTTTAGTTTCTGAAACCAAGTAAAGGAGAAAGTCTTCCCACAGTGGAGGTACAGTGGGGCAAAAAAGTATTTGGTCAGTCAGCAATAGTGCAAGTTCCACCACTTAAAAAGATGAGAGGCGTCTGTAATTTACATCATAGGTAGACCTCAACTATGGGAGACAAACTGAGAAAAAAAAATCCAGAAAATCACATTGTCTGTTTTTTTTTAATTTTGTTTGCATATTATGGTGGAAAATAAGTATTTGGTCAGAAACAAAATTTCATCTCAATACTTTGATATATCCTTTGTTGGCAATGACAGAGGTCAAACGTTTTCTGTAAGTCTTCACAAGGTTGCCACACACTGTTGTTGGTATGTTGGCCCATTCCTCCATGCAGATCTCCTCTAGAGCAGTGATGTTTTTGGCTTTTCGCTTGGCAACACGGACTTTCAACTCCCTCCAAAGGTTTTCTATAGGGTTGAGATCTGGAGACTGGCTAGGCCACTCCAGGACCTTGAAATGCTTCTTACGAAGCCACTCCTTCGTTGCCCTGGCGGTGTGCTTTGGATCATTGTCATGTTGAAAGACCCAGCCACGTTTCATCATCAATGCCCTTGCTGATGGAAGGAGGTTTGCACTCAAAATCTCACGATACATGGCCCCATTCATTCTTTCATGTACCCGGATCAGACGTCCTGGCCCCTTTGCAGAAAAACAGCCCCAAAGCATGATGTTTCCACCACCATGCTTTACAGTAGGTATGGTGTTTGACTCAGTATTCTTTTTCCTCCAAACACGACAAGTTGTGTTTCTACCAAACAGTTCCAGTTTGGTTTCATCAGACCATAGGACATTCTCCCAAAACTCCTCTGGATCATCCAAATGCTCTCTAGCAAACTTCAGACGGGCCCGGACATGTACAGGCTTAAGCAGTGGGACACGTCTGGCACTGCAGGATCTGAGTCCATGGTGGCGTAGTGTGTTACTTATGGTAGGCCTTGTTACATTGGTCCCAGCTCTCTGCAGTTCATTCACTAGGTCCCCCCGCGTGGTTCTGGGATTTTTGCTCACCGTTCTTGTGATCATTCTGACCCCACGGGATGGGATTTTGCGTGGAGCACCAGATCGAGGGAGATTATCAGTGGTCTTGTATGTCTTCCATTTTCTAATTATTGCTCCCACAGTTGATTTCTTCACTCCAAGCTGGTTGGCTATTGCAGATTCAGTCTTCCCAGCCTGGTGCAGGGCTACAATTTTGTTTCTGGTGTCCTTTGACAGCTCTTTGGTCTTCACCATAGTGGAGTTTGGAGTCAGACTGTTTGAGGGTGTGCACAGGTGTCTTTTTATACTGATAACAAGTTTAAACAGGTGCCATTACTACAGGTAATGAGTGGAGGAAAGAGGAGACTCTTAAAGAAGAAGTTACAGGTCTGTGAGAGCCAGAAATCTTGATTGCTTGTTTCTGACCAAATACTTATTTTCCACCATAATATGCAAATAAAATGAAAAAAAAAACAGACAATGTGATTTTCTGGATTTTTTTTTTCTCAGTTTGTCTCCCATAGTTGAGGTCTACCTATGATGTAAATTACAGACGCCTCTCATCTTTTTAAGTGGTGGAACTTGCACTATTGCTGACTGACTAAATACTTTTTTGCCCCACTGTATATATGAAGGTACAATTGTACCTCTGCAGCCTGTTAACGTTGTAAAATTATGCAGCCTGACGAAGGTTAAGTGATACATTTACTGTAGTAAAATGGTAACATCAGGCTTTTAATCATTATCATGATTCAATAATCAAGCCACTTAGAACATAAAATATATTTATTGGAATACAACTTTAGAACAAAAAACTTTTGCATATTTACAATTTATTTTACACTATGCAGTAAGTC
Organism: Dendrobates tinctorius; assembly: GCF_039654945.1. NCBI lineage: Eukaryota > Metazoa > Chordata > Amphibia > Anura > Dendrobatidae > Dendrobates > Dendrobates tinctorius. The sequence continues at coordinate 7,093,709 of NW_027361921.1, forward strand.
GAAAAAAAAAAACAGTTTTCAGCAAAAACGTACTGAATAACATTTGTGCTGTCTATGAATTTGTTTCGAGAAATAGTATCGCCTCCATCAGATCTTCCTTCATAGATGACCTCAAATCTGACCTAATTATTGTAAGGCTAGAGAACAACCTCTCTACAGTAACTTAGGTTGGTGGCAAAGCACTAACCACATGGGCAATATCTCTAACAATTTCAGGGTATAATGGAATTGCCTCATGCACAGTCAGTTTTGATGAACGTTTGAACTCTTCTACTTTGAGAGCAAGTGAAAAATTTTGTTGAAATATGGTCAGTCTGTTTTCTATGGGAGTGGAATCTTTTTCTCTGTGGCAACGCTTTGCCGGCTCCATGTCGTCCAAATACTTTTCGAAATCAAACTCCTCACCTGTTGAGGATGAAGAAACGACAGCAGCAGGACTCAAATCATTTTGCTGTTCTTCTGTAGAAATATCTGTTTGTGCCTCCATTATGGGAACAAGACTCTGTGGCCTTCCACCTCCAACATACTGAATGTGAGATTTTCTTCTAGCTGCTGTTCACCATCATTATTTTCATTCATCAGTTAAATTGTACTTATGTTTGAAACATTATCAGTTACAACAGCAAGAACCTGTTCTTTTGTGAGTTCATAATCTTGCACAACTTTTTCCACTAAGATCTGGAGAAACTGGCTGCTGTGATGAACTTTAGTATCTTTTTCTACCAGCGTCTTAGTAACAATTTTTTTGTTGTCCCAAACATTTCGAACATTGATAGCAAAATAGTTATCTCTGTGACTTATACAGGAATCCAGTTTAAGAAACACAAAGCATCTATTGAGTCTTCATTTTGGTTAAGGGCTTCTTCAATCACTAATTTTCTAATACTTTCTCTTTCCAGAGAAACACCAAGTTTACGGGCCATTTCTCCATTAAGAGCTGTAAAATCTGTTTGTGCAAATAATGATAATGGTACACCGTCCTTCACAACAAGCTCAGTGAGCTGTCTTTTAAACACATCTGCTGTCATTGTTACAGTAACTTTGTCACTTACAAAATATCTTGTAACTAATGTTTGAGATGCTCTTTCCTCCTTCCTTTGCCTGGTTGGAAGTGCTGGTCTCTGGTTTCTACTCGGACCCTACTTTGTCCAACCCCGGATCCAACATGACAAAATTTGGGGCATCGATGCAGATGCTTTCATTCTCTGGATTCTGTGAATCTTTGGAACAGACTTCTGATGCCCATGGAATAGAATGTGAACAGCTCTGCAGAATGGCCCATCTATGGTTCCTCATAATCAATTGGGCATTTGGAGATTTGTGACTTGGGAGGAAACATGGGTGATTGGGGTGCCACCTCTGAGGATTGTACTGTGTATGATGTTAAGTTGAAAGAAGAGTAGAGACCATTTGATGCAGTGCTTGCCATCTACCAGAGCACATGATCCAAGAGATGGAGTGGAGTAGCCCGTCCAGTAACAGAAGTTGTAGTTTCATTAACATTAATGCCTAACCCCACGTACACGTTGAACACCAAGCATATTCCCCCTTTCCCCACGACCTTGCTTTTTCCCACTCATGTTATGGACCCTTTCCCGCTTGTAACCTCCTGATTTCACAACCTTAGGCCCACAGCTGTCAGTCACCTGTCACTAAATGAACAATCACTATTTATTTTCTTAGATAGTGTGCCTGAACAACACTGTTATACCTAACAATTTTTAAGTGGAAATCTGGCCTTCCGATTTCTCACTGAAACACAGTTTTATGCCAAATTATTTGAATTAGATACCGTATATACTCGTGTATAAGCTGAGTTTTTCAGCGCATTTTTTGTGCTGAAAATGCCCTCCTCAGCTTATACATAAGTCAATTGTCCCAAAAAGGTGGGGGAGGGGGAGCGGCGGAGCAGTCGGTCATGAGGCAGGAGCCAGTGGCCGACGACTTCCAGCACACATCCTACTCATCTTCCTGCGCACCCTCGCTGTCACTGCATCTCGTTCTTTCCGGTTCCAGCAGCTCTTCCGGGTGAGGGATCACGTGGCCCCGCTCATTACGATAATGAATATGCGTGGAGTGCATATTCATTACATTAATGAGCGGGGCCACATGATCACTCGGCCGGAAGAGATGCTGGCGCCGGAACGAGATGCAGTGCCAGCGAGGGCGCGCAGGCAGGTAAATAGGATGTTTTTTTGTTCTTTTAAAACGGGAATCATGCATACAAGGATAGGGGATAAAGAGCCATGCATACTAGGACAGCAATGGTGAGCCATGCATACAATGACAGGAACGAGGGAGCCATGCATACAATGACAGGAACAGGGGAGCCATGCAGAAAAGGACAGGGACCAGTGAGCCATGCATACCAGGAAAAGCAATGAGGGAGCCATGCATACCAGGATAGGGATGAGATGACAATGCATACCCGGCTTACACTCGAGTCAATAAGCTTACCCAGTTTTTCATGGCAAAATGAGGTGCTTTGGCTTATACATTGGTCTGCTTATACTCGAGTATATACGGTAATTTTGCCTCATGGCTGGACCCCAATATTAGCAAAGAAAAGGAGAAAATCCAGCTTCTTAGCTGAAAAAAAATTTTTTTAGTTTATTTCAAAAATGTAAAAAACCGGATTACTTACCGGTAATTCTCTTTTATAGAGTCCACGACAGCACCCACTGAGAGAGGGGATCCGCCCCTAGGAACAGTAAACCTACGGAGAGATAAAAGGGGCGGTCCCCCTCGCTCCTGCAGTTGGATTACAGAGAATGAGAGGAACCGCCCACCAAGTTTAGTAGGCTATCCAAATATTTTCAGTTGTATTTCAGTAAAATTTATACAACCTAAGTATATGAACCATTCACCACTACAAGTGAACTATGTGTAACAACCATTAGGGAGGGAAGTGAGTGGGTGCTGTTGTGAACTCCCTTGTTTGGACTTCTGAGCCAAAGCTCCCTCTGCTCCCTCTGGTGGTTACGGAGAGTAGTGGAGCTGGCCAGGTTGGAAGTTCCCCACCTGAGGATGTTAATTGGGAACCTGGGATTACTGGCTGGGAGCATATAATTGAGCTGGCTGTTCTTGGTGGTTGCTGGTGATTTCTTCCATGTGCATTTGGAGTTCTTTTGTCCCCTGCCTGATCTGCAAGGTTGTTAAGTGATTCTTTTGCTAATCCTTTGCATCTAATCTGGTTGTGCCTTTTTTTTTTGCTTTCTGCTTAGTTGCTAGGGTTCAGCGTACTCCCTGCTGGGGGCAGCGCTGGGCCCAGCTCCATATGTTACAGCTTGTCAGTTTGTTCAGTCCCCTGTTATGTTAGTATCTTTTGCTTTGCTTCCAGTTTATACCAGAGTGCTGATCTAGCAGGGGAGAGGTCGTGTGGCCTCAGGCTTTTTGTATATCAGAAGTGTTGGATTTTTTTAGGGTTTTGTGCGTGACTGCAGACAGTATCTTTTCTGTCCTGTCCTGTCTAGATAGCTTGGACCCCACAGTTTGCTCAGTCTGTTTTCTGCCTGTGTTTGTGTTTCATCTTGCCTCACTGACAATATGTAATAATTATAGGGGATAACTCAGGAGACTCTGTGCATGGAACAAGATGACTACAGGACACAGCTTTATAAGTGGTAAAGTCTATATTAACAGACGGTGATACAACAGATGCAGAAAGAAACTCAAGTCCACAACACTTGGAGTAAATATAAGAAGCAGCTTAGCAGTCTATAGGAACTTCAGAGGAAAATGCAATTAAGCAAAAAGTCTATGAAGCACAGTTATTCTTGAGGATACTTGGCATGAATAAATCCTTGTCTTAGTCCAGACACAGATAGGTAAGCTTAAAAGGCAGTTCGAATCTTAGCTTGACCAGGGAGGCCTGGAAAATAGTCTCAGGCTCTTGCAGAGCAGGAACAGCTTACATGTCCAGCAAATGCAGATGGAAGTGAAACACGAGCAGCAGAGGAAGAGGAGTTCTGGAAACTGGAGTATGCAGCAGGAACTCAAAGCAGAGTAGCAGGATCACCACACAGGTTCACAGGAGACGGTATATGGCCAGGGAGTAATCAAAGGTCAGGAGCTGGATGCAAGGCAGAATACTCAAGCACAGACTGAAGGCTGGGGTGGAGTTTTATAGCAGGAGGACACAATGCACATGAGACCAAGGACACCATCTTGGAAAAGGGCAGTAATGCAAAAAGGTAAAAATGTTCAGAGTCCTGACACAATATATGTTTCGGGGCTGTCTATTCCTTTGGGGATCTGCTCCGTGGCAGTTTAGATTTCACCTTTCTGGCTTTAGGCTTAGTTAGTTCTCCGGCTGTGTCGAAGCATCTAGGGCATTGTGGGAATGCTGCACGGCTACTGCTAGTTGTGTTGATAGGATTAGGAGTCTGCAATCCGCTTGGTTACCAGCCTCTCTGGTTTTCTGGTGGCTTAGCCTGTTCCTGCCATCCTCCTCGGTGACCCATAACAGAATCACTAGCCTAACCGTAGACTCTAGGGTACGCAAAAGAAGGAAAGAATTGTAAAAAAAAAAATGTTATAGATTTTCTCCCTCACCCATGACAGCACCACGGAGAGAGGGGATCCGCCCTTCAGGGACAGGAACCTACAGATAAAAAGGGCGGTACCTCTCCTCCGCCTTCAGTTGGGTTCCTGTCCCTGACGGAGGGACCCACAGGACGGTACCTTTCGTGTGTCCAGGATCCGGGGCCGGCCTGACCGGTGGTGGCAGCGGGAAGGCCCCTGCCTCGGGAAGGTGCGGTGCCCGAAGCCGCCACTGCTGGGGCCCATGCGGGCTGCCGGGTGAGCGGGCGGGAGTGACGCCGGAGCCGCCGCTCCGGAGAGGAAGTCGGGGCTCGTGGGGACCCGGTAAACATGCGGGCGGCGCCGGGTTACAGAGGTGTACCAAGATGGCGGCCGCCCCGGAAGTAGAAGCCGGCTTCCGGGTCCCTAGAACCGGCGCATGCGCAGGAGCGCTCTCCCGGGGACCGCGGTGCAGGATGGGAGCGGTGACGCCAGCCGGGAAATTTTAAAATGGTGGCTGCACAAGCGCTCCAGGCTGGAGGCGATCCTGAAGGGGATAGTGACCAGCAACAGGAGCAGCAAGCCAGGCAGCAGCTTTAGCAGCAGCAGCACCACCACCACAATCATCGTCAAAAGAACGCAGTACAGATGGTCGTTCCAGTAGTCACTCCACGCAGCATAGCACGTCAGCTGCAAGGAGCAAATCGCCACCAGGAGTGCAGCCTATTCAGGACCTGACTCCATCTCCCGAATCGATACCTGCAGCCGCATACCTTTGGGTGAGTGATCTTCGTGAATGTTCACCATTGTATTAAAAGTTCCATTTCCCTTACTAGGGAAAGAAGGGGAAAAGAAAAGGGGTGCCCCACTTGTGCTAGTCCCCTACCTATTTCTTGAGAGAGTGGTTCTACACCTCAGAGCCAGCTGCCACCTTCACCATCTCACTCTGCTGCGGACACCAGGCAGCCAGAGTTCAACACCAGTTTCAGCAGTGGCTTCAAGCCAGCTGGTAACTCCACCAGGTTTCTGCAGTGGCTTCACAAGACGCTATCACCAACACCTGCCTAGACCATGTGACCCCATGGGAAAAGGGAATGGTCAAATGATCAGGGGCCAAAAACTGCTATAACCCCAGTGACCACCGGGGGCAAAAGCCAAAGCAAAGAAAACATCGAGTGCGAAAAAAAAAAAAAAAAACGGAACCATGTACAAAAGAAATCCTCTGTTAGGAAACTCCGGATTTGGCCTCTGACCTAAAAGCTGCGATTAAATTGGAGGTCAGAGTGCCCTTATATCCCTTAAGCATAGGGACAAATCAAAAAAAAAAAAAAAAAGAAAGACACAATAGTGATTTCCCAGTCAGATTCCTCGACATCGGGAGAAATCACGTCAAAACCCTCAGATTCCAGTTCCTCATCCTCAGACGAGGAAACAGAGGGGCGTCACTGCTTCCCCCTAGACGAGGTGGACAAACTAGTGAAAGCTGTAACGTCTACCATGGGGGTGCTGGACCCTAGGCCGGATAAAACAGTCCAGGACATAATGTTCGGGGGACTGGGCCAGAAAAGGCGCGGAGAGTGTTCCCGCTAAATGAAAATGTGCGGGGTCTAATCAAAAAGAATGGGATAAACCGGACAGGAAAAACACCACGGTCCCTTCCCTTAAAAGGAAATATCCCTGTGAGGAAAGGGGCCCGAAGCTCGATGTAGCTGTCGCAAAGGCCTCAAAAAAAAAAAAAAAAAAAAAATTTTGCCCTCCCCTTTGAGGACATGGGCACCCTCAGGGGTCCCCTAGATAAAAAGGCAGATACCTTTCTTAAAGGTGCATGGCAGTTAGCTGGAGGTAACCTCAGGCCAGCCATAGCGGGACACCAAGCGATAAAATCCTAGACTCTATCCCAGTAATAAGGGGAGCGGCTGCCTTCCTAGCGGACTCATCCGCAGACTCAGTCTGGTTATCGTCCAAAGCAGCAGCACTCTCAAATGCAGCTAAGAGGCCCTTTCGGAATAGAAAGTTTCTTTTGCGGAGACCACCGAGAGAGCAAAGTGGGCTGACAAGAGAAGAGATAGAGGGTTCCTCCTCGGCAACTTGTCCTGAGACAAAAAGCCCTCTAGGTGACAGTTTGCTCAGGGTGGGGGGAAGGTTAACCCTTTTTTCTCCCAGCCTGGAAAAGAATATCAAACAACCCATGGACAGTAAACCCCTAATCCAGGAGGGCCTAAGGATAAACTTCTCTCCCTCCCGCCTCAAAAGTATGTAATGACTCCGCTAAGATCCAGTATGCAAGAGCAGAAAGCCCTAGGAAACGAAGTCCTAAGCCTGGTAGAAAAAGGAGCCCTCCAGGAGGTTCCCCTGCAGGGAAGGGGCAAGGGGTTTTACTCCCCTCTTTTTCCTGGTGACCAAGCCAGGCGGCAGGTTTCAGACAATTATAAATTTAAAAAAAAAAAAAAATTTTTTTGGAGTCAATCAGGTCCACCACCAATCTCGGTGTTGGATCTCAGCGACGCCTATTATCACATCCCCATTCACAAAAACTCCAGGAAATATCTCAGGTTAGCTGTCTCGATAAAGGGCGAGATAAGAGAACTCCAGTATAGAGCCTTGCCATTCGGAATATCTGTAGCTCCACGGGCAGAGATGATGGCCCATATAAGGGAGCAAAACATAATATTAATCCCGTATCTGGACTATTTTTTAATAGCAACCAGCTTGGTTCAAAAACGCTGGGAACAGGGGGACAGAGTGATGGGCACTCTGCAAGGCCTGGGCTGGCTCCTGAATCTAAAAAATCAAGATCAGAGCCCAGCAGAGTACAGGAATTCTTGGGTCTAATATTGGACTCAAACATTCAAGAGTGCCGCCTCCCAGACCGCAAGAAGGAGAAAATCGCTCAAATTGTAACAAGAGCCATCCAAAATCCCTCCATGACATTAAGAAAAGCGATGTCACGACTACGTTCTCGCTCCGCCTGCCTGCCAGCAGTCCAATGGGCTCAGTTACACACGAGAGTTCTACAGTGGGATGTACTAGCCAACTAGTCTGCAGTAGGGGGACACCTAGAGGGTCGTATTACCCTAAATTCAGAAACTACTCATTCCCTAACCTGGTGGAAAAGCCAAGACAACCCTTCCAAAGGGATCCCCTGGGTAACAAAAAATAACACACATAGCTACCACATATGCCAGTCCCACAGGGTGGGGAGCACACATGAACAACGAAGTGGCCCAGGGTACGTGGGGAGTTCAAGAATTAGAAGCCTCCTCGAACCAGTGAGAGCTCTTAGCAGTGGGCTACGCATTAGTACACTTCTTACCCCTGCTCCGGGGTCATCATGTCCGCATATTTCGGACAATCGAGTCACAATAGCATATATAAATCATCAGGGGGGGGAACCAGGTCCCGAGCCCTAATGGAAACATTCTCCAGAGTCCTCAAATTAGCAGAGGCAAACCTGCTATCTCTGTCACCACTACACATCCGGGGCACGGAGAATCAAAGGGCAGACTTTCTAAGTCGCTCCCAATTATGACAAGGGGAATGGGTCCTAAAGCGGTCCGTTTTTCGGCAGATTGTAAAAATGTGGGGGGACCCGGGCATAGATCTGTTTGCCGACTTCAGAAACAAAAAGTGGAAACTTTCTGCTCCATAGACCCCAGGGGGAATCCTCTAGCTCTGGACGCCTTCATACTCCCATGGACATGGGGCCTAACACATGCCTTTCCCCCGATCATGCTGATCCCAGCAGTGTTAAGAAAAGTCAGGGAGGATGGGGCAGGAATGATTTTAATAGCCCCCTTCTGGCCCAAAAGAACCTGGTTCTCCTGGCTAAGAATATTCTCTCTAACCGACCCATGGATCCTCCCAGATCTCCTGGACCTGCTATCGCAGGGGCCAGTGTTACACCCTCAGGCAGGGAGATTCCATTTAACAGCATGGAATTTGAGAGGGCACTGATGAGAGACAGAGGAATTTCAGAGAACCTGATAACTACACTACGAAAAAAAAAAAAAAAAAAAAAAAGAGAAAAAATTCTTATCCACTTCGGAGGTAAAGGTTCAGGATGAGGTTCACATTGACAAAATCCTAGAATTTCTACAAAAGGGCCTAGAACAGGGTCTAGCGGTCAACACATTAAAGGTACAAGTAGAGGCCTTGGGCATCTTTATAACCATAATGTGGTAGGTAATCCCTGGGTGACAGATTACTAAGACCGTATCCAGATCCGGGCCGATAGCTAATCAAAGATTACAATCATGGGATCTAAATCTTGTACTATCCACGCTAACAGGCCCTCCATTCGAACCTATTCACTCAGCATCCCTAAGAATCCTGTCGTTAAAAACAGTGCTTCTTTTGGCGCTAACATCAGCTCGCAGAGTGAGCGATATGCAAGCTTTATCAGTAGGGCCACCTTTCACAAAGATTCTAGATGATAGGGTCATTTTAAAGCCTGACCTGGCATATCTACCCAAAGTGTCATCACACTTCTATAAGTCCCAAGAGGTAGTCCTTCCTTCATTCTGCCCAAATCCTAAAAAGAAGGGAGAAGACAAATTCCACACCTTAGACGTGATGAGGTGCCTAGTGCAGTATCTAGAGGCCACCAAGAAATGTAGGAAGGAAGGCTCTCTCCTTGTGTGTTTTCAGGGACCTTGGAAGGGACTCAAAGCATCTAAGAGTACCCTGGAAAGGTGCATAAGGGATGCGATTGCCCTGGCATATTCATCCAGTGAAAATACCATTCCGGAAGGGTTGAGAGCCCATTCCACAGGAGTGATGGTGACCTCATGGGCTGAAAGATCTGAGGTATCAATAGAAAAAATCTGTAAGGCGGCCACCTGGTCATCACCTTCGACCTTTTTTAGGCACTATAGATTAGATCTAGCCTCTACGTCTGACCTGACCTTCGGGAGTAGGGTCCTTCAGGCGGTGGTCCCTCCCTAAGCTACCAATCTCTGTAATTCTCTCCGTGGTGCTGTCATGGGTGAGGGAGAATAGCTTAGTTACTCACCGATAACGGTGTTTCTCAGAACCCATGACAGCACCCGCTTATTCCCCTCCCCTTCACGAGTGTGGTGGGCACGTTTTACTGTTAGTAGAGTGTTTCCGTTTAGACACGGTGCTTCTGATAATAAGCAATATTATAATGTTATGCATATATTTCTGTTGTCTAACTAACCTGGAGACCCTCTGATGCTCTGTAACCAACTGAAGGCGGAGGAGAGGTACCGCCCTTTTTATCTGTAGGTTCCTGTCCCTGAAGGGCGGATCCCCTCTCTCCGTGGTGCTGTCATGGGTTCTGAGAAACACCGTTATCGGTGAGTAACTAAGCTATTTTCCTCTTTTTTTTTCTCTGGGGCCGTAGGAGGATTTTTTCCTTAATGGAGACTAAGCAATTGTCTGATCGTGTTGAACAGCTCGCTGCTGAAGTGCGGGGAATTTCTGCCTATCTCGCTCAGTCATCTGCTGTAGAACCAAAGATCCCTACTCCTGAAGTGTTTTCAGGGGATCTGTCAAAATTTTTGAATTTCAAGAATAACTGTAAACTATTCCTTGCTTTGAAACATAACTCATCGGGGAGCTCGGTGCAGCAGGTTAAAATTGTCATCTCCCTGCTGCGCGGCGATCCCCAGGATTGGGCTTTTTCTCTGACACCTGGAGATCCTATTCTGGCTAATGTAGATGCGTTTTTTCAGGCCCTGGGGATGTTGTATGATGAACCTAATGCTATTGATCAAGCTGAGAAAACCTTATTGGCATTGAACCAGGGTCAGGATGTTGCAGAGTTATATTGTCAAAAATTCCAAAAGTGGGCGGACTTTACTAAATGGAATGATGATGACCTAGCAGCTCTCTTTCGGAAAGGTCTGGCAGAAACCGTAAAAGATGTTATGGTGGGATTTCCTGTCCCCTCTGGTCTTATCGACTCTGTCACTAGCCATTCAAATTGATCGACGTTTACGTGAACGTAAACCTATGCGAGAGGCGGTGCTGCCTTTCGAATAAACTTCTGAACCCATGCAAATAGGATAGGGTTTTGTTTAGGACGCAACGTCAAGAGTTCAGAAGGCATAATAAGTTGTGCTTCTTTTGTGGGGACGCCTCTCATACTATTTCTGTCTGCCCTAAACGAGAAAAACTATGCTCACTCATTTGCGGTGGGCAATGTACAGTAGGGTGACCGGATCTCATATGGGGGGGAAAAAATGTCAGAATCTTGTTCGTCTGGACCCCACAAAACGATTCCCCTTTCCAGATATTGAGAGAGCCAAAATTTGAGCTCGATCAAACGACGTTAACCCTTGACGCTCGTCGCTCAAAGTTTGAAAAAATCCAAATTGAGGTATTTTAAGATTTAGGTATTTTGCATAGTCTGTTAAACTATAAAGAATGTGACAACAACATTGCAGAAATAGCCCTGACCAAATTTTCGAACCATTTGTGGTATTTGAATGCAGAGTTGGTGGGATTATCGTTTTTTGATCCCACCATTACAGACAATGAAAAGTTGTTAATGGCTAATAAATTGCTCAGTAGCACAGATGAACCATCAGAGCACGCTAACCTACATGAGTTGATAATTTTACATAGTTATCTAATCTATTCTAGAGCTTTTGTTAAAGTTGTTTTTGAAACGTCAGAATATAATGCTCGGCATTTGCTTACAACTTGCAGGACATATTGCTTTTGTTCTTCATCTTTTGTTTGAAGGTCGTTAAAGTCGGTTACTTCCTACCTCTTTTAATTTTTCTTTCCTAACTTTTGGATTTACAACCCTAGCGTGCTCTGATGGTTCATCTGTGCTACTGAGCAATTTATTAGCCATTAACAACTTTTCATTGTCTGTAATGGTGGGATCAAAAAACGATAATCCCACCAACTCTGCATTCAAATACCACAAATGGTTCGAAAATGTGGTTAGGGCTATTTCTGCAATGTTGTTGTCACATTCTTTATAGTCTAACAGACTATGCAAATACCTAAATCTTAAAATACCTCAATTTGGATTTTTTTCAAACTTTGAGCGACGAGCGGCACGGGTTAACGTCGTTTGATCGAGCTCAAATTTTGGCTATCTCAATATCTGGAAAGGGGAATCGTTTTGTCGGGTCCAGACGGACAAAATTCCGACATCGATTTTTTGCGGTCACCCTAGTGTACAGCCTAAGTTCCTTTTGGCGGTTACCTTGATCTGCTCCTTGTCTACATTTTCTGCTAAGGCTTTTGTTGATTCAGGAGCAGCTTTGAATCTGATGGATTTTGACTTTGTCAAACGTTGTGGTTTTCCCATGGTGGCGCCCCCTGACCCTGTATTGGTTAAGGGTAATTTGGAGTATGAGGTAGAGAAGATATTGGATTCTCCTCTGGCTAGACGGAGACTACAGTACTTGGTCAAGTGGAAAGGTTATGGCCAGGAGGATAATTATTGGGTCTCTGCTTCTGACATTCATGCCGAGAGTTTGGTTCGTGCTTTTTCACCTGGCCCATCCTGATCGGCGTGGATGAGGGTTTGGTGACCCCTCCTCAAGGGGGGGTACTGTTGTGAACTCTCTCGATTTAACTTCTGAGTCGGGGCTCCCTCTGGTGGTTACTGCGGGTAGTGGAGCTGGCCGGGTTGAGAGAAGTCTGCCACCTGACGACAATGATTGGAAATCAGGGGTTACTGTCTGGGAGGATATAAGTGAGCAGGCTTCCCTCAGTTGCTGCTGATAATTGGTTTCTTCCTGAGCATTTTGAGGTCTGCTGTCTCCTGCCGGATCCTGCATTTTTCAGTTAAGTTGTTCATTTGCTAATCCTTTGCATCTGGTTTTGCCTCTTTCTGCTTTTGCGGTTAGGGTTCAGCATGCTCCCTGCTGGGGCAGTGCTGGACCCTGCTCCATTTGTTACAGCTTGTCAGTTTGTTCAGTCCCCTGTTATATAAGTCTCGTTTGCTTTGCTGCCAGGGGGAGAGGTCATGAGACCTCCAGTGTTTTTTTGTACATTATTATTATTATTATTATTTATTATTATAGCGCCATTTATTCCATGGCGCTTTACATGTGAGGGGTATACATAATACATACAAGTACAGTAATCTTAAACTATGCAAGTCACGACTGGTACAGGATGAGAGAGGACCCTGCCCGCGAGGGCTCACAATCTACAACGGGATGGGTGAGGATACAGTAGGCGAGGGTAGAGCTGGTCGTGCAGCGGGTTGGTGGATCGGTGGTTACTGCAAGTTGTAGGCTTGTCGGAAGAGGTAGGTCTTCAAGTTCTTTTTGAAGGTTTCCATTGTAGGCGAGAGTCTGATATGTTGGCTTGGATATGTGGTTTGAAAGAGAGATCAGTGTCAAGGATAACCCCGAGGCAGCGAGCTTGTGGGATTGGAGAGAGTGGGCAGCCTTTTACTTTAATGGATAGGTCTGTTGGGGGGGGTCACGTGAGATGGGCGAAAGATGATTAATTCTGTTTTGTCCATATTAAGTTTTAGAAATCTAGCAATTTTACACCCAATTGCACTATGCACTTTATATTATGTGTAATCATAAAGCTAATATAGCGTTCTTGGTAGTGGAAGTCACTTGTCTTCACAGCAGCCCGCTTTTCCAGAGTGCAGGCGCGGCTGGGGCTTCCCTGGTTCTTGATGATGCGGGCAAGGGAGCACACTGCACAGACGCCATCTCCATGACGGCGATCCTGGCGTGTGTTTATGACCGCCGACTGATGAGCCTCCTGGGGAGGCTGCCGACTGCAAATGCACCGCTTATAGGAAGCGGTGCTCACACAACACATTGTTTTGGCTAATTAGCCAATCGTTTTATAAATAAACACTATCCTAATAGCGAATCAGTGTGACTGACTGACATTATTTAAGCACCTCCCTCCATCCCTCCCCCAGCACATGCCTCCTGAGGAAGTAATACACGAAACGTGCGTTGGGGCGAGGGGGAGCTATGGTGACTGTATAAATCAGTAAGTACCACATTATATTCTCCCTAAAAGCTTTACATCAATGAATTGACAGTTGTTATAGCGTGTGCTATTTACATAGAAACAATCTGTTTATGCATGAAAAGCGAAGTAGCTTTATGCATATTAAGTATTAATTCAGTATAGAATTGTGGAGATGTCTAAATAAGAGTATGTCACCTTGCTCCCCTGCATAATTTTATTGCTTGTGTAGTCTCTGTGATTTTACTATTTGGAATTTAATAAAGATTAATTTTTATTGGATTTATACTCTAAGTCTTTGTGTTGTCACATATTTATATGAGTTGTTCCCTTTATATAGTTGGGCATTTGTGTAATACATCACAACTAAGCCAAGAAAGTTCATCTGTTCAGACAGTGCTTGCAAATTAGTTCAATATATCACAAGAGTCCTTTAAAAACCCAAGAATTTTTTTTATGACAGAGGTTGGAGAAGTAAATCTAGCCACTCATTGAGGCGCTCCGAAATTGAACCGATGCCCGAAATAATAGTTCTCATTGGTTGTGGATCCGTTCCATTATGTACTTTGGGGAGATCATGCATTATTAGGTTTTTTGGGGTGATCAACTATGTGATAATCCCTCTGTGTAGGATTAAAAACTCCCAAATTCAATTCAGTTTTAGAGATCACACAAATGTTCACAGACCATATAACCCTGTACAGTGGGGCAAAAAAGTATTTAGTCAGTCAGCAATAGTGCAAGTTCCACCACTTAAAAAGATGAGAGGCGTCTGTAATTTACATCATAGGTAGACCTCAACTATGGGAGACAAACTGAGAAAAAAAAATCCAGAAAATCACATTGTCTGTTTTTTTTTCATTTTATTTGCATATTATGGTGGAAAATAAGTATTTGGTCAGAAACAAGCAATCAAGATTTCTGGCTCTCACAGACCTGTAACTTCTTCTTTAAGAGTCTCCTCTTTCCTCCACTCATTACCTGTAGTAATGGCACCTGTTTAAACTTGTTATCAGTATAAAAAGACACCTGTGCACACCCTCAAACAGTCTGACTCCAAACTCCACTATGGTGAAGACCAAAGAGCTGTCAAAGGACACCAGAAACAAAATTGTAGCCCTGCACCAGGCTGGGAAGACTGAATCTGCAATAGCCAACCAGCTTGGAGTGAAGAAATCAACTGTGGGAGCAATAATTAGTAAATGGAAGACATACAAGACCACTGATAATCTCCCTCGATCTGGTGCTCCACGCAATATCCCACCCCGTGGGGTCAGAATGATCACAAGAACGGTGAGCAAAAATCCCAGAACCACGCGGGGGGACCTAGTGAATGAACTGCAGAGAGCTGGGACCAATGTAACAAGGCCTACCATAAGTAACACACTACGCCACCATGGACTCAGATCCTGCAGTGCCAGACGTGTCCCACTGCTTAAGCCTGTACATGTCCGGACCCGTCTGAAGTTTGCTAGAGAGCATTTGGATGATCCAGAGGAGTTTTGGGAGAATGTCCTATGGTCTGATGAAACCAAACTGGAACTGTTTGGTAGAAACACAACTTGTCGTGTTTGGAGGAAAAAGAATACTGAGTTGCATCCATCAAACACCATACCTACTGTAAAGCATGGTGGTGGAAACATCATGCTTTGGGGCTTTTTCTCTGCAAAGGGGCCAGGACGACTGATCCGGGTACATGAAAGAATGAATGCGGCCATGTATCGTGAGATTTTGAGTGCAAACCTCCTTCCATTAGCAAGGGCATTGATGATGAAACGTGGCTGGGTCTTTCAACATGACAATGATCCAAAGCACACCGCCAGGGCAACGAAGTAGTGGCTTCGTAAGAAGCATTTCAAGGTCCTGGAGTGGCCTAGCCAGTCTCCAGATCTCAACCCTATAGAAAACCTTTGGAGGGAGTTGAAAGTCCGTGTTGCCAAGCGAAAAGCCAAAAACATCACTGCTCTAGAGGAGATCTGCATGGAGGAATTGGCCAACATACCAACAACAGTGTGTGGCAACCTTGTGAAGACTTACAGAAAACGTTTGACCTCTGTCATTGCCAACAAAGGATATATCACAAAGTATTGAGATGAAATTTTGTTTCTGACCAAATACTTATTTTCCACCATAATATGCAAATAAAATGAAAAAAAAAAACAGACAATGTGATTTTCTGGATTTTTTTTTCTCAGTTTGTCTCCCATAGTTGAGGTCTACCTATGATGTAAATTACAGACGCCTCTCATCTTTTTAAGTGGTGGAACTTGCACTATTGCTGACTGACTAAATACTTTTTTGCCCCACTGTATGTGTGAGAAATAGAAACCTACAAAATTTTTAATGGCTTTTTAGCACTATTATAGATCACAGAAATTTACTCCAAACTACGGAATAATGTATAGCTGAGAAATGTAGTCCAATAACATTTTTCAACTCAGCGATTTATGTGCGTGTTTTATAGCACTAAAAAGGATCTCAAAGCACATAATACTTTATGGATCAAAATATATTTAATTTTTTCAACCCCCACAAAAAAACACAGCATCATATTTGACCAACGGACTGCACAGGCCTAATCCCTGTCTACAGACTGAATTCTGTCACTCTCCCTGCTCCTGCAACTCTCACTCCCTCCCTAGGCTAAATGCAGATTGTATGTGCTACATAGTATTAGCTCTTAGAAGGCCTGTTAGTATGATGGCTCACGTTCAGCACCAGTATCAATACTATGGGCCTCTAATTCATGATATTGTGCACACATGCCTAGACATGCAATCTCTCCCTTCAATAAGAAGTGTCAAATAGCTGTGCAATGGCGTCAGTGTGCTGAGCAGGGCGGGGCTTGTCCTTTTATAATCCCTGATGATGTTAGACAGCCAGCCAATCACAACAATGCCACAACCAAGATGGCTATGGCATTACAGTGGCGCTATATAAATAAAGATTATTATTATTACAGTGACCCACAGGCAATCCCTGCATGCTTATTGTATGCATAACAGCCGCCAAAGATGTGGGGCAGGGTTTCATGTTTTACATCGAGCACCGCCCTTTACCCGCCGAGTAAGAGCACATTCGAGCATCGTGATTCTCGAGTGATAACCAAATACCACCGAGCATGTTCGCTCATCTCCATTGCTAGTCTTTTTCTCTATGCGTGCTATAAGACTGTACATGCACAATTCTCATTGCAAAGGTTAGACGTGCACAGAATGGAAAAGGGTATGCCTATGACTGCATATTGTAATATTATGATATGGAAGTGTATGGTCATTAAAGTCCTGGACTGGTTAAACTTGAACATGCATAGAACTGCCAGAGTGATGAATTGCTGAAGGACAATGCAAAGAAGAGAGATGAAGGCAATGTGCTTTCACAATAATTGCCTAGATCTTTCACATAAGCATAGATCTTTGTGTTAAAACAAAATGTGATGTTGGAGCAACCACTTTGTGAGCATTTATTCATGCAATGTGCTTTATGTTCTAACTATTACTCTGGTCTCTTATAGGTTGGTCTCCCAGCAAAGTCTGGAGTTGCAGGAGGTATTCTTTTGGTAGTTCCTAATGTTATGGGCTTGATGTGCTGGTCTCCACCATTGGATAAATTAGGAAATAGCGTTCGTGGGATTCAGTTTTGCCAGGTTTGTATGATATAGTAGGTGAAATAACACAGATACGCAAAATTTGGGTTTATTAATTTTTTTTCACATCCAATGACTGATTCTTTTGGTTTCTTATGCTCTGCTTTAGAAAAAATCACTTCTATTTTTAACCATCATATATGGATTTTTGCACAAGATGCTCATGAAATTACGTGCCAGCGAGAGGAACCAGAAAAATCTTTACTGTAGCTAAAAATGTACACAATATTATATATAAAAATTTATTGAACATTCATTTTGCAACTTTATTGGAAATTAATGCTTGTGCCTTTTCCTTTTCCCTTCAAAGCTTCTCTTGATACCTTTTCTCTTATAGAAAGCTTGTGGATCTTCTTTGTGAAGCATCCAACAGTAGTCCCCCATTCAGCAGTAGTCTCCTTGATATCATGATGAAATCTCC
Organism: Dendrobates tinctorius; assembly: GCF_039654945.1. Lineage (NCBI taxonomy): Eukaryota > Metazoa > Chordata > Amphibia > Anura > Dendrobatidae > Dendrobates > Dendrobates tinctorius. The sequence goes on from NW_027361921.1 coordinate 7,111,231, forward strand.
CCTTGCGCTTCACTAACAGCACCATACCAGGGTTTTCAGGAAAGTAGTCTGAATGAGAATGTAAAAAATGTAACTTCAGATTCATCAGACAACCCAAGGCTTTGAAACGTTTCAGTATGTTCTCCACAATGGACTTAAATTTTAGGTCTTGGTAGTTACTTAGAAATTTCTTAACTTCTTTTAAAGAATCCCAAGACCCTTTTCTCAACAGCTTTCATTTTAGTTTCGAAATTATTGTCCTTTATGAATTTCCAAATATCTGCACCCACAAAAATTCCTTCCTTCGCTTTTGCTTCAGACAGTCCATAAAACTTGGTGCACAAATACTTAAGTCTCTCCTTCTTTTGGTAGAGGTTTTAAAAACTGGTTCATCAGTCAAAGTTTAATGTGAAGTGGTGGCAGTAGAACTCTAGTGGGATCAACTAAACTTTCTGCAACTATGTTCTTGAGTCTAGGTTGCAGAGGTTCTCATTGGCCAACCTTTATGGCTCCACTGATGTCTTATCTCGGCTGTCCCACTCATACAAAAAACATTGGTATTTTGTGTATCCTCCTTCCTGAGCAAGGAACAAAAAGAGAACTTTCAGACCAATATTTACATAAACAACTCCTTTAAAAATTCAATGTTTATTAAAGTATTCTTGACAAAAAATCTTCCTAAAATGAATAAAGTACTATACAAAGTACCCTTGAATTTTTAAAAGTGTTGTTTATGCAAATAGTTATGTCTTTATCCTTATATAGACTAAGAATATAAGTCAACTTTCAGATCACCACACATTGACCGTCCTTGATCCTTGTAGTTAAGTTGTCTTGAAAATAAAGTCTGAATTCTCATAGCTTTCCTTCAAGTGCACAGAATGTCCTATAGGTGCTGAAACAAACTTGCTGCCATTGTGCAGTAGCACAGATTTCAAACTTTTTCTGGATCAATCAATAAAGATAATCGCTCACATTGTACCCAGTATTAAATTTTTCCATCAGTCCAGAAACAACATTGAAATAACACCAGAGCACCGTCTTGAGAAAAGTATGGAAGGAATTCCTTTTCTCTTTATCTGTACCATGAAAAACAGCTACCTGGAGCTAACAGTTTATTTTCCTTTAGTCTAAATCCTAAAAGTTTTGCAGAATGTTTATGAAGGTCCAAGTCCTTGGCTAAATCATAAGAGCTGTGAAAAAAGCTGTGGGTCCTTCGGACTAGCGTGAAAGACTTTGTCAGAATCATGCAGTTCATGTTCTGAATCTTCTGAATCAGGTGTATCTTCAGGTTCTCCGGAAGTGAAGGCACAGGTATTCCTGTACCATGAGGCACAGTGTGAATTGCAGATGGGAGGTCTGGGTATACAATCATGGCCGACGTGTTGGCACCCTTGAAATTGTTCCAGAAAATTGTTTACTTCATAAACACATAATTACTTCTTTTGTGTATACTGAAACACCAAAAAACAGAGAAATAATAATCTTTTTATATAGCGCTAACATATTCCGCAGCACTTTACAGTTTGCACACATTATCATCACTATCCCTGATGGGGCTCATAATCTAAATTCCCTATCCGTATGTCTTTGAAATAAAATTGTTGGTAAGAAACAGATGTCGGCAATATAAAAATTACATATGAAACCAGATAAAAAGGGGAGAAGTTGCCTTAATCTTTGCATTGTTTATCTGTGTGTGCTACACTAAGCATTTAGAACAGAAAGTGGAGAAGAGGACTTGAGAACCAAAATCAATATCAACAATCTCAAGATTACAAGTCCATCTCCAGAGAGCTTGATATTCCTTTGTCTACGGTGCACAACATTATCAAGAAGTTTACAACCCATGGCACTGTAGCTAATTTTCCTGGACAGCAAAGTAAAACTGATGAAAGTTTGCAATGCAGAATAGTCCAGATTTTGGATAAACAGCCCCAACAAGTTTCAAAGAAATTCAAGCTGTCCTGCAGTCGCAGGGTGCATCAGTTTCAGCGCAAACTATCAGTCAACATATGAATAAAATTCAGTGGCAAGAGACCAAGCAGGACCCCACTGCTGACATAGTGACATAAAAAAGCTACTGCAGTTTGCCAATATGTACCGTGAGTAAGCCAAAACCCTTCTGGAAAAGTGTCTTCTGGTCAGATGATACCAAGAAAAAGATTTTTGGTAAAGCACTTCATTCTACTTTTTTACTTGATACAGAAGGAGACTTACAAAAAAAAGAACACAGAACCTACAGTCAAATGTGGTGGCGGTTCAAAGATGTTTTGAGATTGTTTTGCTGTCTCTGGCTTTGGGTGCCCTGACTGTATGCAATAAGGGGTTATATTGGTGTGCACACTGTCTAGAATACCGAGGTGCTGGTGTAATGGACTGTAAAAGCCCTTAGAACCAGGAATAGATATTCACTGCACACTCTTAAGTGGAATGCAAAAAGGAGTTTTATTGACTACACAACAAATGGGAGCAAAATAATAACTGATGACAAGGGCGACCAGATGCTGAAACTAACGTTTTGACCCTCCCAGGTCTTAGTCATAGAGTCGCTACAAAAACAAAAAATAAAGCATAAGTAAATGAACAATAATCACATAATAGTACAGTAATAGAACAGTAATCACATAATATTTTCAAACAGTTCACAGAAAAAAGAAAAAACAAAAATATCCATATTGACATAATGGTGGTATACAATTGAGACTATAATGGAAGATCTCATATAAATGATAAAATATCCAGTACAAGCAATAAAACATTGATATTGAAGAGAGAGAAGCACCGGGGTTTTTGTAAGGGAAGAAGAAGCAGAGAGAGAATAAGACAAAAAAATATTTACTATTGAAGTTTACCTAAGTCCAGAACGATATGTACATAAAAGGTATACAGGCTGAGATGTCCCAGAAAATTGTGCAAGTGCTGCAAGGAATGATGGAGGATCATTATCTACTTGTTAACATATTGTATTAAATATTTAGTGATAGGTATATACTAGGTCCTAGGTATGTACTTGGTAGTAGACTTTAATGAAAAAAGGTACCTGTATTGTAAAGGAAACCACCTATTACAAAAACCCCAATGCTTCTATCTCTTCAATATCAATGTATTATTGCTGATACTGGATATTTTATTATTTATATGGGATCTTCCATTTTTGTCTCAATTGTATACCACCATTTTGTCAATATGGATATTTTTGGTTTTTGTTTTTTTTCTGTGAACTGTTTGAAAATATTATGTGATTATTTTATTGTTCATTTATCTATGCTTTTGTTTTTGTAGCGACTCTGTGACCGAATCTGGAGTGCAGGGGACTGCAAGTTCCTTGGCCACACTGAACACCTGAAGGCAGGGCAGCAGACCACAAACCCGGGGCTGACAGTGAAAAGGACAGTGCCCATGATATAGGCTCACACTGTCTGCCATACAGGTTAGCAATCATCTCGCAGGAGAGGGCCGCAGCTTAGCTACAAGCAGCAGGGACCCGAAAACAGAGCGCAGAAGGAAGGTCCCCAACCCCACCTGGCAGGGTGGATCTCCTGAATACCTCCAGGCAAGCTGGACTCAATCCATCATCTGTATGTGGTACCCCAGATTGCATTTACGTTCAAGTAAAAGGTAAAGAAAACTGCACCTCTGTGTCCTTCACTTTTCCCCTGCATCCCAACGTTCACCACCATCTGAACAACCAAATATATTTGCCCTGGGGCCGCGCTCTACCCATGGGAGCTGAACCATCTTTGCTGCGTCACCATCAGCCCCAGTGGACCAAAACTGCAGCGTCGGCCGCCCATTGCCGAACACCACGGATGGCGTCATGAACAAACACCACATAACTTTCCTCTATTTCTTACTGGACACCCAGGGCCACGGACCGGATCACTGCCACCGTGACATCCCCTTTAAAGAACCTGGCTGGCCCAGTACCGAGTAACATAGAGCCCTGTGGGGTGCTCCACATTACACTTAAGAGTGTGCGGTGAATATCTAACACTTGACTGTATGCAAGGCATCAAGAAATCTGAAGATTCTGAAAGAATTTTGGGTCGCAATGCAGTGCCCAGTGTCAGAAGGCTAGGTTTATGTTCTAGGTCATGAGTCTTACAGCAAGACAATGACCCCAAACCTACTTCAAGAAGCACTCAGAAATGGATGGAAACAAAGCGCAGGAGAGTTCTGAAGAGGCCAGCAATGAGTCCAGATCTAAATCCCAATTAGAACCTGTGGAGAGATCTTAAAATTGCTTTTGGGAGACAGCACCCTTTGCAGTGGCTCACCCCTTGTTATATTACAACCTTTGTTTAAATATTTTTTTTTAGTCAGCACTAAATAGTCTAAGTTGGTGAAGTGAGAAAAATATATCCATACAATAAAATTATGGGCTCAAATAACTAAAAATTGTCATGTGCATATGTATTCACCCCTTTTGCTTTGAAGACCCTAAAAATTTCTGGTGCAAGCAACTATCTTCATGTGTCCCATGCTTAGTAAAAGGAAGTACACCTGTGTGCAATCTATCACATGGTCTGTCAGTATTAAACTATAAAGCGCTGCGGAATATGTTGGCGCTATATAAAGATTATTATATTATTATTACAGTATTATATACAATTTTCCTTTTCTGAAAGGCCACAAAGGCTTCTCCACCATTTAGCAAGAAGCACCAATAACCAAACAGCACCATGAAGGCCACGGAAATCTCCTCTACTTCTGACCAAGTTGCCGGTCCTGACTGACTAACCTGGCCCTCTGACATCCCGGTTGTGGAGGAACTCTGCAATTAAGTTTTAGCTGGGAGCCCTGCCTCTCTTGGGACAGCCTCGCCCCCAATTGCATGCTTCCCTTCCGCTGCCATCTGCCCTGTCTGTCCCTTCCGTGCAACCTCACAGGAAAACTGTTTCAGAATGCCGGCTGGCCATGCTCTAAAGCATTATTACAGGCTGCTTGATTGATCTCCTCTCCCCCAAGGGGAGATGGAAACAGTACACTACCCATCCCCACACCCTTATCAGTAGACATGTTAATCACATTGACATCAACAGGGGTGGACATTACATTGTCTGGAGGATGAGGCCTTGGGGGTTCAGCAACCACATACTCTAACACTAGCCACCCCAAGTCTGTCCCAAGCAAAACTCTCGCGGGAATATTTGAGGTTACCCTCACCACCCGCACTCCCTTCCTGATGCCCCAGTCCAAATATACCTTGGTGACGGACAGCGCAGGTTCAACTCTCCAATCCCAGAGACAGTAAGGGATTTCCTGCGTACAAAAATCTTTGGTGACACCAGCTCAGGCCACAGTAGAGTCAACTCCGCGCCAGTGTACCGTAGTCCCAAAGCCAAAGCCAGACCTACAGTGACGGGCTGAAAGTTGACAAGGGACCTCTCGCCACCCACACCAACACGATTTCTGGGATGGGGACGGGCCCTTCTGGCACTGGGGTGACATGGCTTTGAAGTGTCCTGCCTGTTTGCAGAAATGACAGAGTTCCCCCACTCACATGGAGAAGGAAGCATAGGCAGGAGCCCCCTTCAATTTAGGGGCAGGGACAGCCGGCATCGCGTTTGTCTTACTCTCTCTCCAGCTGGAAGGTTTCTTGGCTTCTGGAGTTCTGTTGTTTGAGCACTCGTTGGCAAGTGTCATTGTTGCAGAGGCCCCCTTAGGCTTCTGGTCATGGAGATACTGCTGGAGGTCCTCCAGGCAGTTCCACAAAAACTGCTCAGTTGACATGAGCTCCTTCAGCTGCTGTACGGTGGTGAGCTCCTATCCCGTGGTCCATTGGTCGACTGCTCTCAGTAGGGCCCCCATGTGATCGGCCCAGCTGTCTGCAGGACCTTATTGCATATTCTGGAGCATCTTCCTTTGTATCACAGAGGACAGTTGTACTGCAGGACCAGAGCCTGCTTGATGTCCTCATAGCTCAGGGTGGTCTTGCTGGGCGGTACCCAAAGATTTCCAGGGCCTTACCCCTGAGACTTGATCTTCAGGCAGATGGTATTGATGGCAAGTTTTTTCAAATGCCAGCAAGAAAGTGTCCAAGTCCCCTCCTTTGTCCTGCAAAATAGAAATGTAAAATAAGCTCTGGAAGTGGTTATCTTCCTCGTAGCCTAGAAGAGCTCATTTCCATAAAGAGGTAAAATAATTTCTTAACAAGGCATCTGATATTAGACACACAGGTAGAACTTTTTTTTAGAGTCCTTATAACCTCTGTGCCAATATTAATAGTTTAGATAAGTCAAATGTGGTGACAGATTCCCATTAACCCCTTCATGACCCAGCCTATTTTGACCTTAATGACCTGGCTATTTTTGCAATTCTGACCAGTGTCCCTTTATGAGGTAATAATTCTGGAACGCTTCAACGCATCCTAGCGATTCTGAGATTGTTTTTTCGTGACACATTGGGCTTCATGTTAGTGGTAAATTTAGGTTGATAATCTTTGCATTTATTTGTGAAAAAAATCAGAAATTTGGCAAAAATTTCGCAATTTTCAAATTTTGAATTTTTATTCTGTTAAACTAGAGAGTTATGTGACACAAAATAGTTACTAAATAACATTTCCCAGATGTCTACTTTACATCAGCACAATTTTGGAAACAATTTTATTTTTTTGTTAGGAAGTAATAAGGGTTAAAAGTTGACCAGCGATTTCTCATTTTTACAACAAAATTTACAAACCATTTTTTTAGGGACCACCTCACATTTGAAGTCACTTTGAAGGGTCTATACGGCAGAAAATACCCAACAGTGACGCCATTCTAAAAACTGCACCCCTCAAGCTACTCAAAACTACATTCTAGAAGATTATTAACCCTTCAGGTGCTTCACAGGAACTAAAGCAACGTGGAAGGAAAACACAACACAAATTTTCTTTTAGCATCATTTTTTTCATTTTCACATGGGCAACAGGATAAAATGGATCCTAAAATTTGTTGGGAAATTTCACCTGAGTACACCGATACCTCATATGTGGTCATAAACAACTGTTTCGGCGCACGGCAGGGCTCAGAAGGGAAGGAGCACATTTGACTTTTTGAATGGAAAATATGCTGGAATATTTAGCGCTTGCCATGTCATGTTTGGAGAGTCGCTGTGTGCCTAAACACTGGAGCTTCCCCACAAGTGACCCCATTTTGGAAACTAGATCCCCCAAGGAACTTATCTAGATGCATAGTGATCACTTTGGACCCCCAGGTGCTTCACAAATTGATCCGTAAAAAAAAGGACTTTTTTTCACAAAAATTATCTTTTAGCCTCAGTTTTTTCATTTGCACATGGGCAACAGGAAAAATGGATCCTAACATTTGTTGGGCAATTTCTCCTGAGCACACCAATACCTCATATGTGGTCATAAACCACTAGTTGGGCGCACGGCAGGGCCCGGAAGGGAAGGAGCACCATTTGACTTTTTGAATGGAAAATTAGCTCCAATCGTTATTGGACACCATGTCTCGGAGAGCCCCTGTGTACCTAAACATTGGAGCTCCCCCACAAGTGACACCATTTTGGAAACTAGACCCCTTAAGGAACTTGTCTAGATGTGTAGTGAGCACTTTGAACCCCCAAGTGCTTCACAAAAGTTTATAACGTAGAGCAGTGAAATTAAAAAATCATTTTTTTTCCTCAAATTATTTTTTAGCACGCTATTTTTTATTTTCACAAGGGTAACAGGAGAAATTGGACCCCAAAAGTTGTTGTCCAGTTTGTCCTGAGTACGCTGATACCCCATATGTGGGGGATGACCACAGTTTGGGCACACGTCAGGGCTCGGAAGTGAAGTAGTGACATTTTGAAATGCTGACTTTGATGGAATTGTCTGCGGGCATCATGTTACATTTGCAGACCCCCTGATGTACCTAAACTGTGGAAACCCCCCACAAGTGACCCCCATTTTGGAAACTAGACCCCATAAGGAACTTGCCTAGATGTGTGGTGAGCACCTTGAACCTCCAAGTGCTTCAAAGAAGATTATAACGCAGAGCCATGAAAATAAAACATTTTGCAACCCTAACCCTAATGGAAAAATACAAATATTTTCTTTATTTTATTAGTTGTGCCTACCTATGGGGGTGATAATCGGGGGGTTTATTTACTTTTTATTTCATTTTGATCACTGTGAGAGTGATCAAAATGAAAGAATGGAATCTGCAGCCGGCAGATTCGGGCGGGCGCACTGCGCATGCGCCCGCCATTTTCCAAGATGGCGGCGCCCATGAGCCGGACCCGCGGGACATCGGGAGCGACAGGGGGACTCAGAGGGTACCGGGGGGGTGAATGGGGGATCGGAATCTGACGGGGAGCGGAGGGAATGGGAGGGGGGGCAGATGCTGACATCGGCGGCAGATCGCCGCTGTCATTCAGTGGCGGGGGGCCATCGCCGGTGGGGGGGGTCGAATCGGTGTCTCCAGCCATGTCCGATGCTACTGCAGCATCGGCCATGGCTGGATTGTAATATTTCATCAATTTTCATTGATGAAATATTACTATCGCTCTGATTCGCTGTTTCACTTTTAACAGCCAATCAGAGCGATCCTAACCACGTGGGGGAGAAGCCACCCCCCTGGGCTTAACTGCATGTTGTCTTGTATCTTCGGGTCGGGTATCTATGGGGGCGTCATGGGTCGTTTGGGCACGACTTTTCATGACGCCTACGTAGGCGTCGTGTCGTGAAGGGGTTAAAGGTACTTAGCGATGTACCAGCGATCCCGACCAGCGATATGACGAGGTCAGGATCGCTGGTACATCGCTAAGTGGTCGCTAGTGAGCTGCCACACAGGCAGATCTCACTAGCGACGTCGGGGGGTCGCTACTTACGTGTCAGACGAGGCAATGAAGACGTCCTCCCGCCCGCGTCCACGCGTCGCTCGTCATCACAGCAGGAAGCCCAGCAGGAAGCTGACGACGAGAAACGGTCCAGGACGTTCTCGCGTGATCAGCGATAACCAGCGGGAGAGCGGTCGGAGGTAGCAATATCGCTATAACGTCACAAAAACCAGTGATATTGCTTAGTGTGACAGGCCCTTTAGACCAGAAGTTAACATGTGGCAACAGCATGCAGTGTGGTCATGGTGTGTATGGTTCCTAAATTACTTTATTAAAAGAAGGATTCAGAAATTAAAATTTTGTCCTTTTTTTTAAGATTTAAAAAACAAAACAGCAACAACAGCATTATTAGGTCTTTGCAAAAAAATGATGGAACAAGAGAGCCATGTACGTTCATCTCCCAAAAGCAAGCACCTACAGCAAGCTACTGTATTCAGGTGCCATTTTTGCATATAATATTGCTTTATTACACAAAAGTGTACAAAAAATTATATATATGTTTAAAACATGGATACTGTGGTAGGTAGACGGTATTGTTTAAATTTCAGGAATGTGAAGATTTTTCTATGGTCTTGGAAATAAAATGTACGTCTTGTTTGTCTCCCTAACTAGGAAGCACACTATTAGTGGCACGTAAGCCTTGGTTTCGGGATTTTTACTTAATAGTAAAATTAGGATCAAAGAAATATTAAACTGCCCTCCCTATTTACAGTATGTCAGAAATAATAAATACTGTTATTAAGGTGCTGTTACTGTAGTATATCACAGATCAGTTTACAGTCACACTGACTATGGACAGCATTTCTCTACCACTTGAGCCTTTGGATTATTTTCACATACTCAGACTACCTATATTCATTGTGCTTCAGTGCTGCGGTAATATACCACAATCAGATTTAGACCTTTTTCTATCCCTATGTGTAAAAAGCTGTGTTCTCTGACCACTATCTCTAGCCTGTAAAATACTAAAATTGCTCAATCTATCTGCTCATCCTTAATGGTTATGTCTGTGTATGCTCTACAACCAATGTAGGGTTCGAGCAGGCTCACAGGATGCAGTGACAAGACACGAGACTGAATGTGGTGTGAAATAAACTTTTAGAAATTTCAAGCCGCAAGGGCTAAACTGTTTCAACAAAAAAACAAGGTAACAACTATTCGTCCTCGCAGGGACCCGGGAAACAACGTAACAAACTAAGGGTCCTTATTTCTCTATAGTGCACTTAGCCTTCCGGGCATCGCTCGAGTTCACAGATACGACCACTCAGGGATTGCGGATGTGGCTTCCTTGTAATCCACGATTTCCTGGAAGGATTTGGGCTCGTCCGGCCCTGAAGAAACCAGAACGGTGGGACGCAGCAGGCCCTGAAGAAACCGGAACGATGGGGGCGCAGCAGGCCCTGAAGAAACTGGAACGGTGGGGCGCAACGGGCCCTGAAGAAACTGGAACGGTGGGGCGCAACGGGCCCTGAAGAAACTGGAACGGTGGGGCGCAACGGGCCCTGAAGAAACTGGAACGGTGGGGCGCAACGGGCCCTGAAGAAACTGGAACGGTGGGGCGCAACGGGCCCTGAAGAAACTGGAACGGTGGGGCGCAACGGGCCCTGAAGAAACTGGAACGGTGGGGCGCAACGGGCCCTGAAGAAACTGGAACGGTGGGGCGCAACGGGCCCTGAAGAAACTGGAACGGTGGGGCGCAACGGGCCCTGAAGAAACTGGAACGGTGGGGCGCAACGGGCCCTGAAGAAACTGGAACGGTGGGGCGCAACGGGCCCTGAAGAAACTGGAACGGTGGGGCGCAACGGGCCCCGAAGAAACTGGAACGGTGGGGCGCAACGGGCCCCGAAGAAACTGGAACGGTGGGGCGCAACGGGCCCCGAAGAAACTGGAACGGTGGGGCGCAACGGGCCCCGAAGAAACTGGAACGGTGGGGCGCAACGGGCCCCGAAGAAACTGGAACGGTGGGGCGCAACGGGCCCCGAAGAAACTGGAACGGTGGGGCGCAACGGGCCCTGAAGAAACTGGAACGGTGGGGCGCAACGGGCCCTGAAGAAACTGGAACGGTGGGGCGCAACGGGCCCTGAAGAAACTGGAACGGTGAGGCGCAACGGGCCCTGAAGAAACTGGAACGGTGGGGCGCAACGGGCCCTGAAGAAACTGGAACGGCGGGGCGCAACGGGCCCTGAAGAAACTGGAACGGCGGGGCGCAACGGGCCCTGAAGAAACTGGAACGGCGGGGCGCAACGGGCCCTGAAGAAACTGGAACGGCGGGGTGTAACGGGCCCTGAAGAAACTGGAACGGCGGGGCGTAACGGGCCCTGAAGAAGCTGGAACGGTGGGGCGCAACAGGCCCTGAAGAGACTGGTCGGGGGGAATCTCCCAGGCATCCGTTTAGAGGCGTTCGTCCCCCAGCCAGGTCATGACGCAGTCCAAAAACATAAACGTTGACAAACTCCGTTTACTGTCCCCTCAGTAACCGGGATGGGGCTCTGCGGCCGCCTATAGCGAGGTGGCGCCCCCTGAGGCCAGTAATGACGGGGCCGCAGCTGTGGGAGGAGACAGGGGGGCAGTGTCCTGGCCGCTGTACCGGATTGCTGTATCGTCGCAGCGGTCGCCTGAGATCCCGGTCCTGTCACGCCACGGAGAGAATCAGCAGGCCTCACTTTATCTGAACGTATGCTGGGAGGGATTCCCGGGGAGGGTCTCTTACGCGTCGCTTGTCGGTGAGTCCCAAGTTTTGCCTTCGCAGTCTCCTGCCTGTCTCTCTTCCACACACCGTCAGTTACCTCTGTCCTTTCTCTGTCACACGGCTTCCTCTCTCCTGTCAGGCTTTTTCCCAACTGCCACCTCAGCGCGCCCCCTGCTCCTTTTGCCCTAGCCCCGCCACCTGTTGCCCTGACAACTTCAGTCGCATGTCTCCCTTTGTAATCCTCCTGATGTGGTTCCTTCAATAACTCTGATGGCGGTCCCCTTGGTTCTGGCCCAGTCACTATATGGGGGTCCTCCTCCCCACATTCCCCCACCCTGTAAGCTCGCCAGTCCTCGGGCGAGGGTGTTAGTCTATTGAGATTGGCCTGTAAAGGTGTCAACATTCGTTGCCATATAAACTGGTCTTGTTCATACCGTTCGGGGGGTTTGCCGGCTGTTGACCGCTCGGAGCGTCTAAGTTCGACTGGGGTGGAATCTTCTGGGGTGGTGAACGTCGGTGGGCTGCATGATGCAGGCGGGTTAATTGTGTCAATTGGCTCATTATTGGGTGGAGGGCCCTTGGGGTCTGAAGGGAAATCCTCGTCGTCCGAGTCCCAGCATATGGACTCCGGTTCGGATGTCAACGGGACGGGTTCCAGTTGTTTCGGGTCGGTGGAAATACACGGGCGTAACATATTACGATGCACAATGCGGGTGGGCAGTGTTTCATCCTGCTCGGGCCGTATTTCGTACACAGGTCCATCTGGATGGATACGGCGTAGTACCCGATAAGGACTCTCTTCCCAACGTGACTCCAGTTTGTTCTAGGGGCGTTGATCCAGTACAAGCACACGGTCCCCGCTTTGGAGATGAGGAGGGGAAGTTGTAATCTTCCCTGGGTGTTCCCAGTCTTGGAGTTTGGTATGTACAATTCGGTGAAGAGTTTGCAGCCTGTGGCGATGATTTCAGACCCAGGACGACGCTCCGGTCCAGGGCCGAGGCTCTTCGGGGTCCAAATCTACCTCCGTGATCCCTTTACCCTCTCGTCCAAACAGCAGGGAATAGGGAGTATAGCCCTTAACTCGATGTACCCGGTTATTATAAACCCATACTAGTTCAGAAACATATTCAGGCCAACGAGCTTTCTCGTCACTCTCCAGAGTACGTAGCATTTGAATCAATGTCCGATTAAATCGTTCACAAGCCCCATTCCCTTGCGGGTGATATGGTGTGGTCCGGGATTTGTCAATCCCATAAAGATGATGTAGTTCTTCCATAATTTTCCCCAAAAAACATGCTCCCTGGTCGGAATGTATATGTTGAGGACAGCTGTACACTTGTATAAAGTTTCTGCAAATTGCGGAGGCAGCAGACTCCGCAGTCTGGTCTCGAGTAGGGGTGACCACAGCGAACTTGGTGAAATGATCCACCATGACGAGACAGTGTTCGTATCCCTGGAATGCGGGACCAATGTTCAGGTAATCCACCGTCAGGAGCTCAAGGGGTGCTGAAGTCACAATCGTCTGTGTTGCGGCTCTCTGAGCGGGCGGTTTGGCCAATTCACATAAACGGCAGGTACGGCAAACTTCGTCCACAACAGCCGACAAACGTGGGTGATAAACTTTCTGTTGTAACCATTGCAAAGTCTTTTTAACTCCAAAGTGGGCCCCTTTTTCGTGATCCTCTTGAGCCAGTTCGTGTAGTTGAGCTCCGGGCGTAACCACCTGCCAAACAGTCGTTGAGGTTGTTTGCGAAGTGATTTTACGGTACAGTTGTCCCTTTCAGATAATCAGCCTCTCCCATTGTCGCAGCATCAGCGACAGGTTTTGGGTCAAAGTTTGCCGTTGAGTATCAGTGGGTAATTGACCAGCGGCGACCCATGTCCAGAGAAGTCCAACTTCTTCATCTTCTTGTTGTTGTTGTATCCACTTATCCCGAGATTGTTCCAGGATGCCCCTGTGGGCCTCTGGGGAAGATACTTTTGAATCCACATTGGTGAGCACGGCAGCGGTAAGAGCGAACGGTATTTCCTCTCCTTCTAATTCTTCGTCTCGATTCTGTCCGGGAGTTGTGTGTCGAATCCTGGAGAGGGCATCGGCATGGACATTCTCGGCCCCTCTTTTGTAGATAATCTTATAATTGTACTTCGCCATCCGGGTCACCCATCGCTGCTCCAAAGCCCCCAACTTGGCATTTTCCAAGTGAGCCAGTGGGTGGTTGTCAGTTCGCACTACCACCTCGGAGCCCGCTAGGTACTCTGCGAATCTCTCCGTCATAACCCACACCACTGCGAGGAGCTCAAGCTTAAAAGAGCTGTAATTGTCAGGGTTGCGCTCGGAGTCATGGAGTGAACGACTTCCATATGCGATCACCCTCTCTCGGCCATCCTGAACCTGTGACAACACAGCCCCCAGCCCGTGAAGACTCCCGTCAGTGTGCAGGATAAATGGCTGAGAGAAATCCGCATAAGCCAACACTGGGGCATCCGAAAGTGCAGCCTTGAGATCCCGGAAGGCCTCCTCCTGAGGGTGTTGCCACTGGATTTTTCGTCCTTTGGCCCCAGCGGGAGCCCCCTTCAGCAGGTCATGCAGGGCTCGAGCTCGACATGCAAAATTCTTTACGAAGCGACTGTAATATCCAGCTAACCCCAGAAAAGCCCGCACATCTTTCACCATCTCGGGGGTAGGCCATTCCTGTATAGCAGCAACCTTCTCCCGGGATGGCCTCACACCCTCTGCCGAAACGACATGACCCAAATACTCAATCTGAGAGCAAAATAGGTGGCATTTCTGAGGTTTCACCTTCAACCCGTACTTTTGCAACCGGCTGAGTACCTGTCCCAACCGCTTCAGGTGGTCCTCGAAGGTGGCGGCATAGACAATGATATCTTCCAGGTAGATCAACGTAGCCTCAAATTTGAGATCCCCCCAGACATCGCTCCATCAATCGCTGAAAGGTCCCGGGGGCGTTGGCCAGCCCGAATGGCATCCGATTAAACTCAAACAGTCCCATGGGCAATATGAACGACTTCTTAGCTCTATCTTCTTCTGACATGGGCACCTGCCTGTACCCACTGGCCAAGTCAAGGGTCGAAAAATATGTTGCCTTCCCCAACACGGACAGGGATTCTTCTATGCGGGGCAGTGGGTATGAGTCTTTAATAGTGCAAGCATTCAGTTTACGATAGTACACTACGATTTTGTGTGGATTATCTTTCTTCCGGACCAGCACAATTGGGGCCACCCAGGGGCTTTGACTTTCCCGTATCACCCCTTTTCGCAGCATTTGGGCCAGCAAAGTTTTCACCTCTTGATAGAGTTGTGGTGGAATCTGTCGATATTGTTCTCGGATAGGGGCCGCTCCTGCTGTGGGGATCTCATGAGTGATGGCGGTGGTACACCCAAAGTCGTTTTCATGGCTAGCAAATACTTCATGGTACTGTCCAAGCAATATTTTTATCTGTGAGAGTTGGGCTGCAGTTAATCCAGAAAGCTCGGCCCGCATTTGCTCTAAAATATTTCGGCCCTTCTCTTGTGCCGAGACTTCGTGGGTCTGTAAGGTTCGTATTGTTACTTCCCAAGGATCCTCGGGGTGCACTCGTAATTGAACCGCAGGAGCTGGCAGCACTTCTTCTAAAGGCCTTACTATTTTGGCCAATACAATCCGTGTTTTCAGAACAGTGTCTCGGTCTTCAAGGTTAACGCAGCGTACCAGGACAGTTCCTTTTCGCACCGTAGCGAGGGAACGGGCCACCAGTATGCCAGGAGGTAGGTGCTCTGAGTGACAAGGCTCCACCTGCACCTCCACGCCCTCCAAAGGTATCGGGGCTCGAATTGGCAGGGCCACCATTGTCTGTCCAGGAGGCAGCACAAGCAGGGGAGCCGCTGACGCGATGACCTTGCCTAGAGCCTCACCCTCCTGGCAGTCCTGATGCACCCGGGCACCCCGCACCAGCTGCTGGAACACCTGTCCCTGAGCTGTGCGAGAACCCCACTGCTTCAGTATCTTTTGTGTGGGATCTTTAAGCAACAGGTTACCAAACTCTCTTAAAACATTCATGCCTAGGGTGACGGGATGTCGTTGATCAGCTTCTCCTTGAATCAGCACCACCCCTCTGCGGCCAAGGGGTTTACCGCACAGCATCACCTGCACCCACACTACCCCGGTGACCGGGACCGGCAGTTGGTTAGCGGCTACTAGTTTGATCATGGGTCCCCACTGAGGCCTTGCCACCTCCGGAAAGTTTTGTTGAAAGTACGTTGCGGGCATAGTGGTTACTTGTGACACCGTGTCCACCAGAGACCGGACGGCCCGGCCCTCTACTTCTGCCCAAACTACCGGACACTTTGCTATCAAATCTTCGGGACTTCCACCACCCCTAGTTGTGGTTTTCGGCTCCGAGCAGCGTCCCCCCAGCCCGGAGCCCTTTAGTTTAATGGCCGCCGAGGTGGGTATCTCCCACGCTGCGGACACTCTCGGGCGAAGTGGCCTGGTTCTCCACACTCATAACACCGGGCCGGTATAGACCGACCTCCCCGCGGAGAGCGTGACCCCCAGGGACCAGGATTAACGCTAGATCGTCCAGTCCCAGGTTCGGTTCTTCTCTTTACTTCAGCCAACTCGCCCTTTATATTTCGCAATTCTTGCTTCATTTCCTCCCCCCACTGAGGTTCCTCAACTGCGCTCGAGGAGGCCTCCACCCCTCGGACCTTCCCCACGGGGACCACCATCCCCTGCTCTTGCTCTCGAACCTGTGCCTGACTTCCCACTTCTGAAAAGTCTATTTGGGGATTCATTCTGATCTGTTCCCGTAATGCCTGCTTTATTAATGGATCTCGCAGTCCAGTCACCAGTAGGTCACGTAGGGTAATGTCAACAGGTCCTACCCCTACCCCATCTTTTCTTTCAATAGCTGTATGCAACTCTTGGAGTACATTCATATACTGAGTAATCGTCTCCCCCTCTGCCTGCATTTGGCTAAACAGACGGGTCCTTAACTCTCCCACATTAGTGGGATCCCCGTGGGTCTGTTCCACTATCTGTAACACCTTTTCAAAAGTGTTGCGGTGCCCCGGAGGTTTCAACATCACTGACCTCCGCATCTCCCCGTCTAGGGCCATAAGTGCCACTTCGGCTTCCAGGTCAGGGGTCATTGGGTGCATCCGAAAGAGCCCCCGCATTCGCTCTGTCCAGCTCCATAGCATAGTATTGGAGCCGGAGAATCTAGGCTGGTTGTTCAGCATGGCCCCCAATGAAATGCTGGTACGAGGACCCTCATTATTTACAGAGCTTTCAGCTTCACCATGTTCTGGGCCACCACTGTCCGCGCTCGGAGACTGCATCCTGCCGACTACGCCAAGTGTAGGGTTCGAGCAGGCTCACAGGATACAGTGACGAGACACGAGACTGAATGTGGTGTGAAATAAACTTTTATAAATTTCAAGCCGCAAGGACTAAACTGTTTCAGCAAAAAAACAAAGTAACAACTATTCGTCCTCGCAGGGACCCGGGAAACAACGTAACAAACTAAGGGTCCTTATTTCTCTATAGTGCACTTAGCCTTCCGGGCGTCGCTCGAGTTCACAGATGCGACCACTCGGGGATTGCGGATGTGGCTGCCTTGTAATCCACGATTTCCCGGAAGGATTTGCGCTCGTCCGGCCCTGAAGAAACCAGAACGGTGGGGCGCAGCAGGCCCTGAAGAAACCGGAACGATGGGGCGCAGCTGGCTCTGAAGAAACTGGAACGATGGGGGCGCAAGAGGCCCTGAAGAAACTGGAACGGTGGGGCGCAACAGGCCCTGAAGAAACTGGAACGGTGGGGCGCAACAGGCCCTGAAGAAACTGGAACGGTGGGGCGTAACAGGCCCTGAAGAAACGGTGGGGTGTAACAGGCCCTGAAGAAACTGGAACGGTGGGGCGTAACGGGCCCTGAAGAAACTGAACTGTGGGGCGCAACGGGCCCTGAAGATGCTGGAACGATGGGGCGCTACAGGCCCTGAAGAAACGAGATCGGTGGGGCACAACAGGCCCTGAAGAGACTGGTTGGAGGGAATGTCCCAGGCATCCGTTTAGAGGCGCTCGTCCCCCAGCCAGGTCATGACGCAGTCCAAAAGCATAAACGTTAACAAACTCCGCTTACTGTCCCCTCAGTAACCGGGACGGGGCTCTGCGGCCGCCTATAGTGAGGTGGCGCCCCCTGAGGCCGGTAATGACTGGGCCGCAGCTGTGGGAGGAGACAGGAGGGGAGTGTCCTGGCCGCTGTACCGGATTGCTGTCTCGTCGCAGCGGTGGCCTGAGATCCCGGTCCTGTCACGCCACGGAGAGAATCAGTGGGCCTCACTTTATCTGAACGTATGCGGGGAGGGACTCTTACGCGTCGCTTGTCGGTGAGTCCCAAGTTTTCCCTTCGCAGTCTCCTGCCTGTCTCTCTTCCACACACCGTCAGTTACCTCAGTCCTCTCTCTGTCACACGGCTTCCTCTCTCCTGTCAGGCTTTTTCCCAACTGCCACCTCAGCGCGTCCCCTGCTCCTTTTGCCCTAGCCCCGCCCCCTGTTGCCCTGACAACTTCAGTCGCATGTCTCCCTTTGTAATCCTCCTGATGTGGTTCCTTCAATAACTCTGATGGCGGTCCGCTTGGTTCCGGCCCAATCACTATATGGGGATCCTCCTCCCCACACCAACATGATCTTTTATTTAATAAAATCATAGAATGTTTAAGTTGGAAGGGACGTCTAGGGTCATCGTGTACAATCCCCTGCTCAATGCAGGATTCACTAAACCATTACAGACAGATGTCTGTCTAGCCTCTATTTGAAAACTTCCATTGAAGGAGAGCTCACCACCTCTTGTGACAGCCTGTTCGACTCATTAATCAGCCTCACTCTCAAAAAGTTTTTTCTATTATCTAATCTGTATCTTCTACCTTTCACTTTTATTAAATTACTTCTTGTACTACCAAATGATAATAAGGATGATCCCTCTACACTGTGACATCCCTTCAGATATTGGTAGACAACTATTAAGTCTCCTCCTAGCCTTCTGTTTTGCAAGCTAAACATTCCCAGATCCATTAACCATTCCTCGTATTATGTACTTTGCACTCTGCTCACCATCTTGGTAGCTCTTCTCTGAACTAGCTTCAGTTTATCCATGTCCTTTTAAAATTGTGGTTCCCAGAACTCGTTACCGTATTCCAGATGAGGTATGACCAAAGAAGAGTAGAGGAGGATAAATACTTCACGTGATCTAAACTCTATGCTTCTCTTAATATATCACAAAGCTGTGTTTGCCTTTATTTGCTGCTGCATCACACTGTTAACTCATGTGCAGTCTGTGATCTATTAGTATACCCAAGTCTTTTTTACAAGTGCTGTTGCTTAATTCTATTCCCTCCATTCTGTAGATGTAATTTTCATTTTTCTTGCCCAGATATAGAATCTTGCATTTCATAGAATCATAGAATGGTAGAGTTGTAAGGGACCTCCTGGGCCATCTGGTCCAACCCCCTGCTCAAAGCAGGATTCACTAAATCATCCCAGACAGATGTCTGTCCAGCCTCCGTTTGAAGACTTCCATTGAAGGAGAGCTCACCAGCTCTCGTGGCAGCCTGTTCCACTCATTGATCACCCTAACTGTCAAAAAGTTTTTCTAATATCTAATCGGTGTCTCCTTCCATTCAGTTTTATCCCATTGCTTCTAATCTTTCCTTGTGCAAATGAGAATAAAGATGATCCTTCTACAATATGACAGCCCTTGAGATATTTGTAGACAGCTATTAAGTCTCCTCTCAGTCTTCTTTTTTGCAAACTAAACATTCCCAAATCCTGTAACCGTTCCTCATAGGACATGGTGTGCAGACCAGTCACCGGTTTCCCTGTTAAATACCATTCTATTAGTCACTGCCCATTGTTCAAGATTATCTAGCTCCTTCTGAATCCTTTCTCTGTCTTCTCTACTGTTAGCTATCCCTCCTAGCTTTGCATCATCTGCAAATTTGAACAGTTACCTTCAGTTCACTTATCTAGATCATTTATAATAATGTTGAGCAAAACTGAGGCCAGGACAGAGCCTTGTGGTACCCCACTTGAAATACCCTTCCAATTTGATATGCAATTATTTATCACCACTCTTTGCGTAGATCACTGGGCCAGTTATGAATCCACCTAACCGTAGTCTTGTCAATCCCACATCTGGACATTTTTTAAATAAAGATCGTATGAGATACTTTATCAAATGATTTGCTGAAGTCGAGATATACTACAGTCATGGCCAAAAGTTTTGAGAATGACACAAATATTATATTTTCACATGATCTGCTGCCCTCTGGTTGTTGTGTGTGTTTGTCAGATGTTTTTATCACATACAGAAATATAATTGCAATCATATTATGAGTAGCAAAAGGTTATATTGACAGTTAGAATGAGTTAATGCAGCAAGTCAATATTTGCAGTGTTGACCCTTCTTCTTCAGGACCTCAGCAATTCTCCCTGGCATGCTCTCAATCAACTTCTGGATCAAATCCTGACTGATAGCAGTCCATTCTTGCAAAATCAATGCTTTTATTTTGTCTGAATTTGAAGGTTTTTGTTTGTCCACCTGTCTCTTGATGAT
Organism: Dendrobates tinctorius; assembly: GCF_039654945.1. Classification (NCBI taxonomy): domain Eukaryota; kingdom Metazoa; phylum Chordata; class Amphibia; order Anura; family Dendrobatidae; genus Dendrobates; species Dendrobates tinctorius. Next base: position 7,131,340 of record NW_027361921.1, read on the forward strand.
TGACCACAAGTTCTCAATTTGATTAAGATCTGGGGAGTTTCCAGGCCATGGTCCCAAAATCTCTATGTTTTGTTCCCTGAGCCATTTAGTTATCACCTTTGCTTTATGGCAAGGTGCTCCATCATGTTGAAAAAGGCATTGTTGTTCGCCAAACTGCTCTTGGACGGTTAGGAGAAGTTGCTCTTGGAGGACATTCTGGTACCATTCTTTATTCATGGCTGTGTTTTTAGGCAAGACTGAGAGAGAGCCCATTCCCTTGGCTGAGAAGCAACCCCACACATGAATGGTTTCAGGATGCTTGACAGTTGGCCTGAGACAAGACTGGTGGTAGCGCTCACCTGGTCTTCTCCGAATAAGCCGTTTTCCAGATGTCCCAAACAATCGAAAAGGGGATTCATCAGAGAAAATGACTTTACCCCAGTCCTCAGCAGTCCACTCCCTGTACCTCTTGCAGAATATCAGTCTGTCCATGATGTTTTTCCTGGAGAGAAGTGGCTTCTTTGCTGCCCTCCTTGAGACCAGGCCTTGCTTCAAGAGTCTCCGCCTCACAGTGCGTGCAGATGCACTCACACCTGCCTGCTGCCATTCCTGAGCAAGCTCTGTACTGCTGGTAGCCCGATCCCGCAACTGAAACACTTTTAAGAGACGGTCCTGGCGCTTGCTGGTCTTTCTTGGGCACCCTGGAGCCTTTTTGGCAACAAGGGAACCTCTCTCCTTGAAGTTCTTGATGATGCGATAGATTGTTGACTGAGGTGCAATCTTTCTAGCTGCAATACTCTTCCCTGTTAGGCCATTTTTGTGCAGTGCAATGATGACTGCACGTGTTTCTTTAGAGATAACCATGGTTAACAGAAGAGAAACAATGATGCCAAGTACCAGCCTCCTTTTAATGTGTCCAGTGGTGTCATTCTTACTTAATCATGACAGATTGATCTCCAGCCCTGTCCTCATCAACACCCACACCTGTGTTAATGTTGCAATCACTGAAACGATGTTAGCTGGTCCTTTTACTGCAATGATGTTGAAATGTGTTTTGGGGGATAAAGTTCATTTTCTAGGCAAATATTGACTTTGCAAGTAATTGCTGTTAAGCTGATCACTCTTTATAACATTCTGGAGTATATGCAAATTGCCATTAGAAAAAATGAAGCAGTAGACTTTGTAAAAATTAATATTTGTGTCATTCTCAAAATTTTTGGCCATGACTGTATATCGCATTTACCGGATCTACCCTGTCAGTGATTCCATCATAGGAGGAAATTAGATTCTTTGTGGAATTTTAGGTAAAAGATAAAGATTGACAGATGAAGAAATACAGTGCTAAGCATAAATGAATACATAATATTTAACCCCTTAATGACCGAGCCAATTTTCACCTTAATGACCAAGCCAAATTTTACAGTTCTGATCGGTGTCATTTTATGAGGTTATAACTCTGGAACGTTTCAACATATCCCACTGATTCTGAGAATATTTTCTCGTGACATATTGTACTTCAGGACAGTGGTAAAATTTTATTCGATATGACCTGCATTTATTTGTGAAAAAAATGGAAATTTATGACAATTTTCAACATTTCAGTGTTTGAAGTATGAATTCTTATGCCCTTAAATCAGACAGTTATGTCACAAAAAATAGTTAATAAATAACATTTCCCACATGTTTCCGTTAAGTCATTATGATTTTTGAAGCATAACTTTTTTTTTTGTTAGGAAGTTAGAATAGTTAAAAGTTGACCAGCGATGTCTAATTTTTCCAAAAAAATTTACAAAAACATTTTTCTAGGGGTCACATCACACTGTCCTACCTCCCCCACTGCATCTAGCTCACTCAACTCTGATTTTGAACCAATCACAGAAGAAGAAGTAAGCAGGCTCCTTGCATCTTCTCGCCCAACCACTTGCACCAGTGACCCAATTCCGTAACATCTCCTCCAGTCCCTTTCCCCTGCTGTCACCGCCCACCTGACAAAAATATTTAACCTCTTTTCTGGTATCTTTCCCTCCTCATTTAAGCATGCCATCATACATCCACTACCTAAAACACCATCCCTCGACCAAAACTGTGCCACTATCTATAGACCTGTCTCTAATCTACCCTTCATCTCTAAACTCCTGGAACGCCTGGTCCACTCCCGTCTGATCCGCTATCTCTCTGATAAGTCTCTTCTCGACCCTCTCCAATCCGGTTTCCGCTCTTTACACTCTACTGAAACTGCCCTCACTAAAGTCTCCAATGATCTACTAACAGATAAATCTAATGGTCACTACTCCATGCTAATTCTCTTGGATCTCTCTGCAGCATTCAACACTGTGGTTCATCAGCTCTTCCTCACTATGCTCCGCCCCATCGGCATCAAGGACACCGTTCTCTCCTGGTTTTCCTCCTATCTCTCTGACCACTCCTTTACTGTATCTTTTGCTGGTTCCTCCTCCTCTCATCTTCCCCTTACTGTTGGGGTTCCTCAAGGATCAGTCCTAAGCCCCCTCCTCTTCTCTTTGTACACTGCCCCTATTGGTCAAGCAATCAGTAGATTTGGTTTCCAGCACCATCTCTATGCTGATGACACCCAATTATACTCTTCTCCTTACATCACGCCTGCCTTTTTAGAAAACACCAGCGATTGTCTAAACGCTGTGTCTAACATCATGTCCTCACTATATCTCAAACTAAACCTATCAAAGACTGAACTTGTGTTTCCTCCCTCTACTAATGTACCTATACCCGACATTGCCATCTCTGTGTGTGGTTCCACTATTACTCCCCAGCAACATGCCCGCTGTCTTGGGGTCATACTAGACTCCGAGCTTTTCTTTGCCCCCCACATCCGATCACTGGCTCGCTCTTGTTATCTGCACCTCAAAAACATTTCTAGAATTCAACCTTTTCTTTTGACTCCGCAAAAACTCTTACTGTTTCTCTTATTCATTCTCGTCTGGACTATTGTAACTCTCTTCTAATCGGTCTCTCTCTTACCAAACTCTCCTCCCTCCAATCTGTCTTGAATGCTGCAGCCAGGATCATATTCCTTGCCAATCGTTACACCGATGCCTCTACCTTGTGCCAGTCATTACAATGGCTACCCATCCACTCCAGAATCCAGTACAAACTTATTACCCTCACCCACAAAGCTTTCCATGGCTCAGCACCACCCTACATATCCTCCCTCGTTTCAGTATACCACCCTACCCGTGCCCTACGTTCTGCTGATGACCTGAGGTTAGCATCCTCAATAATCAAAACCTCCCACTCCCATCTCCAAGACTATACACGCGCTGCGCCAATTCTTTGGAATGCACTTCCCAGGTCAATACGATTAGTCCCCAATCCCTACAATTTTAAGCGTGCCCTGAAAACTCATTTATTCAGACTGGCCTACCGCCTCAACACATTAACCTAACTATCCCTGTGTGGCACAGTCAAAAGTTTTACCATAACCAGGTTCCCCGCATCATGTTCCCATATGCTTTTTGCATCTATTAGCCCTCTGTGTCCGTACTGTTGCACACTTAACATTATATTAAAACAGTGGGGATGATGTCCAATATTAATTTAATAATAAATTAAATGTAATAATATGAACTAAATGTACAAACAGCCCCTCTGAAAGCAATGGATGGCAGACCATCCGGTGAGAAACCACTATGCACACTGGGTATGGTGGAAGGTGAAACTGACAAGGTGTCATATACTTGTAATAGATACAGCAACACGCAAAATAGATAAAATACCCTTTATTAAAATATTAATGGGTGTACACATTAAGCATAAAAAAGGCATCACCAAAATTTATACATAGCATGATAGCATGGTAGGCTATGACATGAAGTTTTATAAATAGCCATATAATGCAGGCTCAGTAATAAAAAAATACAAAAATGGTATACTAAATAAGGTCCCCAAGGAAATTATATATAATGTATGGTACTATTAGGAAATGCAATAGCGATATATATGTGCATAGATCAGAGAACAATAGGTTCCAGTGCGTGATAAAGATTCATCGTGCAAAAAGCAAAAATCGCATTGTACAATGGGGAACAAAAAAAATGTTAGAGAATTAATACCTCATGAGCCAAAGATGGATGCCTAGGAACGCGCCCCGACGCACGTCTCGGAGAAGAGAACTGTTCTCTGATCTATGCACATATACACTCACTGGCCACTTTATTAGGTACACCATGCTAGTAACGGGTTGGACCCCCTTTTGCCTTCAGAACTGCCTCAATTCTTCGTGGCAGAGATTCAACAAGGTGCTGGAAGCATTCCTCAGAGATTTTGGACCATGTTGACATGATGGCATCACACAGTTGGCGCAGATTTGTCGGCTGCACATCCCTGATGCGAATCTCCCGTTCCACCACATCCCAAAGATGCTCTATTGGATTGAGATCTGGTGACTGAGGAGGCCATTTGAGTACAGTGAACTCATTGTCATGTTCAAGAAACCAATCTGAGATGATTCGAGCTTTATGACATGGCGCATTATCCTGCTGAAAGTAGCCATCAGATGCCTGTTCTTAGCTGAGAGGAGTGGTACCCAGTGTGGTCTTCTGCTGCTGTAGCCCATCTGCCTCAAAGTTCGACGCACTGTGCGTTCAGAGATGCTCTTCTGCCTACCTTGGTTGTAACGGGTGGCAATTTGAGTCACTGTTGCCTTTCTATCAGCTCGAACCAGTCTGCCCATTCTCCTCTGACCTCTGGCATCAACAAGGCATTTCCGGCCACAGAACTGCCGCTCACTGGATTTTTTTTCTTTTTCGGACCATTCTCTGTAAACCCTAGAGATGGTTGTGCGTGAAAATCCCAGTAGATCAGCAGTTTCTGAAATACTCAGACCAGCCCTTCTGGCACCAACAATCTTGCCACGTTCAAAGGCACTCAAATCACCTTTCTTCCCCATACTGATGCTCGGTTTGAACTGCAGGAGATTGTCTTGACCATGTCTACATGCCTAAATGCACTGAGTTGCCGCCATGTGATTGGCTGATTAGAAATTAAGTCTTAACACACAGTTGGACAGGTGTACCTAATAAAGTGGCCAGTGAGTGTATATCGCTATTGCATTTCCTAATAGTACCATACATTATATATAATTTCCTTGGGGACCTTATTTAGTATACAATTTTTGTATTTTTTTTATTACTGAGCCTGCATTATATGGCTATTTATAAAACTTCATGTCATAGCCTACCATGCTATCATGCTATGTATAAATTTTGGTGATGCCTTTTTTATGCTTAATGTGTACACCCATTAATATTTTAATAAAGGGTATTTTTATCTATTACAAGTATATGACACCTTGTCAGTTTCACCTTCCACCATACCCAGTGTGCATAGTGGTTGGACACTTAACATTATGGCTGGTCCAAACAAACAGGGCAATTGTTATCACCCACCTTTCATGTCTACCTTTTTTCCTCATAGATTGTAAGCTTGCGAGCAGGGCCCTCATTCCTCTTGGTATCTGTTGTGATCTATGTGATTATTGTTATGCTGTAATGTCTATTGTCTGTAGAAGTCCCCTCCGAGATGTAAAGTGCTGCGGAATATGTCGGCGCTATAGAAATAAAATTTATTTTTATTGTACTATCTTTATACAGTGGGGAAAAAAATGTTTAGCCACCAATTGTGCAAGTTCTCCCACTTAAAAAGATGAGAGATGCCTGTAATTGACATCATAGGTAGACCACAACTATGAGAGTAAAAATGAGAAAATAAATCCAGAAAATCACCTTGTCTGATTTGGCAAGATTTATTTTTCAAATTATGGTGGAAAATAAGTACTTGGTCACCTAAAAACATGCTATATTTCTGGCTCTCACAGACCTGTAACTTCTTTAAGAGGCTCCGCAGTCCGTTCATTACCTTCGTAATGGCACCTGTTTGATCTTGTCATCAGTATAAAAGACACCTGTCCACAACCTCAAACAGTCACACTCCAAACTCCACTATGGTGAAGACCAAAGAGCTGTCAAATGACACCAGAAACAAAATTGTAGCCCTGCACCAGGCTGGCAAGACTGAATCTGCAATAGGCAAGCAGCTTGGTGTGATGAAATCAACTGTGGGAGCAATAATAAGAAAATGGAAGACAAACAAGACCACTGATAATCTACCTCAATCTGGGGATCCATGCAAGTTCTCACCCCGTTAGGTCAAAATTATCACAAGAACGGTGAGGAAAAAATCCCAGAACCACACGAGGGCACCTAGTGAATGTCCTTCATAGAGGTGGGACCACCGCAACCAAGGCTACCATCAGTAACACACTACGCCGCAAGGGACTCAGATCCTGCAGTGCCAGACGTGTCACCCTGCTTAAGCCAGTACATGTCCGGGCCGGTCTGAACTTTGCTAGAGAGCATTTGGATTATTCAGAAGAGTAATGGGAGAATGTCATATGCTCTGATGAAAACAAAGTAGAACTGTTTGGTAGAAACAAAACTCATTGTGTTTGGAGGAAACAGAATGCTGAGTTGCATCTAAAGAACACCATACCTACTGTGTCGCATGGGGGTGGCAACATCATGCTTTCGAGCTGTTTCTCTGCAAAGGGATCAGCACGACTGATGAGTGTACACGAAAGAATGAATGGGGCCATGTATCGTGAGATTTTGAATGCAAATGTCCTTCCATCAGCTATGGCATTGAAGACCCCATAGAAAACCTTTGGCAGGATTTGAAAGTCTGTTTTGCCCAGCAACAGGCCAAAAACACTGCTGTAGAGGAGATCTGCATGGAGGAATGGGCCAACATACCACCAACAGTGTGCAACCTTGTGAAGACTTACAGAAAACATTTGACCTCTGTCATTGCCATCAAAGGATATCTAACAAAATATTGAGATGAACTTTTGTTAATGACCAAATACTTATTTTCCGCCTTAAGTTGAATAAATCTTGCCAAATCAGACAAGGTGATTTTCTGGATTTGTTTTCTCCTTTTGACTCTCATAGTTGTGGTCTACCTATGATGTAAATTACAGGCCTCTCTAATCTTTCTTTAAATGGGAGAACTTGCACGATTGGTTGCTGACTAATTACTTTTTTACCCACTGTATTAGGTATGGACTGATTAAACCTTTTTTTTTTCTTGTCTTCCAATATTATACTGCATGATATTCATATAGACAAGCTGATTATTTGTGTCACTGTAATGTCTTATTAGTCTGTAGTATGATTTACAGTATCATTCCTTACATGCAAATTCTTGTTGCCCGCTCCTTTTTTGTGAAAACCCCCTACCACCTTTATCTACTTGATTTTATTCCCTTTTGAATCCTCTTGCATGTCCCATTTACTTTCTGGTTCATGTCTTTTTTTATAAGTAATCCTTAATAAACATTTTTTACATTTCATACTCTTTTAAGTGGTGTTTTTTGGGGGTACTTTGTACCCTGATTTTGATTGTATATGTTAGTAGAACCCACCTGTTATTGATCTTTATTTGATGGGAAAAACCCTATACCGACATTTATATGTCTTTTGGATATTTTTATGGTTGCATCTACTATTTTGTATGACTTTCATAATTTTTAAGAACACCACCAAGTCTTCTAGGAATGGAATGAACAAGGTGGTGACATATTACAACAGTTTATCTTTTCCATTCTTCAAGAACGATGTCTTCTAAAGTCTAGTTGATGGATGGAGTTTGATAATCAACTTGTCTTTTCAGAATTCCTTATACGTGTTTGATTGAGTTCAGGTCAGGAGACATACTTGGCCACTGAATCACTTTCACCCCGTTCTTTTTCAGAAATGCAATAGATGTGTATTTTGGATCATTGTCTTGTTGGAAAAGTGAATGTCTACCAAGGACACAGAGTGATGGTAGCATCTTCAGTATTTCTGTAGAGCAATATATCTGTGAATTCATGATACTATCAATGAAATGTAGCTCCCAACACCAGCAGCTCTCATGCAGCCATAGATAAGGACCCTGCCACCATGTCTCACTGTAGGCACTATTAATTTTTCTAAATTAAATGTTTTGAAATATTTCCAAATACCAACATCCAGACTCTAACAGAGGTTGTTCTTAAAGAATGAAAAAAATTAGATTTTGAAATATGTCACCGACTTACTTATTTCATGCCTAGAAGACTTGATGCTGTCACATCAACTAATTTGAGTAAAACTGAATGATTTTGTAATGAAAGCTATATTATTAACCTGAATTTCATGTTGTGGCTTAAAAAATGTTCTGTGAAACTCAGTTTTGTCAAAATTTTGGAAATTGTTCTTGTATTCTTGTATATTGATTAAATCTTACTTTTCATTTATGCTGAACACTGTAAATATTTCACACCACTTATGTTTACATGTACTGTATGTATAGCTTATAATAAAATATTGAATCCATATTGTTTTATTTTTTATTACAGGATTTAGTATCTTTGTGCAACTTTCATAATTATGATAATCTCCGACACTTTGCAAAAAAACTTGATCCTCGAAGAGAAGGCGGTGATCAAAGAGTAAGTACAGTGTTAAGAAAGTACTGCTAGAAGCTGGGGGAATTACTTTCTACATTAAAGAATAAAACGTGTTTTTTTTTTTCACTTCTCCATTGCAGAGATATTAGCAATGAAAGAATTAGCACATAATGGATTAACTATTTTGAAGTCCAAGTGGGTGTCATTAGTTATTTTTCACCGGGAGAGTGTATGAGGTGCCCAGTCATAAGCAAGCAACAACATACCAGAGATAGAACATGCCCACCACAGCTTAGGCTTCTCAGTGTGTAAGATGTAATGACGCAGAGCGAATCTCCTCTTCTCACTTCATGATTAAACAAGCTGGTTAATGCACAAATGGCTCACACCTTTCAGATAAAGTCCATATGTGACTGCGTCACATTGGAAACCCTTTCAACAGCTCTTCTCCTCTTGTAATACTGTCAGCTCTGCTGTACTGCCCCTCACCCCTCACTGCCTATCCAGTGGTGAGAGCTCAATTTATAGGTCATAGATGAACCAGACACAATGAAATTCATTATTGTACCCACAAACCATGAATAGAATATACATGTAGTAACCCTTATACATAGCAATACATGTTTGTCAAATCTATTTTATGTCTGGCATTCTGTATGTGAACCAGGTAGCCCATAATGCACAATGCTATTGTATACATGGATGCGTGTGACTCATTCAGTATATTTCTATAATATTTCATTATGCTGGACTTCCTGTCTCATGAACTGAATGAGAAGCATAGTCAAGACTGGGAAGAATTTTGCTATGTGTCAGTGCAAATGTATATTTAATTTTGTATATTGTCTTAGTATTTCATTGAGTGGGGTGTATATGTAAGGGTGGACGACCGGACCGTGGATACCTGCGTGCTAGGGCCAGAACTGTCGAGGCTGGATCCTCTGTCTGGGGGAAGCATTAGCAAGCCGGACCTTCCTCCTGACCGAAGGGGGGCGGGGGAATATAAAGAAAAAGCGCGAGCAGCAGCGCAGTTTAGCGCCAACCCAGGGAAGCGCGCAGTCAGGCGAGCGGCGCACTCTGCTCCCCCTCCCCATTGAGTACTGATGCTGCGACCAGGCCCCACCATCTCCAGAGGGACCGCTGCTAGGAGAGTAGCCGTGCGTTCGGCAGCAGTCCAAAGAGAGGAGTGCTCCATCCTGGGAGCACCAGCATCACGCAGACCAGTGTCCGTCGCCTCCCGCCACCAACAGTGGGGACCAGAGAGAGGAAGCCGTGAAGCGTGGGCCCAGTGACAGCCAGAGAGCAAGGCGCCTTTATGCTCCAGGTCTGTGAGTACAGGGCACGTGACACATAAGAGTGACTGGGTACGGGACAGACACTTGCGCTCTGACTTTACCAGTGTATATTTGCTGAGCCATGGTTGGACTCGTACAGGACTGTGGCCCGCACCCTTGTCAGCCACTTACAGCATATGGACTAGGGGCTCAGTGGATGGTATCAGAGACCAACTGCTGCCGCCAGAAGACAGGGCATTGATGCCCATGGACCCCATTGGAAAAGACACCGTGACAGCATTGCCAGCGCTATTGACTTCATAGTCTGAGGGACTACTGACTTGCTAGCCTTATTCACCGAAACTGCCATTACCTGATCCTTTGTTTTTCAACTCAGAATATCCTTTGCAAATTGTACTGTTTAATCCCCTGCTTAATTGTGAACCTCCTTGCGTGGAGTATTCTATTAAAAATTGTTAACCCTTGCTCTGCCTCCTGTCCGTCACTGCATCCCACAACTTGCTCACATATATAGCAGCATTGTGCATCCTGAGTTTCCTCATTCATATGCAGAATGCCAGACATAAAATAGATAAACTCACATATACTGTTATTTATGAGGGTAGAATTAGAATTAATTTATGATCTAGACTTACAATTATCAATTTCATTGTGTAATGTATCATCAGCTTATCTGGTTGGGATATATGGTTTTGTTCTACCTGAGCTTACAAGTTGAGCTCTCACCTTTGTACAGGCAGTGAGGGGAAAGGACTGTCCAGCAGAGCCATACCTCCCAACTTTTGAAGAACAGAAAGAGAGGCAAAGTATGTGGTATGCTATGTGTGCCACTGCACATTTTGCCTAAGCCTCTAGCCACACCCAAGTCTGCATCCATTTACCATTTCTTTGTCTCCTGGCAGGAGGAGCTGTCAGAGGGGCGGTAGCAATGAGAGAAATTAAGCAGACACTCAAGACTGCAAGCATAAACCCAAATTTGGGACTGTCCACTGTATCCAGGACAGTTGGGACTAGAGATAAACAGACTGATTCACGGAGGACTCTGATCCAGTGTCCAGGTCAGTGCTACCTGGTGGCTGGACTTGAGGCCTTGAATCTCTTGATTTCCAGCATCCCCGGCGCGACTCTTGATTTCCAGCATCCCCGGCACGACTCTTCATTAACCTGGGATCACAAGAGAAGAAATGAATATTAGACTTTAATTCAGTGCAGAGAGATGCAGCCCCACCTCCCAATGAAGAGGAGCAATTGATCAATGATGTCAGAAAGAGGTGAGTATAATAAGTTGGGACAAAGCCCTGACATGGTGAGGCTAAGGGTCCCGTTACACAAAACGACGCACCAGCGATCCCGACAACGATACGACCTGGTCAGGATCTCTGGTGCGTCGCTACATGATCGCTGGTGAGCTCTCAAACAGGCAGACTCACCAGCGATCAGGACCAGCGAGGACACTGGTAACCAAGGTAAATAGCGGGTAACTAAGCGCGCGTCCCTTAGTTACCCTCTGTGTACCCTGGATACTAGCGTGCTTGTGCTGGGAGCTGGTATCCAAGGTAAACAGCGGCGCTTAGTTACCCGCTGTTTACCTTGGATACCAGCTCCCAGCACGAGCACGCTGGTATCCAGGGCACACAGCGAGTAACTAAGTGACGCGCGCGCTTAGATACCCGCTATTTACCTTGGATACCAGCTCCCAGCGTCTGCTTACAGCGCTGGGAGCTCGCTGATTGTTGCTCTCCCGCTGCCACACGCAGCGATGTGTGCTGGCCAGCGGGAGACCAACAATCAAAAAATGGCCCAGGACATTCCTGCACGATCAGCTATACCCAGCGGGGGGGCGGGTCGCTGATGCGTGCCACACACAGCGAGATCGCTGATGCGTCACAAAATCGGTGACGCATCAGCGATCTCGTTAGTGATCTGGCTTAGTGTGAAGTACCCCTAAGCACTCAAATTGAGACAGTTGGGTGCTATGGCAGAGTTGACCATTTCATGAGAGGAGGAAAGCCTATAGAAAGGTTTGCATTGTTACACTGTTTTGCCCCTTCCCCCACAACAACTTTATCTAAAAGGTGTGAATCATCTTTTCACTTTACCCAGCACTGTCTAATTGTGCAGGAAGTGAGACCAGGAGATCAGCTCTGTATCCTTACATCTCACACACTGAGAAACCCAAGATATGGCGGGCAAATTCTCTTTCTTTGGTGTTGCTGCCTGCTTATAATTGGGCAATTCATACAGCAGAAGATGTACTCACTCTCCAGTGAAAAGTAACTAATAATACCAACTTAGACTTAAAAAAAAAAGTTAACTAATTATGTGCCAATACTTTGCTATTGTCTCTGCAGCAGAGAGGTAAAATAAAAAAATGTTTTATTCCAATCTTCATGTACTCTTACATTGTGTGTCCGGTTCAACATGAAAAATTTGGTGCCGGTGGCACATAGCAGTGACGTCATGCATGCCAACGTTGGCTACCGACCTCTGATTGGCTGGCAGCATGTATAGTTATTGTGGTGAAGGGAGCCGGCGGCTCTCTGCACCACAATAGTTTTCAGCTGAATGTGTGTCAGAAAGTGCCCATTCAGCTGTAGATGGTGCTGACAGTCATCGGCCCTATCTCCATGAGCCCAGTCACAGTTGCCTCTGCGACTGCAAGCATTATACCCCTGTATGTAGCCATAGCCTAACATGAAGCCTGATTTAAAGAACAGGTCATTGTCTAATAATAGCTTAAATACTAGGAAGTGGGGGCATCTAGGGGTGTAGCATTTATTTATGTAATTCAGAAGACTTCTAGTGTCTTTTCCATAGATAATATTACTTGAAAACTCCCTATAATTCCAATAGCTTGACCCATCCAGGTTTCCTTAGGGAATCGATTTGTGAATCCCTATATGCAACCTCCTAATAGTATGCTTACTCTATTTATCTTTTTTTTCTCCTAAAACACGGCACAAATCAATTATTATTCTTGTGTTGTGGATCTACGTACATGTTTGCAAAAATCCACGGAGTGTGATTCGTGATTTTACCCACATATTTACACCACATCTGGTTATGTTCACGCCTAGCTCCATTCTACATTTATGCCACTAATACTGCATGGAATATACAGATCTAACCCTTCTTTTGCACTATGATAATTGCTTAATTAGCATGATTGTTGCTTGCTGCGCATCTCTAATTTGATTTTTTGATACAATGCACATTGAGTATTATATCTACCTGGAGGAAGAGTGATCTGTTAATCATTATGACAGAGGGTCCTGTCTGCCTCTGCCCCTTCAGTATTACAACTACATATTGTTAGCCATAATCCAGATATTACTATTTAGGGTAATTCATTTCTGTGGTATATTACGAACAAGAGCCTAGAATAAAGCGTAAGTGTTAATAGTAGTAGTAATCTCTCCACTCTACTGTGCCTTTCCTTCTCTGTATTTTATATTGCTATTTTGTTATCCATTAATGCAATTATTATCCCCTCTAAACCCGTACATTTTGCTATATCATCTGCTAATCTAGATGTAACTGAATTTCCATGTATCCTAGGTATTTCATTATGCATGCTCATAGCGACCATTAACCTTTTTAACATTTGTAAAATCAACAAAAACTGCATTCAATCCTGTACTACTACCACTAACATTGTAAGTGTGTAACCTGATGACAACTCTGGATATGTCTCAAAAACGCATTTGTTTTTCGACATAACATTATATGTATGTTATGTAATTTCTGTGAGGCATCTATAGTTGTAGAATTGGATTTCTTGAGGGGAGTCATACCCAAATGGGGTCATTTTGGGGGAATTTTGCTGTTCTGGAAACTCAGGGTCTCTGTTAATGACACCCACAATGTATTCCAACAAATTATGCACCCCAAAACCCAAATGGTGCACGTTCCCTTCTAATCCATCCATGTGCCTATATAGTGTTGTATAACTAAATATGGAGCGCCGCTGCATTCGGGAGGAAGCAATTAACAAATTGGGAGGGGGAGTGTATATTCTCTCCAATGGATCTATATTCTCCCCAATGTATTCTTTGTGAAAATGAAAAATTTAAAGTTTAAGCTATATTTTAGTTGAAAAAAATTTTTTATTTTTTTTTTTTTGTTTTTTTTGTGGCCTAGTGTTATAAAATTCTGTGAAGGAACTCTGGGTTTAATATGCTCACTGCACTTTTAGATTAATTCCTTACAAGGTTTATTTCTCAGTTAGGCCTGTTTTACACACGTTTTTTTCATCAGTTGTAATCCGCGAAAATGGCGGGACACAGATCCGCAACTGTTTTGAAAGCAACGTGTGCTACCGGACCGTTGCTTTGACGGATCCGGGGAAGGCAGAAATTTAAAGGAACCCGTGCCCGGGGAGGAGAGAGAGAGATTTTTTTTTTCAGCTGCCAGACGTGGCATGTAGGGTTAAATTTCCGCCAGAGGCAATTCTTCCAGGCATGCGCAGTGTACAAATGTGGATCCGGCCAGCAAAAAACATTGCAGTGTCCGTCCTGTCATGTCTGCGGACGCCAAAATTTTGGCGGATCCGTAAAAAAAGGATCCAACGGATGACCATCCGTCAAGATCCGCCGATAATGCAAGTCAATGGCAAAAAAAAACGGATCCGCCAAGAAAAATGGCGGATCCTTTTTTTTGCAAAACGGCGGATTTTGACTGATGGTGACAGACTGATGTTTGAAAGAGGCCTTAGGTGACGTGTGTGTGTGTGTAAGGGAGATTGGAGCTCTGCTGTTCTGGCACCTCAGGAGCTCCTCACAACATGGCATTCACAATCTATTTCAGCTAAACACAAATAGGGCATCCCATCGTTAAATATATATGTCATGTATATATTTATTCATGGGATAATCTTACCCCTTATGATGCACCAAGGAGGACTTAATGATATTTTTATAAGAAAAATACGTAATATGTGAAGACGATATATTAGAAAATAGTCCATTTGTCCATGGCAGCCCATTAGATTGGTTAAAGGATGTATCACGCCCATTTTTTCTCTGTGTCCTGAATGGAAGACTTGCCAGCTGTTAGTGTGAACGTGGCCTTATGGAGACAATCAGTATTTGGTCAGTATTTTACCTCAGAATTTCTAAGCCAGAACCAGGACTGAGTGACAAATACAGAAGTAATGACGAGTTTCTATTATACTTATCCTCTGATTGTTCCTCTCCTGGTTTTGGCTTAGGCCAGGTTCACATTGCGTTTAACCAGCCCGTTCAACACTTAGCGTTGTCGGGCTGGTTAACGGTATAGCATAAAGCGATCGCGTTATGCTATACCCGCTAGCGTTGATGATTCATCAGCGCTAGTGGTGACTGAGCCTCAGACGCTGCAGCCCGCGTCCGAGGCTCCGTCACTGAATGATGGCACATTGTGAATGCGTGCCACTTTACGACATGCATTGCGATGTGCCCGACAGTGGAGGGCAATGGCAGCGTTAACGGACTGCGTTACACCGCATTATGCCGCGGTGTAACGCAGTCCGTCTAACAGACCGCCTAAACGCAGTATGAACCCAGCCTAACAGATACTGATGTACAATACTGACCAAATACTGACCGTGGCCTGAATGTCATAATCTCAAGTGTAACAGAAGAAGCCTTGTGGCAGCTCTTAATTGAGTGGAGACGACGTATGTCAAGTATTAATATATACACCGTCAACTAAACACCTGGTGTGTCAAGCTATTGCATTCGGAGCTTTCAGTATGACACTATCAAAGCTAATTATATAGAAATACTACATGTATGTCAGCAAATGTACTGTATATTTGCCCAAAACAAGGTTGAAAGTAATAATGATTAGAATTAATGAATACATATTAATATTTAAAACCCGTATTCCATTCCAACCACAAATGAAGTGTCGCTGGGTTCAGGGCTGATTTTTACCTACAATCACTTGTGAGAATTAAACATGAGGCTAATCTAATATTTTAGCTAGCAGAAAAATATTTTTCTCATTTTCATTTCCCACTGTTATACATTTCTGTGAAGTTCCTGTGTGTTTGATATTTTAGTGGAGGAATGTACAGTAACAGTCTAAAATTTGGACACACCTGATCATGCAATGGATTACCTTGTTCTTATTGAAATGTGCACACTGTTGATCCTCAAGATTTTCTACCTTACCTCTGATACTGGTGAGTTTACATCAGAAAGTATATTCCTTTCTAATCCACCATGATTAAGTGCATCTCACTAACCATTAAAGGGCTTAACTCAAGTGTCAAGAGACGCTTAGCCCTTACTGAAATGAAATCCCTTAAAGCCGACGTGGTGTTCCTACAGGAAACCCATTTAACAAATCTGGCTCCTTTAATTTTCCCCTTAACCACTTCCCTAAAATATTTTCTGCCATACAAGACAGAAAGATAAGCAGGTGTAGTAATTCTTTTGTGAAAAACATGTCCTATACAGGTGTCCTCTTCCCACCTAGACTTCATTGGTAGATATATAATTCCACAAGGCATTCTCAGAAGGAATCCCATTTTACTTTGTACTATTTATGCTCCTAATACCACTCAAATTAAATTCCTCAGAAAAGTCATGCTTAAGATTTCATGCCTGCCTCCCTCTGCCATAATTTTTGGAGATTTTAATATGATGTTCTCCCAAAATTGGGATAGACTTTACTTAAACAAGAGGCCTCCAAGCCCATCTCAAATACACCTCTCCAGAGAATTTTGCTAGCTTATCCATAGATACTCCCTTTATGATCTATGGCGAATTAATCATGCTGAAGACAGATCCTTCTCCTTTTTTCTCACCACCTCATGGTACCCATACTTGCATAAACTACTTGTTTGGGAACACCGCCTGTTATGTATTTTGGCAGGAGTAGTGATTTGGTTTCATGACATGGGTGGATCATGCCCCAATAGAGATCTCAATCAAAGAGTCCTCAATTTTCACCTGCTCTTGTCATTTGAGACTCAATGAGACATTCTTACGTAAACCTTCCATTAGAGAAGAATTGTGCTCGCATTTACAAAATTACTTAGAACTCAATAAGGTATCAGTCTGTTTTGAAGTGATATCATGGAAAGCCCACAAGGCTGTCTTCCTTGGAGAGTGTATTTCCATTGGTGCTAGATGAAGTAAAAGATGAATCCCTAACCACTAAAATAAAGCTTCTGAAAGCAAGTATGCTCTCCAGACCTTCAAAAAAGACACTTAAAAAAAAGAGCTCAGTTAACCCCTCCACACGGGCACCAATTTCCATTTTTTACTTTTCCGTTTTTCCTCCTATTCTTCCAAGAGTCATAACTCTTTTATTTTTCTGACGATGTAGACATATGAGGGCTTGTTTTTTTTGCGGGTTGAGTTGTACTTTTGATTGACACCATTCATTTTACCACTTCGTGGACAAACAGGAAAAATAACTCAAGTGCAGTGAAATAGTGAAAGAAGCACAATTCTGACACTGCTTTTTGGGAATTGTTTCTCCGCTGTACATTTTGTGGTAAAAATTACCATGATTCTCCTCATCAATACGATTATGGTAATACCAAACATGTCCAGTTTTTTTTAATTATTTTAGTAGTGAATAAAAATGTGAATTTTGCAAAAAGAAAAAAATTTTGCAGCTGTGTCACCTTTTTCCAACAATGTTTTTCCTAATACTATTTTGTAATAGATGTGACTTACAGCATGTTTTGGGGAACTGCAGCAACTAAAAAAAGCTTAATTTTGTCATTCTTTAATTTCTTCCATTTAGCATGTTTACCTGTCAGGTTAATTGTTTTTATATTGTGATAGATCTGACTTTTCTGAACACAGCGATACCACATATCTATTTTTTTTTTTTCAATGTGGGGAGTGGAGGGTGATTTGAACTTTTGGAATTTTTTTTAATTTTTTCAAATTTTCTAAAACTTTTTTTTTTTTAACCTTTTACTGATCTTGTTAGCCCCCTTAAGGGGCTTGAATATGTGATCATCCGATCGCTTGTACTATATGCAGCAATTCCTCAGCATCACTTCATATAGCAGAAATCACAGTATCCTTTGAAGCTCTGCCACAGGCATGGTTTCAAAAGAGTTCTGTAATGACAAGCACAGGGGGCGCCAGCTGATCTCTGGCTATCATGAGAACCCATCAGCGACCCGCAATCACATCACGGGCGTGCTGATGGGCAGAAGTACTGACACCCTCACACATGTTAAATACCACTATCAAAGATTGACAGCGGCATTTCAAAGCTTAACAATTGATTGTTAGTGGCAGGTCTTGGCTGTAATACTCCGCCATCACCTGCCGGAGATGGGGTGGGCTCGCTGCGTATGCTCTATAAAGGTCCTTTACTAAAGGCGATTGTAGGTCTTTATTCCAGCAACAATTTGGGCTCCGTCACACATAGCGACGCACCAGCGATCCTGACAACGATATGACCTTGTCAGGATCGCTGGTGAGCTGCCAAAACAGGCAGCTTCACCAGCGATCAGTACCAGGGACACGCGGGTAACAAGCGACGCACGTCACTTAGTTACCCACTGTGTACCTTAGTTACCAGCGCGCTGGTGCAGAGAGCTGGTAACCAAGGTACACATCTGGCTTCTAAGCGTCTCGCTGCACTTAGAAACCCGATGTGTACCTTGGTTACTAGCTCCCTGCACCAGCGCGCTGGTAACTAAGGTACACATCGGGTTTCTAAGCGATGCGCTCCGCTTAGAAACCCGATGTTTACCTTAGTTACCAGCGCCAGCTCGCTGATCGCTGGTCTCCCGCTTGCCACACACAGCGATGTGTGCTGGCCAGTGGGAGACCAGCGATCAAATAAATGTCCTGGCCATTCCAGGACGATCAGCATTACCCGGCAGGGGGGCCGGTCGCTGGTAAGTGTCACACACAGTGATCTCGCTGGTGAGATCGCTGTTGCGTCACAAAACTTGTGACTCAGCAGCGATCTCGCTAGCGAGATCGCTGTGTGTGACGGGGGCTTTACATTCAATGTTATCAGAGATTGGCACCTTGTCAAACAAACGCAACTAAAAAGGAAGCCCTTCCATTACATATCCCTGACCCCCTACTGCATCTCCTCCTTAATAACTTTAAGTATTGCTGGTGTAACACAACCCTCAAATATTTAGAAATTTTCTTGACTCTTCATTTTCAACTCTTTATGAGAATAATTTCTATATAAAGTAATCTGATCCCTCTGACAAGGTGAATGCTTCTACCTTTATCCCTGTTTGTTCATATATCATAAATAAAAATGACCATTCCTCCAAAATTATTGTACTTGTTGGAAACCCTACACATACATTTTCCACTCAGAGATTTAAGGTCACTTTAGGAAGCCACTTAGAAATTCATATTGCCAGGAAAGCGTCATAGAATTTCAAAGTCCATCTTGCTGAATGCCAAAAATACGGGAGGGAGGGATGGGTGTCTATTGCGCTATTGCCAGCTCCCCTGCATGGTGTCCCCTTCTCCCTCCAATCAGGGGCGCCAGCTTACTCACTGGCCTGGCCCTCAGCACGGTCCTCAACAATCTGCTTTCTGTGTGTTCGCTGCAGTTCCAGCGGTGCACTTAGTACTCGCGTGCGCCTCCGTTCTTAAAGTGGCAGTATGCGCTTATAATAAATGCTTTCAGCTTGTAGCTGTGAGGCATTTAGTATAATTTTAGTATAATCCATATACCCACAAGATTGCTCTGAGCCAATTGCTGAGAGTCATGGTGTATAAAAAAAATCCCTGTCGCTTGAGGAGTCACCAAGCAACATGTAGAATCATTAGTATGGTATACTGCGAGTTGTGAGGTCCACTGCTTTCAGTGTGGACAGTCTCAAGAACCTGTATCCCATATCCCGATGTGGCCAGTCCTGTATCCAAAGTCCCTGGGTCCTGGAATGGCCAGTCTTATTCCCGAAGTCCCCTGGTCCTGGATCGGCCAGTGCCTGAACCTCATTTCCTGATGCCAGAACGGCCAGTGCCTGAACCTTGTCCCCTGTTCTTGGAGCGGCTCGAGCCTGAACATTGTTCCCTGGTCCTTGTGGGGCCAAACCCTGATCCAGTATCCTAGACCAGCCTGTCTGTACCGAGCCCGAATCCATGTCAGTAACCATTCTGTAGAGGTGCCAGAACTTACTAGTCTGAATGGAGACCTAGCCCTTATCAGTGTCAGCGTACCTGACCCCTGGGATCAGCAGCTGCAGTACATGATTCTGCCCAGGAGTGGTACCTGGCTCAGTCTGTCTACACCATCAGAAACTCTAGTGAACACCAGATAGCCGCTTAGCTACACCTTTTCTTGGGCAGGCCCGGCCCTGTGGCACTGTGGGTTCACAAATCCACATGCGCCACCGTTGGGCGTAACAGTGTCTCTCACTTTATGCATTACTATTGGGCTACTCACTTAAGCAGAATACCAGCATGGTAATCTAAACCTGCCTATACGAAATGGATGGAAATGGAAAAACTTTAGCTCGCCCCAGCCCACCCTAATTCTCTGATATGGAATAGTTTTTACAACTCCGCTACAAACGAACTCCTGGGTCCAATGAATCTCCCTATAGATATTTGGAGGACTTGCTCCTGAAAATTCAAATTGTCATCCACAAATTCCCTTCTCACTTCCTATTTCACCCAAATTTCCCTGAAAGTCTGACTCCCTCAATAACTGGTATATGGGCTCACACTGGTCTGTTTAAGTTTGCAGACATAACTAACTGTAAAACAATGATGTTGCTCCCTTATGATGAGATGAAATCTAAATTAGCTGTGATCCGATAGCTGCTACTGCACAGGCGCCGGAGGCACCATCTTGCTCGAGAAAAAAAAAACAAATTTTCCTCCAATATGGCAACGCCGGCGCCATTTTACTGGAGAAAAATTTTTTTCCTCCTCCAAGATGGCGCCGTCGGTGCCTGCGTAGTAACATCTATCTGTGACCGCAGTAGCAGCTATCGGATCCACCGGCGCCACTTTCAAACAGATTTTTTTTTTAATGAATTTCAGGATAACATCAAAGTAATGAATTATATACACATTACAAATACGATCATGCTGCAGCGCAGGTGCCACCGCCGGCGTCTGCCTGCAGAAGGGGATTTTTTTTTTTTTTTTACAAGATATATATCTATATATAATTGCCTTAAATTGTCTGTCATCCACTTCCGTCTGGATGTTCCCAAATCCCACAATCCACCGCGCCGCAGCGGAAGTACACTGACCGCCATATTGGAATACCCAAGTGATGGGTATTCCAATATGGCACCCGCTGGTGGTACCAGGCCCTTCCACAGTACCACCGCCGGGACCCCCCGCCGCTGATGGACCCGCTGCCGCTGCTGGACCTGCGCTGCCTGCCCACCCACCTCCATACAGTCACAGCCGGCAGGAAAGACCGCGGCTTGCGGCCTGTGCTGGAGATGGGGTACGGGCACCCTCTGGTGACGCAGCACCCCATCTCCAGCACAGGCCGCAAGCCGCGGTCTTTCCTGCCGGCTGCCGCCGCTGGACCTCCTTGCCGCTGCTGGCCACGCCGCTGGACCCGCCGCGGCCTGCCCACCATGTACACACACATGTACACACACGTACTCTCACACACACGTACTCACACCCACGTACTCACACCCACGTACTCTCACACCCATGTACTCTCACACCCACGTACTCTCACACCCACGTACTCTCACACCCACGTACTCTCACACCCACGTACTCTCACACCCACGTGTACTTACATCTCCAGCACAGGCCACAAACCACCCTCTTTCTTGCCGGTTGTGACTGCACAGAGGTAGGTGGGTGGGCAGGCAGCTGAGGGACACACACACGTACGTACACACACATGCATGTACACACACACATGTACACACACATGTACTCACAAACACACACATCCCACACACACACTTCCCTCCCGATGTGATAGCATCGGGCACACCTCTAGTATATAATATTCAATATGTAAACTAGAGGGCAGGTCACGGATGGGTCAGTGACCTGTCAGAAGCCATACAGATGAATACGTAATCAGAGCACCACATGACGAGCCCCCGGAGCACGAGCATATCATTAACTCAAAGCTGAAAATAATGATTAAACAACAACTACAAGATGGATTTGATCACCAGGTATCATTGTAATCTACCACCAAACAGTCCTTTTGTAACAAAACCACCTCAATTCAAGTAATTTAATCAACATCCCCAAACATGAACGGGGATATAGAGGCATTGACACAGTATTAATTAAAATAATTTTATTCAAACATGTTGAAATAACGACCCCTAAACAAGGAATCCTCATAGGTAAAAAAAACGGAGGTATAGAAAAACCAGGAAAGCTATAATGTCATGAGATATATAGTTAAACACATAGCAAAAAAGAATTATATATGAACATATATTATGTAACTAAGGCCTGTTTCACACTTCCGTTTTTGTGTCCGCCAAACGGATCCATTTCCGTTTTTTTGACGGAAACTGATGCAAACTGATCCGTTTTTTTCGACGGATCCGCGGTAACCGCTAATGGAAGTCTATGGGACAAAAAAACGGATCCTGCAAAAAATTGGCGGATCCGTTTTTTTACAGAAACCAACGGATTTTGACGGATTTGAAAAAACGGAAGTGTGAAACAGGCCTAACAGAACGATAAAAAGTGCTCCGTGATAGTTAATACTTTAAGGTGTAATCTGAGCAAATGTCTGGACTCCAGAGGACCAGTAAAGAGCGCTGTGTGTCATGATGTTTGCCAGATAAACGTGGGTTAATACCATGGCTCTTCAGGAGTGCTGTCCCGGCCGGTGACAGACACTCCACGCTCCCCTCTTCCTGCGGCACGCCGGTGTGCACGATGTGAAGCTGTGGCGTGAGATGAGCCAACAGGACCTTCGTGATGTCACCGGTCACGTCATAGATTACAGGGAGCACAGTGGACCAATTCCTCAGATTACACCTTAAGGTAATAACTACCTAACTTGGAGCAATCCAATTCATTTGTGTGTATTTTTTAGGTCACTACAAGCTAAAGGGGTTCATTATTAAGCGCAAATTTTAATTATTTAATTATTAATAGCACTTTGTATCCCTAGCTCAGGTATAATTTCATTTATTTATTTAAATTTTATATTCCTAAGTAGTTTTAGGTTTTTACTTGCTGCTGATCCAAAGTATTTACATTAGTGCCGCTAGCCTCATTTAATTCCATTTCTTTTTCTTAGTTGAGTGAATCTTGCTATTTTCTGGCTTGTGACGTTGCTGTGTAGAACTGTCTATTAACACTGCCTCTATAATACTTCAAAACTGTATGGGGACTTAAAAAAACAGATTGTACATTTTCTTGGAAAAAAAAGGAACCTTTCTGCTAATCATTTAACACTTCTAAGATCCTAGCAGAATATAAGGACATTCTAAAAATGATGCTGATGTAAAATACACATATGGTAAATGCTATTTACTAACTTTTTTTTGTGCTGCATGACTACCTGTTTTATGGGTAGAAGTAGTTTTAAAATGACTATTTTACCTAAATTCATCACTAATCTAAAGCACAGTTTATCACGAAAAAATATCCTCAGAATAACCGTTGTAACATGTATAGAGTTATTACCACATAAAGTGACGCATTTGCAAGGAGCTCTGGAGGGGGAAAGTGCGCAAAATACAGGGACCTTATTAGAGGAGAAAATAAAACAATAAAAAACGGTTTTTCTCACCTAGGTTTGGAGGTTTTAGATAGCCACCAAAAAATCAGTCACTGATGCCCCGTGAATGAGGGCAATCCCCAAGATAAAACTCACCGATAGGGATAAAAAAAGAACTTTGAAATAGGCTGGGTGGCTGAAAAGGCTCTTCTTCCTGGTTCAGCACGGGGTTTCTTTCATTAAACGATGTGTTTCAACGCCAAACTGACGTCTTTTTCAAGTTGAAAACTTTTGCGTTTGTTTTGTTCTACTGCTCATGTTATGTAGTTATTCTGTGTTCTCACTACATAATTTCTAGGCCCTAAACACATAAACAGTAGTGCAATTTGTAATTATTATAACATTTTTAAATTCAAAGTAAAGCATAACTATAGATTTTTTTTTTTACCTGGCTGTGAATGTAACAAGTTAGCGAACCAGAATCCTCCGGGTTGTCTATAGTTTGCTCTGTAATGAGTTCTGAAACATCTTTACTGAGAAAGCTCCTGTGTTACCATTAGTAATCATGTGGTTTCTGGGTATGGGGAGCTAGCAGGAGATGCTGGGCAATAGTAGATAGACAGCTGCTTTCAGTAAACACAAGAATGAAACGTTTTTTTTATTCACAAATGCTTAAATTATCAATTTTCACATCATGAAGACACAAAAGCACCTTTTTTCACTTCATTCCTTAAAGCGAACCTGTCATAAAAATTTTGTTAAGTAAACTACAGGCATTGTCAGGTTGGCACCATTACACTGATTAAAATGATATCTTGGGTAATGAAATCAGTTTTGTGGTGGTTGTTTAAACTGTGGGCGGGTCTTTATTTGGTGCTCTGTTCTCATATTGCTCCTTATGGGCATAAATGACAGGTCACTGAACCTTCAGTGACCTGCCTCCTATTTACTGCTGCGCTTGTGCAGTTCATATTGTGGTCTTTAAAAAAAAGATAAATTACAAGACGGATTTATTCAACACAGGTATCAGTTTAATCTGTTTAACTGCACCAACCTGACAGTGCTGACTGGTATACAGGCAGGCACTGGCTGTTGCAAGCAGACACGCTGGTATACAGGCAGGCACTGGCAGGTGCAGGCAGGTACGGCTGATATAATACCAAAAAATTCTACTTAAGAAAAGATTCCAAAACAATTATTATTAAATATATGGTTTTTATTAAGTCAAAAAGACACCAACATGATTCCAAATTAAAATGATAAAAAATTCCTACAGAGGAAGCAGATCAACATGCACAGTAGACAATATATAAAGTTTCAATCCAAAAAAAAGGGGGGATTTTCAAAAGCAGAGAAAAAATATACAATTTTCTATTTAATATACCATGCAGCGCATTATTTCATATAATCAATTATCCCACTGCTTTTTATCATACTACCAGAAATCCATTCGTTATTATTTGGCCAAATTTGTCATGATTGATATAAAAAGACATAAAGTGCATAGTGCATTTTCAACATGAAGTAACTAGGCCATGAAGGTATAGGGTTAATCAAAAACTACCCACCTGGATTCATACTTTGTATGTGAATACCGCCGCCTCACACTCCAACGCGCGTTTCACACGTGGTTTCTTCACTCCCTGAAGAAGGAGGTGTAGGACGGGAGCGCGGTGGTGAGTGAGTTGATGTCCCTGCCATGGGAGGAGGGAAGCATGCAGGGATGCCGGTGCTACCGACTGAATCTAGTTTCTCACCATGTATGTATCATCCTCTGACTGATTTAAGTAAGGCAGAGGGGCCTTAAACAGTCCTTGGAACTGGGATCCTAACCATCCCTGTCCTGGGGGTACTTTTGAAAGTAGAGCGACCTTGTCGCTGGCCTTACTATTCTCCTGTTAAACCCTAATCTGTCACTTCCCTCACCCCATGTGGCATAGGACAGAACTGTAAGGTAAACAAGACACAAAACGAAAACTGGGATAACAGAAAACTTCTATCATACAAAAGCACTCACCAAAAATAGGGAGGAGGATAGGGACAGAGACGAATGAACTAAATAGAAATAGGGACCAGGAGAACACTCACGTACTTCAGCAAACTACAGATAACTACAACTATAATTCCTGCTCCAACTCCAACTACTCAGCTAAGCACAGGAAGAGGAATATTTCACCGGCAAAGGAAGAGATGCCCAGAGCTGGTATATGTAGGGAGTAGAAATCATTAGCAGCAGCAACAGCTGTGTGCACAAAAGCTGAATGTTCCCAGCCAGCATGGAAAGAGTCCTTAAAATAATACAGGAATCATACCGTCTCTAAAGAGGACTGTGATTCATTACCAGACTCGACCTTATAACTTCAGGTCTTACAAGAATTTTTGATACCCTCATGACAGTGTGAGTATAACCTATAGCACCTTATAGTAGGTGGATACAATTATTGTCCTAGGATCCTTTGTGAATTTGTTATATCTAAGTACTTTATTATTAATAGACATTTCTTTTGCATATCTATTTATTTCACATGCAATCAAGTGAAAAAAGGTGTTTTTATGTGTTGAAGATGTAAATATCGATAATATAAATTTTAATATGTGAAAAACAAAAATGTTTTTTTCTCATGTTTATTGAACACAGATGTTAATTTACTACTGATTGTTGTGGTGAGGATAATTCAATCTGCTTGTGGTAATTTGGCTACAGTCACTAGACAGATTATTTTGCTCCTCTATGCAGCCAGGAGGCTGAATTTCTCCTGTAACTGGGTCTAGCATACCAGCCCCAGTTGCAGGAAAAATCAGCAATAAACAGAATGTATTAATATGTAAAAATGTCCACAAATGTCCCTTAAAACCTTAGGGGGGATACAGTATATGAAGTTAAGAAAAAAAATTAAAAAGCTAGAAAAATAAAACTAAACTAAAATAATAAAATAAACACCAGTAAGCTGAATAGCTATTTTTAGACTTGCAACTAACCAAAAATATATGTCATATTATATAACAATTATTTTAACGAAAAATCAAACTCAATTTAAGTTTTCCATAACTGTCCTCTGATTTCCTAAAATAATAGAAGAAACTGAAAGATAAACTCGTGTTTCCTAATTTTTCTTTACATTTCTCCCCAATATCTGCAAACAATCAAAAAATAAAGGAATATAAAAATAACAGAAAAACTAAATTAAGTCCTATGTATCATAAAAAGAGGAAAATCATTTGAATATCTAAATGAATTTTTTTTTTTTTTAGAACTGTTAAAAGCACATTTATGATAATGTGTTTGGTCAGGAAGGGGGAAAGTGGCCTGGTCCTAAACTGGTAAATCATTTTAATGACTTTTAGAAAGTGGCTGTAAGACTTTTTTTGATTAATTTTCACTAATGATGTTCCATTTATCTAAAGTTTACTTATTGAATTTATCAAATTTGGATTCTTGCTGTAACATTACTTTTTAACTTTTTACTATTTTCTTTCAATTTTAATTTTTGTATGTAAAGTGAAGACTTAATTCTCCTATGGATCCATGGATTATGAATGCCTTCAGAAGGAGCTTTCACTAAAAGATGCAGTTTGGAAAAGGTGTGACCTGAATAAAATGAGGACTACTCCACCATTACAGTTTATGTTATAGTTTATAAAAAGGAAATTTTGAGGGACAGAAGCCAAATACTTTTGGTTACAGTTTTGCAATTAATGTATTAGTGTCTCTCTTTAACCTTCTTTATTACTCTACCATTTCACTATGAAGCACTGATGTAGTGCTGAACTAAATATAAGTACATAAGTCATATCTTTTTATAATTGTATGCTGAGAGTATTATAGTTATGATGTGTATCCTTGATCTAACTTTTATGTATGCAGGTCCTAATTTACCAAAGAATTACAGTATCGTTCAAAAGTTTGGACACAGTTTTTCCAGCAGTGGATTACCTTATACTTATTGGAATGTGCACATTGTAGATTCAGCCGCAATACTACAAAGGTTCACATATTGAAATAAGGAGTAAAGAAACGTGAGAGTGGATTAAACATTAGATTCCTCAAAGTAGCCCTCTTTTGCTCTAAAGACAGCTTTATACACCCTAGACATTCTCTTAAGCATCTTTATCGGCTAGTTAACTGCAGTCCAACTCATCTAAACCATCTCAATTGGGTTGAAATGGTGCGATTGTGGAGGCCATGTCAGCTGGCTCAGAATTCCCACCCTCTCCTTCTTGATCACATAGCAACATTGTCTCAGATATTTTTTACTTTTTAATTCCATTTGTTTTCCTTTACGGTACTGCTGCCCTCCATCTGAATCTACAATGTGCACATACGAACAGGGAAAACCATCGCATGAACAGGTGTGTCCAAACTTTTGACAGGAGCTGTGTATTACTTATGCTGCTTTATCAAAAGAATACAAAAGTATTCAGCAAGTCTTACAATATGTTATTGCCTCCAGTCACTTTGTATTGCTTTGATTCATACGGTGCAGTATCTACAATTGTAAAATCTTTTTATACTGTAAATGTGTTTGTAAAACCAAAGCCTTAAAATTTTGTGGTTATTGTGGAATTTGTAAAAAAATTACATCTGTATTGTTTTCATAACGTGTGCACAGATTAGAGATGAGCTGATCGTTTGAAATTCAATTTTGCCAAATTTTCCTGAAAAGCTTGATTTTATATGGCATAACCTATAATTCCCCAGAAAATACGTGTATAACCCTCAGAGCTTTCCTACTGTATTGAACCTCTTTTGGGCTCTTTAATGCAAACGTCAACATTAGAAATGTTCAAGTGACCTCAGCCTATCTGGCTAGGGACAAATGGATAGTGACTAGTAGTAACCAAAAGCATATGATGTAACAACATGCTATATTATCAGACTTTTTATACTTGTAAAAATGGTATAAAACTATCCTTTTTGTTGGAAGATGCCTGCCTTGCTGATGTTTATACACAATCGGTGAAAACAGAAGAAGCAATGTCTTTATCGCATAAGGGGTGCTAAATGGTATTCCTGATTTGGGAGTGTGAAGAACTATGTTCTTAGCTAACTACGGAAGTGATCGCTTTTCACAAGCAGTCCAAAAATTATTCTTTTATTTAGGAAGTAGGAGCAAGTTAGATGTTATAAATGTGAAGAACTGATGACTTCTCAAGTACAAGTGAAAACATTTGTCCCTTTTTTGGGATCTGCAAATAATTTGCTATTCTGAAAATGATTAGATAATTACAATGGCTTTTTATAAAACAGTCCAAAATGTATCCCTTTTTAGGAAGCTGAAACAAGAAAGCTGTTTTCAACATGTAGAAGCAACGCCTTTTCAACGATTTTTGGTACAAAAAGGGACAACGGTTTCATGTTTGTGTACGCTCAAGAAACTATGCTTTGCAGTAGCAATATAGAATAGTTACAGTATACAACACAATATTGAGCAAGGAGATGTGTGGCTGACAGCTCACTGCAGTGACAATGGCGGCAGCAGCTGGACATTAAAATAATAGGATGAGGCAGGCAAAGCGATGTGTCGCAGAGTACGACCAGCTTACCCTTGGTCATTAGCGCTGGTAGCAGCAGAACTGTGTGGAATACAGACAATGGACAGTCGGGCAGGCACATAGTATGTCCGATTTGGTCATTAGGATCAGCCATAAGTGAATGAAATTTTTCACTGAGCCATCTGTCTAAGATTAATTTTGAATAATGTAAGGGTTTCCACTCTTGTAAAGGATAACCTAGTCTTCTTGGCACAATACTTGGGAGATGTTCCAGCAACTTCGACCAAAGGATGGTTAAAATCAAAAGACTTTATTCCAAAAAAATGATTAAAAACAGAATAGATGCATAAAAAATATTTGTAAGATGTTAAGCTATGAGTAAGGACCCTCTAGTCCGAAACGCGTAAGCGTCTGTCACAATGGTGAACCATATGTTTTTTATGCATCTATTCTGTTTTTAATCATTTTTTTGGAATAAAGTCTTTTGATTTTAACCATCCTTTGGTCGAAGTTGCTGGAACATCTCCCAAGTATTGTGCCTACAAGATTTTCCGGAATCCAAGTTCCCTGCACCGCCGAGGATTGATTGCATTCCTCCAGACTTCGCATTTGCTACGGTTTGGTGAGCTGACAAAAAACTTTTTCCTAGTCTTCTTGGGTATGTTCTGGAGAAAACACAGTCAAAGGTGCTTGTTCAGGTGATGCGACTTTGTTAGCTGGCATTTAGGTAGGTGCAGCAGCAGATAAAATATCTGGTTCATCATGTCATATATACTTTATTCTCTGTTGCCTTAAATACTTGCAGTAGCTGTAATGTTGGCCCACACATGCAGGAAAGCATTAACTTTGCAGAGAGTTGAGAGGGTCTCCTTGTCAGAAATGTGGTTAGCAGCCATTATCCAGATAATGTCAGTTTACCCGCCCCAAAAATGATTGATAATTTCAACCAAAATTTTGAATTTTGTAAATGAATATTGCATTTACAGAATTTCCAAAATTGTTTGTTGATAATTTACAGCCATTTTGCCCTTTAAGCCCTGCCCTGCATAGGCGTCACACGTGTGAAAGTGTTTACCCTGCAGAGCAGGTAGAAGGATCTCCTGGTCATTTGACTGATAGCCGTCCGCTTTGTGAAAGCTTCATTGAGCAGAAAACATATTATACTGGTAATTATTTGCTAATTCTCCTGCCCGAAAAAAATAATTTTGTTTTTAGGAATATTGCATTTATAGAATTGCAAGAATGTTACCACAATCTTGCCATTTGTACCTTGACTTGCATGGGGGCCAGTTCCTGTGTAGGGTGCTATCCCTAAAAATACATGCATAATGAAGTTTTATTTCACCAATAGTTGAAAATAAGGTTGAGAGTCTTGATGTGTAGTGGAAATCTCAAAACATGATCAGTTTTGTTTTGGAAAAAATAACATTTTGTACCAAAACCTGGCATTGATGTCATTTTTCAATTAATGATGACTGTTAGGTATCTTGATTGAGACTCATGGCATCAGACTGTTTTGCAAAAGGCAATACAAACCTAGTAATTTTGCATCGATTGTGGTGAATTTGGACTTGTGGGAATTAAGTTTCCACAAAAACGGACAACTGGAATCATATTTCTTAGTAACTCAAAAAGCTAACTGACTACACAATGGAGGAAGATGAGAAAGAGTATGGAATCAGTATACATGGATGATGAGAGGGTTGTTGACAACAAGAAGGCATTACTTGTGGATGTGAACTAACTATTTGAAAGACAATCACAAGAAGAAGGAGGGTAGATTGACCCTTGCTCATCTTGCTGGTCTGTTGGAAGATGATGCCATTTCTTGAGCTAATGTGGGATTGTTCCTAGTCAATGTGTGCCAGGATGTATGCAACTTATTTTCCAATGGCACAGCCTGCACAATGCAATTGGCCATCAGACAATATAGAAAGGAATTCTCAAACCTAGGATGCCAGCACATAAGAATCACCTCAACCGCCAGAGCTTTCAGGCATGATAGACCCTCCTACTCCAAATTCTGTCATGACATCGCCTGTTCCTGAGCTTGCACTCACCATCCCATGAAAAATGTCCTTTATTATGGAATCATAAAATCCATGCAGGCAGGCATATAAGTGGAAATCGTGCTGGATGACTCTGGATATTTGCTGCATTGTTTCTCTGAACTTGGCACCCGTATCCCAGGAGTTTGTGTTGTTTCAGTACCCCAGAGCTGAACAGCTGTGCCGATCTCTTTTTTTTTTCTTCTTTTTTTACCATTTGTTCCTGAGCTTACTGCACTACAAGCAAATATTTAATCTCTAGATCTTTTGGCTGGACATTGCCTCTGATCCTTAATGCTGACACTGCCACCCTCGCTCTCTAATTACATCATCACCTCTGCACCCTGATTTGGTTTCCAGTCATCAGCAGCATTATCCATGACTCGGCTCACAGTTGCCTTTAAGTGGAGAATAGCCAACACTATTTGCCCTCCACCTGATTTCCACCTGCAGATGTGCCCTGGGTCAGTGTGCTACTGCCGTTGCTAGCACCCTTATCACTATGGCTTACAGACATTTAGCACTTTAATAGTGTCTTGTCATCCGAATACAAAGGCTGACTTTTCTTCTCTTTCAATAAATCAACTGGAAGAAGTTGTTCTGATATAGTATCTCAGGTCTAGGTGGCCTAACATAAACTGGTATTAGTGGCAGAATGGGAAATTCCGCTATGTGCAATATTAAGTGCTTTGTCAATGAAGGAAGTGGACTGAAAACAGTGACTTAAGCTGATAATGTCGCTGTCAGAGGCTACATAATCCTAATGTGACTGAGAAAACTGATGTGACGTATATTCTGTTAAACTGTCCACTTTCTCCACACTAATACTATTGCCAGAGGCAAAGGATGCCAAGTGTTAACATTATTTGGTACTGGTACCAACACAGTTGCTACCAGCAGTGTGGGTGCTACAAGTGGCTTCTACAATTTTTGCATGATATCTTTATTTTTTTTCTAACTCTACCACATCCTTTGCCAGTGCCTTGTTTTGTTTTAATATACATGACTGTTTGTTAAAATCATTTACAAAAATATTTTACCAGATCCAAAAAAGTATGGAATATATCAGAAATGATAGATAGGGATACTTGTGATGTGATGCCCAAGAAGACTAATGTAATATTAGCCTGACCAGAATATCAGTGTGGCATGTATGTGTCTCCACTTTGACAATTTAAACATGAGTGCTAAAGCATACGTGCAAGGTTATGTGTCATATGTCTTAATTTAACTTAATAATTAGTTTGCACATTTTTGGTTAAAGTAAATTCCCCCCCCTCCCCGCCTTAAAAGGACCATATAACATATGTTAGGCGGCAAAAAATGCTGCAGTGTCCCTTTTAGTATATATTAAAAAGAGATGCAAAAAATAAAATGTTTATAATGTTTTCAAGTGTGTATTTTTAAAAAAAAAAAACATTAATATTTCATCCGCGAAAAACATAACCCAGAATATTACATTGGTAGGTAGGTACAGTACATGCATAGAAAGCAACTTTTTTTTCAATGTGCTTCAGCTCTGCAGTAGTACACCACAATCAGATTCCAGCCTTTTTCTATCCCTATCGTTAATAGCGTTGACCTTTTGAAAGGTCCATTTGGAAACCTTTTACAGAAAAATATATCCCAGGAAATTTACTTATTGAACTTAGAAACACATTTTCATATTTTTAGCAAATAAAAAATTATCACTGAGTTTTTGCAGTACCATACGTACATGTCGAATTTGTGACTCAGTATTAGACCTCATTCACAAGTCCGTACGTAACCACATACGTGAAAAAATAGTACCGGTGTCATCAGTGTTTTAGATCAGTGTGTCATCAGTTTTTGGTCCGTGTGTTAATTTTTACCATCAGTGTGCTGTCAGTGTTTGGTCCGTGTGTTAATTTTTACCATCAGCATGTCCTCAGTGTTTGGTCTGTGTGTTAATTTTTACCATCAGCGTGTCCTCAGTGTTTGGTCTGTGTGTTAATTTTTACCATCAGTGTGTCCTCAGTGTTTGGTCCGTGTGTTAATTTTTACCATCGGTGATCAGTGTTTTTCAAGGATGGATAAATAAATACATTTCAAAGCTTCTTATATCCTTAGCAATAGTAAATACGGATGCCCAACCTATGGTAACACTGATGTCATCTGTGTACTGTACATGTTTTTCCTGGACCCGTTGACTTGTATTGGCCCTTTTCATCCATAGTATTGAAAAAAATGGACATGTCTTCGTGAGTTTGTCATGGACACACAGTCCGTGAAAAAAAGTGTATAGAAGCATAGATTATAATGGATATGTGTTGTATCCATGAAAAGAAAACAGATAAAGCATGTATATGCAACACTGATGTCAGTGAGGCATTAGGTGAATAAGACATTTTTGTTAAAGGCTGTGTTCCACTCATCTCATTGAGATCCCAACATCTGGTTATAGAGATCAGGGATGATTGGCAGAGGATACTGATTCTTTACAGTAATTTTCTTAAGTTCCCACTAGTCAATACATAGTCTTAGTCCACCATCTTTTTTTACAAATAGAAAAAGAAACTGGTGACGTGGTTGGTCTGATGAACCCTTTTTGCATGCTGTCTGATATATAATATTTTGTGACAAGACGTTCTGACTGGAAAGATAATATATTTTTACCTTGCGGAGACGATAACTGGGTACCAGATCAATGGGACAGTCATAATCTCAGTTTAGGGGTAAATTTTCAGTTTTAGACACAGAAAATACTTCAGCAAAAAGTCTAAATACTGCAGGTAAACAACTGGGTACGACTTTAGACAAATTCATAGATTAAAACATACATTTTGTTGAGGCATTCAGAGCTCCAGTGTACAATTTTTCCCTGGTTCCAGTGAAAAACATAGTTAAACTTCTGTAATCAGAAATGTCCAAGACCACAGCTGTGGCCAGATTTTCAATGGCAAAAAATGACAAATTCTTAATGCAAAGCACCAACAAGCAGGGAGACGTCCTTAGTGATGTAGTTCACCACACTCTTGGTAGGAGACGTGCATCACCAAAAACAGTGACTTTCATAGGAAAACATTTTAGCAAGGGTAAGCCTATATCGTTAGCTGCTTTGTCATCTACAAAATTTGTTGCAGAACCGCACTTAATAAAAGCATCATGCAACACAGATTGTCCAAGATAAGATAAACAAGCAGAGAGTAATAATTTTGCAGAATCATAGTGAGAGTGAATGCTAGTACCCACCTAGGTGCTGGTGTTTTTATAGTAGAGTTTGTCATGGGCAGGCATGCATCTGATGTCCAAACTCTCCACATTTGCTACCAAGATCCAGTTTTTGCCACTTAATCCCTTCTTGCCTATGGGAGTTTGCCTTCTCAATCTCCATGGGGTTCACTGTAAGGGTGATAGATGCAGAAATATTAGGTAGTGGTGAGAGTCAGCAGTGTGTTCCTGTCAGCTTTCACGCAGCCGCTTAATAAGACCAATTGCCAGAGACATGAATTAGTCAAAAGAGTAAGGAGAATGGAACTGAACATGTCCTTGATTTGGTCAGAGAGTCCAGTAAAAACTGATGGCAAAGAGCCTAATCATTTCACAGCGAGTCTTTTTACCTAGCACCGGAACTCAGCGTACGGTAGTACGCTGACCTTAAGAGAGGGCTGTTAATTTACTTTCTGCTAAAGCAACTCAGTAAGGGTCATCATATAGAAGCCCTAAGGCCTCAAAAAATGAATTCTGTGGAGAGTTCTGGAGTATCAGTGGGAAGTAAAAAGGTCCAAGGACTTATACGTGAGTGATTTTATGTTGAGAAAATTACTCTGCACAAACTGGGACTGGTCTTGCATTTGATTGACCACCGCTTGGAGGAGATCCATGGTTTACTGTAGTAGGGCAGTTAAACTGTAATGTCTGACAGAGGCCATAGCCTCAAAAAGGATAGCTCAGATTGACTTGATACAAACCACTCTGTCTGGCACAAGCGAGAGGAACCCCATCCTTGCATTCAGCCATTCTCCTCTCACCTGTCCAGAGGGGAGTGGTGAGTGGTCTGGATGATATCCTATATAATATCTCACTCATAGACACCCTTTGTCTGATCCCAGGAGAGACTATGTATATTGTAGATCCTTCCAAATTTCTGTGGTGAACTTCTCTACCCAAAGTGTTCATGGATCCAATTCATAAGATGTTTCTTTATTTGTCCTTTTCTTTTTATACTGTTTTTGCTTGTATGTGTCTTTTTATTATTCAATCTTTTTGTAAACTTTTATTCACTGTACCTCATTTTTGTATATTAAAGCTAAAGTTTAATAAGCTTGTTTTTCCTGCTGTAAATATACCCACAACCTCGAAGAAAAGTATAGCCTGGTTGTTACCCTGTATATGCCAGAGTGCAAGAAGAGTACCTATCAGGTGTTTGGATAGCTGAGTCGCATGTATCTTACCCAGGGCAAGCATCAAGTGATGAGTGAGAGAGAGAAGCAGAGTGCACCTTTACACATCTGAGTCATGTGTGCATCACGTGGGAGCTGTTTGTGACACCAGCATATAGAGTAGTGAACAATAGCAACATTCTGAACATTAACCAAAATTACTATAGTAGAATTCATACTATTACCATACAATGGCCATGTATCCGTGATTCAATGTTGACGTCTTCGCTGATCATAGTTATTCAATTTTTCTTTTCCATTTGGCACAGACATGACCATTTCTTCCATCCATGTTTATGCAGAATGTAACACATTGATATCTTCATCTTCACATCCCGTTACCTCTGCACAAACCATATAGTCCTATAATGTGTACTGTAGACAGTAATAATCTCTTTTGTGCCTCTACATAGTACAAATTACCCCCTGTGACTTCTTATAGTTTTACAGCACACTAGTGATGCTGTCACCTTTTAACAGCTGATAATAATTGTGGCTCTGTATAATAATAACTGTGCCTACCTGTAACAAAAATAGGAATGTCCCTTATGCGTCATAATAATGCCACTCCATGCTTCCTTGTGCTTATAATAATTTGAATTAAGAGGTGCAGGGCTTTTGAAATTAAAATTAAACATCTTTTCCAATAATTTAATTTGCAATGCATCTCAATACTGCAAAGGCTCTAGTTGACCTAAATTAAAATTTATTGAGGCGTTAATGTGAGCCTGTAAGCAGGATTTTCTACATCATTCTCTGTCTTTATCATGGGTAACAGGTTTGTGCTTTGAGGTGGCCTGCGGGCAGGTCTCTTCATGGATTCTCTGGCCTAGATCACCAAGATAACACCATGCCTACAGTCCGCCCCGAAGCAAGGGCCTATCATTAACTAAAAACTTCTAATGTGGTACCCCAGGAGTCTGGTTGCCCCTGTGGCATTGCCTCCCTCATAGGGGGTGATGTCATGCCTGGAAGCAAGGAGGAGTTCCCTGGTCAGGTAACATTAGCATTCAGCACTTTTCCTGGCTCCAGACCAGGAGGGGGAGCTCAAAACTCAGTTTTAGGAGAGCTTCCCGATTAGTTGTGGCCTGGAGGCGGAGTTGGGCAGTCGTTTGTGGTGACTGGAAGAGTGAGGGGCTCGTCCCCAGACAAGAGTTGCAGTCGGAGTCAGAGAAGAGTTATAGAGGAAGAGAGAAGTCTAGGAAAAGCTGGGGAGTGGAGCTGTGACTAGTGATGAGCGAGTACACTCATTGCTCGGGTTTTCCCGAGCATGCTCGGGTGTCCTCCGAGTATTTTGGCGTGCCCAGAGATTTAGATTTCATCGCCTCAGCTGCATGATTTACGGCTGCTGGACAGTCTGAATACACATGGGAATTACCTAACAAACAGGCATTCCTCACATGTATTCAGCCTGTCCAGCAGCCACAAATCATGCAGCTGCATCGACAGAAACTAAATCTCCGAGCATGCCAAAATACTTGGAGACCACCCGAGCATGCTCGGGGAAACCCAAGCAACGCTTATACTCACTCATCACTAGCTGTGACCAAGCTCACCCCAGAACAGAGCACTAGAACCGGACGTCGGAGTCCGTGGCTGTACGGGTACAACAGTCCCAGCAGCAAAATCCGGAGGGCAGGGAACTGCAGGTCCCCTGGCCCATCAGACACTTGGGGCACAGCAGCATATCAGAGCCCGAAGCCACCACAAAGGAGCGACACCTGCAGTAGGCTCAAGCTGCCTGCCATATGGGCAAGTACAGGGACCATAAGGAACAGAAGCTTGAGCATAGCTTTAAGCAGCAAGGACCTCGGAGAACAGAGCATCAAGGAGGCCTCCAACTCCATCTGGGTTAGGGGACCCTAGATTGCTTCCAGGCTGTCCGGAACTCCATTTCAGTCTGTTACCAGTGCTCCAGTCTGCATTCCAAACCATCAAGTAAAGGAAACTACAGTTCATGTGTCTGCAGTTATTCATTATTTTCTCAGTACTGCACCCCAACGTCACTATCTTTTATAAGAACTATAACTGCCCTGGGGCCTAGCTCTACCCATGGAGAGATGTACCAACTCTGCTGCATCACCAACTGCCCCAGTGGATCTGAACTGCAGCGTCGGCCATCTTCTTATCGCCGAACACTACGGGTGGCGTCACATATTAATCCCCTATAAACATTCCCCAAAATCATTTTATTGCATGCCCAGCACCACAGAGCGGGTCAATGCTGCTGTGACATCCCGTGAAGATCCAACCAGCCTGGACTGAGTACCCAAGGCCCTAGCGGGAGTCTAACACTGTTTACACATGAACCACAAGTCGAATTTCTTCATCCCAGATACCATTTTAGTCCATGTAACAGAGCCAGGCTGACAATGCCTGTAGTTTACTTATCAAAACCCTGCTGACAGGTTCACTTTAAAGGAGATGGATGTTTCTAGATGACCGTGTGTAAAAATGATAATGGATGGCTCAGGAGTCTTTTTGCGAGGAGCAAGACACTACAGAACAGTTTATAGGTGGTAAAGTCTATATTATCACATACAGTGTTTCAAACAGGTGCAGGAAAAACAAAGTCTATAAACACATAGTGTAGATATTGAATGCAACTTAACAAAGTCTGCATTTAACCTCAGAGGAAAATGTAATCAATGGAGCAGTCTGAAGCACAGTTACACTTGAGGATGCTTGAAAACAAGTAAGTCCTTGACTAGTCCATGCACAGATAAATATACAGTATATAGGCCAGTTCAAATAATATAATAACTCATCCAGGGAGGCCTGGGTAGGAAGTCTCAGGTATTTTCAGAGCAGAGCAGCAAACAGTATACGTGTACAACAAATGCAAGTGAGAGCAGCATGAACAGCCAGAAGCAGGAGGAATACTGGAGACCGGTGTATGTTATGAGAGTAGAGAAACAGGATATCCACATAGGTTCACAGAAGCAGGTTGACAGCCAAGAAGCAACAAGGGTCAGGGGCAGAACACAGGCAGAAAGGCTGGTGTGGAGTTATAAAGCAGGAAGACGTGGGACACTTGAGACAAAAGACACCGTCTTGAATGAGGGCAGGAATTCCAAAAAGGTAATCAAAAATGTTCAGAGTCCTGACATCATGCTACTGGAAAAGTAGTTGTTCAATGCTGTGGTAGTATTAATAGTAGCTTTATTACTCATTTCAAGTTCGTACTGAACTCTATTTTGTAAAAAAAAAAAAAAAAAGACTACATACCTATTATACATACTGTGAAAAAGCGTTTCAGGCTAGCGGTTTTCAATGTGCTGAAGTAGT
The DNA here is from genome assembly GCF_039654945.1 of Dendrobates tinctorius. Taxonomy (NCBI): domain Eukaryota; kingdom Metazoa; phylum Chordata; class Amphibia; order Anura; family Dendrobatidae; genus Dendrobates; species Dendrobates tinctorius. The sequence goes on from NW_027361921.1 coordinate 7,169,930, forward strand.
GGCTTGTCAATAAGTCATGAACAAATAGCACAATTTTGAGACCAGTTTGATGATTGTGTACCCTCAAGGGATTAAGCTTCCAAGCAGCAATAAGATATCCCATCCCTTGTAGATAGTGAGCCCTCTCTTCCTTGGTATTCTCTCCTTCTGTACCAGTTGTGACTTCTGTTGTTTAAGATTATTGTACTTGTTTTTATTATGTATACCCCTTTTCACATGTAAAGCACCATGGAATAAATGACACTATAATAATATATAATAATGATATAGCTTTACAGCAAACTGGACAAATGGAGAATGTGTGTGGCCTTGAAGCCGCATAGTATAACACTACGAATGGTCAAGAAAAGATGTCTGTAAGTGTAAAACCATCAATGGCAACCCTGGAAGCAGCAGTTATGGACAGGGTGTAGATGTACAGCTGTGTTTAGACCATCAGCACTGGAGGCGGCAGAACTGTGTAGAAGCCACACAAGAGAGCAAGCAGTAAGATGGTATGACGAATCTCATCACTGGCATCAGCTGGAGGTTAATGAAGATTGGCAGTGATCCATGCCTAATTTATTTTGACAAATGTAAGCTTTTCTACTCTTGCAGAGGTTAACCTGGTCTGCTTGGGTGTGACAAAGCCACCAGCTGTGTCATATACTCTCTATGAGCATACACAAGAGGTTGATAGCAAACTGGACCTGTTCTTGCCACTAGTCCAATTTACTGAGCCAGAAGTTAATGGGACCGTGGCTCAGGGTATCTGCCTAAGATGTTGTAACTGAAACTTGGTGTTAATGTGCATCAGATTGTCGCAATGACATCTGGTCCATCATGTCCAATATACTGTAGCTGCTGCTACTACTTTGGCTTTTTGCTATAGTCCTAACTAGCACATACTGGAAAGTGTTGGGTCTGCGAGACTTGGAAAAAGAACTATTGATCAGTCATGCGAGTGGCCGATGTCCGCTAAGAGAGCTTCATGGAGCAAACAACACTGCTTATCTTGGAAAAAAAAGTTGCAGTCATCATTGGCCCCCATCTCCTCCCTCTCATGTCCTGATTCTACACTGAAGCATTACAATGAAACACTTCAAAGTACCCTGGATGAACTGCACCTCCTATACATAGAACAACTAGGCACAGACGTCAACAACCCTGGCACACGCTGCAAACACGCTTCCTACAGCGGTGCTCCAGGTGTGCCGAACATCTGTGGAGAAAATCCAATCTACCCGAAGATTAAAACCATTACAAGTTTATGCTTAAAACATACCACACTGCCCTTCACCTCTCAAAACAAGCCTATTTCAACACCCTCATCACCTCACAAGCCAATAACCCGAAACGTCTCTTTGACACTTTTCATCCCCTACTCAACCCAAGAGTGCAGTCCCAAACCACAGATCTCCATGCTGATAATCTGGCTAATTATTTCAAAGAAAAAAGGTGTTAAAATTAAGGTAGGGGCAAAGGGCTAGGTAGAGGGGGGGAGAGTGGGGAAGGAAGGGAAAGAGGGTTTTGGCTGCTGACTGATACCAGAAAATTAGTCTTATAACCATAAGTACAGATAAACAAAGGAAAGAAACTCTTCAAAAACTTACAGAACCATCCAAGAAAGGGAAAGGGCTCATTAGCCAGTTAGAAAAGGAGTGGCAAAACTAGAATGGGCCCACAACATCCATGATTCACTGATTTTTGATCTGGAGAAGCTGTCCAAGGCAAGATAATATTCATGGTGGAAAAGCATATTTATTTTGTTATGCTACACAAAAGTCTAAAGGATGGAGAAGAGGGCGACTTTCACCCAAGCAATACACTGTCTCGCTGCAGTAAGAATATGAACCACCACTCCTCTTCAATCTGATACCAATATTAGGAACTGCTGAAGCAGGGGTAGGCTGAATTTTAACCTTAGTGACTTCAAATACTAGCTCGAATACACGATCCCAAAAGCTCCAGATTAAAAAACTGAACCACCAATTATGTGCCACTGATTCAACAGAACCACATTTTTTTCCCGCCCCCAGGAACAGGAAACCTTCAGCAGAGATAAAAGAAGGGGGCCGCACCTCTCTCCTCAGTTTTTGGCTTCCTGTTCCTGCGGGTGGATGCCTGTGGCAGGCCTACTCACCTTCCAGGGGGATCCCCCTCTGATGTGTCTGGTCAGGAGGCCGAGGTCCGGGTAGGGGGAAAGGCTGGAGGCAGTTGTGCACGCCTGTAACCCCAGCTGAGGGGGGGGCTGTCAGGGCCGCACTCATCCCCCTCCGCTGGACTCCCCGGCGGCTGCTCCTGGCAGGAGGCTTGGCCGGGGGAGGCGTGCCCATCACGACGCTGGCTCCGACTGAATGGGGGACGACTTCCGGTCGCACCGGAAGTGACGTCACACGCCGGGGGAAGCCGGTGTGCTGTACACTTCCGGGAGGGAGCTGATCCAGGAGCGCGCGCACCGCTCCCCCATATAAAGAAACAAGATGCACTCAGGCGGCGGCAGCAGCAGGAAGTATGACAGACCCCGCAACTGAAGTGCGCACGTCAGAAGATCCAGAGGCTACCGTGGTACCCGAGGGGTGGGTGAGTGCTTTTGTAAGGCAAAACTGTGTTGGTAATGACGCCCTCTATGTCTGTCTCCCCCTAGGCAAAAAAGGCCACCTCCAAAGAAAAAAACAAAACGTGTTTTGTGCAAGAAAAATCTCCCTAAAGCATACGATAAGCGACTCTGTCGCTCATGTATTAGGAAAACAGCGGCTGAAGGGTCACCATCCCTACTCCAGAATATAAGAAACATCATACGGGATGAGGTCACAACCACTGTAAAGGAGCAGTTAAAAACTGCACTCAGCTTCGTCAAACCCGGCCCACCCCCACAACCTGCAGAGACCCAAACGGATGACGTCTCAGATGAAGAGCCGAGGGAGTTAGGGTCCTCTGGTGACTCCAACCTGGACTCCTCAGACGAGGAGGAAGGTCACCCTTATTTTCTATCCGAGGACATCGGAAAATTACTTAAACTGGTTAGATCTACCATGGGGGTGGAAACGCCTAAAGAGCAGCGTACAGTACAGGACTCTATGTTCAGTAATATAGAAGTAAAGAAACGTAGCGTTTTTCCCTTCCATGATAATTTGCTAAATTTAATAAAAAGGGAGTGGAAAAGGCCCAACAAAAAGATGTCCATACCACAAGCACTTAAACGGAAATACCCGTTTGATGAAGAGGTATGTGAAAAATGGGGAAAAGCTCCTAGACTGGATGCTGCTATCGCCAGTACCTCCAGAGGGATAGCCCTGCCATTTGAAGACATGGGCGCCTTAAAGGACCCCCTCGACAAGAAAGTGAATGCTTTTTTAAAATCTGCCTGGGAGGCCTCAGCATGGTCATGTAAACCTGGGGTAGCCGCCACTTGCACAGCACGTGCTATGGTCAAGTGGTTAGAGGAACTCAGTGACCATATAAAAAATAAATGCCCAAGGGAATGGCTGCTGGAAGCAATACTTTCCCTTCAGAAAGCGGCAGGATTCCTGGCAGATGCCGCTGTGGACTCCATTCGAGGTGCCGCCCGTGCATGCGCCCTTACTAACTCAGGTCGCAGAGCACTATGGCTAAAAAATTGGGCCTCAGATTTCCAGTCTAAGGTCAAGCTCTGTGCGGTCCCATGTGAGGGACAATACCTCTTCGGAAAGGCGCTAGACGAAATCTTAGAGAAAGCGCCAGACAAAAAGAAACGGTTCCCACCACCCCTGTCTCTAGACGTCGTTGGGGTTACGCCCGCTCGTCCTTTCGTGGAGCAGGGAATAGAGGGGGCCGGGGCCGCTCGGATGATAGTTCCATACGGGGCAGACCCTGGAGAGACAGGAAGGAAAAGGGATTCCTCTTTAGTAAAGCCACCCCAAAGTCCGACACCAAACAGCAATGACGCCAGGGTGGCAGTGGGGGGAAGACTTCGGTTTTTTGTGCACCAGTGGGCAGCTTTACCCGCCTCAGAATGGGTAATCAATTTATTAGCCGAAGGTCTGCGACTAAGCTTTCGCAGGTCTCCACCACAGCGAATAAAAATGACACGTCGCCAAAAAGAACCAGGCCACGTTAGAGAGGGAAGTTCAGCTCCTCATACAAAAGGAGGTGTTAGTAAAAGTACCACACCACCAAATAGGAAGGGGATTTTACAGCACCCTGTTCCTCACGCCGAAGCCGGACAGTTCGCTGAGAACAATATTCAACTTAAGAGCATTGAACCAGTATATCTGAGTGGAGAGCTTCAAAATGGAAACTCTAAAATCGGCAATAAGGCTACTCGACCCAGGCTGCTACATGGCGGTAATAGATCTGACCGATGCTTACTACCATGTGCCCATATGGGAAGAACATCAACAATACCTAAGGTTGGTGGTGGAGATTGCTCAGGTCCCCACTCACCTTCAGTATCAATGCCTTCCCTTCGGAATGTCAGTGGCCCCTCGCATGTTCACAAAGATCATTTCAGAGATAGCATCATTTGTGAGAAAACAAAACATACTACTAGTACCCTATTTGGACGATTTCCTCGTTGTTGGGAACAACAAAGAAAATTGTCGAGAGGCAGTTACCAAAGTCTTAGAGATACTAACCAAAGTAGGCTGGATGATAAACTTCAAAAAATCAAAATTAATTCCGGTCCAGAGACAAGAATTCCTCGGAATTCAATTAGATTCAGTCAAACAGCAATGTGTCCTCCCAGAAAGGAAGATTCAGGCCATTCATCAAAAAATACAACAAATACATCCTGGTCAGGCCATATAAATAAGAGGGGCGATGTCACTTCTAGGTACCTTAACAGCAACAATCCCGGCAGTCCAGTGGGCACAAAGCCACACAAGAGAATTACAATGGAAGATCTTGGCCGAGTAGGGAAAAGACCCTTGCAACTTAAATCGGAAGATAATCTTGTCACCACAAGTTCAGGACTCATTAAAATGTTGGCTGAGCACCGAAAATTTAAACAAGGCAGTACCCTGGTCTGTTCAGAACCCGGTGGTGCTAACCACGGATGCAAGTCCATTAGGTTGGGGGGCACACCTAGGGGACCGGATCCTACAGGGCAAATGGGAACCCTCAATGGGTACAGTATCTTCCAATTTAAAAGAACTGGCAGCTGTAAGGCGAGCATTTCTTCAGGCAAAGGAAGAAATCCAAGGCAAACATGTCGCAATTTTATCCGACAACAGTACGGCCATAGTCTACATAAACCGGCAAGGGGGTACACGGTCGACTTTGCTGATGGCAGAATCCAAAAAATTATTCATGTGGGCAGAAAACAAACTTCTGTCCTTGACGGGGACACATTTGAAAGGGACAGACAATCTTCTGGCCGACTTTTTAAGCCGGCATATATTACACCAGGGGGAGTGGTCTCTAAATCTGGAAGTATTTGGGAAGGTTTGTGCCATCTGGGGCACACCAGAAGTGGACCTGTTTGCCACAAGAAGCAATCGGAAAGTAAACAAGTTCTACTAGTTAAACCCAAGAGAACACCCAGAAGGGGTGGATGCACTGCTACACCACTGGGAATTTCGCCTAACGTATGCATTTCCCCCGATTCCGCTAATCCCAATAGTCCTGAAAAAGATTCAGGAAGACAAGCACGAGTAATCCTTATCGCGCCCTTCAGGCCAAAAAGTGAAGCAACAAAAAAAGCGGTCTATAGGAGCGCTAAAGGAGAGGCAGAAACCAGAAAAAAGGGTATAAAACTCAGCTTTTAATCTTCCTCCAATACCCACAACGCGTTTCTACGGTCACAGCCGTCTTCCTCAGGTGGAATGAAGGAAGCATCAATTATTACATCCTTTATCGGTAGCCTTAGTTGGAACAACCCACAATCCTATGCTACCTCCCCTTGATGTTGCGCGTTAACCCTTACATCCCCAATAAAAACATGTTGAACAATCATTATACATTTTGCAGGTTACGACATTCAACCTTATCAATATTCCATAAAAAACTGATGATAAACCCTATCTAAGTAATAAAACCCCCTCCAAAAAAGGGAGAAACTTTTCCTTAAAAAAAAAATTAAAAAAATGTTTACAAAATTGAAAAAAAAAAAAAAATTTTTTTAAAAAAACTACATATTGCACATAAAAAGAGAAATCAATCATAATCACTTAAACTATTAACCCTACCTGGAAACTTTCTCTATAGTGAGATTCAGTCCCTCTGGATATAACGTACCCAACTTAAACATCCAGTAGCATTCTCTCCTAATAAGGTTAGCCTCCCTTCACCAAGCTCCTTGATATGGTCAATGATGGTCAATCTTATCTTTCCCTTCGCCAAGCTCCTTGATATGGTCAATGATGGTCAATCTTATCTTTCCTGGATCCTTATTGTGACTCCCTGCAAAATGTCGGGACACACTGTGTAAATGGTAACCCGAGCGGATGTTCTGTCTATGCTTATTTAATCTTGCATGTGCTGTTTGGATAGTCCTTCCCACATATTGAAGCCCACAAGGGCATTCCAATAAATAGATTATATAGGTGGACTGACAAGTAACCTTGTGCTTGATTTGGAATGTCTCATTGGTAGCATTAGAATGAAAATTCCTCGCATTATCCTGAATCACTCCACAACACAAGCATTTGGGTACTTTACATGCAAAACAGCCCCAGCTGCTATTATCATTTTCATATGACGTTTTATATTTCCGCGTTATGTTGCTTGGTGCTACCAAATTTTTTAAACTTCTATTTTTTCTATAAATAATATTTGGTTTGGTTTATCGTGAATCATTGGGGCCCAAAGAGGATCTCCTTGTAAGATGAACCAATGTTTCTCCATCAATTTACGCACAATTGATCTCGAATGACAGAAGGTAGTTATCAAACTCCATTTATTCCTCTCTAAATTTACCCCAGGTGTCCTATTTTTATCCTCCATTTTTTTAAGCACAAATCTTGTGTGAAATTGCATGTCCTCTTATAAGCACCTTTTAAAAGATTTTTTGGGTATCCTTTCTCCACAAACCTCTTCCTGAGTATTCTAGATTCAGTTTAGAAGTCTTGGTCAGAAGTGCAATTTTTCCTTATTCTCCAGTATTGGCCATAGGTGAGCACCCTGTCGATTCAGTTAGGGAATTTAATTTTAACACAGGTACACTCATTGCGCCTCTCTTTGCATTTTATTTTTCTGGCCAAAAAGGGCATGGTTCACATGGCTCAGACGCCTGTCTATCTCGGACCCATGGATCCTCCCAGATATCCTGAATCTCCTACACCAGGGACCAGTACTACCAGCGTCGGACTGGAACACCTTGGGCCCACCAGAGAAAATCATTCTTGGGGCCCACTATGTAGCTGCAGAGAGTTAAATACCAGACCACCAATTATGCGGTAAAACACGCTAATATCCGGGTATAATATAAGGTTGTACATGTCTTAATTATGTAGCAGGAGTTGGGGTAGCCCCCTCATAGAATATAAAGCAGCCCCCTCACATAGTATAATGCAGCCATCTCATAGAATATAATGCAGCCATCTCATAGAATATAATACTGCCCCCCTCATAGGGAATAATGCACCCCCTCATAGGGTATAATGCACCCCCTCATAGGGTATAATGCACCCCCTCATAGGGTATAATACTGCCCCCCTCATAGGGTATAATACTGCCCCCCTCATAGGGAATAATGCACCCCCTCATAGGGTATAATACTGCCCCCCTCATAGGGTATAATACTGCCCCCCACATAGGGTATAATACTGCCCCCCTCATAGGGTATAATACTGCCCCCCTCATAGGGAATAATGCTGCCCTCCTCATAGGGTATAATGCTGCCTCCTCATAGGGTATAATGCTGCCCCCTCATAGGGTATAATACTGCCCCCCTCATAGGGTATAATGCACCCCCTCATAGGGTATAATGCTATATAGATATATAGATATAGAGTTAGATAGATATAGATAGAAAGATAGATGTAGAAATAGATATAGAGATAGATAGTAGATAATGGATAGAAAATAGATAATGGATAGATATAGATAGAAAGATTCATAGAGATAGATAGAGATAGATATAAAGATAGATATAGAAAGAAATATAGATAGATAGATTGATAGGTAAATAGATATAGAGATAGATAGAAAATAGATAATGGATAGATAAATAGATAGATAGATATAGAGATAGATAGCTATAGATTGAAAGATATAGAGATAGATATATAGATAGAGATACATATTAGATAGAGATAGATAATAGATAGAGATATACAGATATAATAATAATAATAATATAGACATATATAGATAGATATAGAGATAAATATAGATAGATGGCTATAAATAAAAATAGATATATATATAGAGATAGATAGATATAGAGATAGATAGATAGATATAGAGATAATAGCTAGATATAGAGATATGTATAGAGATAGATAGATATAGAGTTAGAAAGATAGACAGATATAGAGAGAGATATAGAGATAGATAGAGATAGCTAGATAGATAGATGGATAGATAGATATAGATAATAGAGATAATAGATAGATATAGAGATAGATATAGAGATAGATCGATAGATAGATAAAGAGAGAGAGATAGAGATAGATAATGAGATATAGAGATAGATACAGAGATATAGTGTTAGATAGAAAGATAGATATATAGATAGATATAGAGATAGATGTGGATATAGAGATAGATATGGATATAGAGATAGATAGATAGATATAGAGATAGATATAGAGATAGATAGATATAGAGATAGATATAGAGATAGATAGATATAGAGATAATATATAGATAGATAGATATAGAGATAATATATAGATAGCTATAGAGAGAGATATAGAGATAGATAGGTAGATAGATATAGAGATAATAGATAGATATAGAGATAGATATAGATATAAAGATAGATAGAGAGAGCGGTAGATAGAGAGAGAGATAGATATAGAGAGAGATAGATACAGAGATCGATAAATAGATAGAGAGATAGATATAGATAATAGATAAAGATAGATAAAGATAGATAATAAATATAGAGATAACAGATATAGAGATAGAGTAAGATAGAAAGATATAGAGATAGGTAGATATAGATAATAGAGATAGCTAGATAGATAGACATAATAGATAGATATAGAGATAGATGTAGAGATAGAAAGATAGATATAGAGATAGAGCGATAGATAGATAGAGATAGATATAGATAATAGATGGAGATAAATAGATAGATAGATAGAGAAAGATAGATATAGAGATAGATATAGAGATAGAAAGATAGATATACAGAGAGATAGATATAGAGATAGATAGATAGATATAGAGAGAGATATAGAGAGAAATAGATATAGATATATATAGATATAGATATAGAGAGAGATAGATACAGAGAAACGATATAGAGATAAAAAGATAGAGATAGATAGATATATAGATATAGAGATAGAAAGATATAGAGATAGAGCGATAGATATACAGAGAGATAGATATAGAGATAGATATAGAGAGATATAGAGATAGAGCGATAGATAGCGAGAGATATAGATATAGAGATAGATACAGAGAAAAGATATAGAGATAGATAACGGATAGATAAATAGATAGGTATAGAGATAGATAGATATAGATATTAGATAGAGATATATATAGATAAAGATAGATAGATATAGATGGTAGCTAGATAGATAATAAATATAGAGATAATAGATATAGAGATAGATAGAGTAAGATAGATATAGAGATAGATAGATAGACATAATAGAAAGAGATAGATATATAGATAGATGTAGAGATAGAAAGATAGATATAAAGATAGAGTGATAGATAGATAGAGATAGAAATAGATAGATATAGATAGAGATAGATATAGAGATAGATAGATATAGATAATAGATAGAGATAGAAAGATAGATAGATATAAGAGAGATAGAGAGATATATAGAGAGAGAGATAGATAGATAGATAGAGACAGAGAGAGTGAGAGAGATATAAAAAAAAAAAACAAAACACAATACTCACCTCTCCTCCTCGCTCCCACGCTGATCCCGGCTTCAGTGTCAGGAGCTGCCCCCTCTGCCAGACACACAGCGGGTGCGCGATGTAGTGACGTCATCGCCCACTGGCTGTGAGTCAGGAGCAGAGAGGACTGAGGGCGGCGCCGGCCCTGATTTACAGATGCAGAGCGGCTTACTGGGCTGGGGGCGGGGCCTCTGGGGGTGGAGACTGTGAAATGATATTCACTGCTTCGCAGTGAATATTCATTTCTCTTTAGCAGCGGGGACAGGGGCTCCTGCCTCCTGACACCCGCTGCTGCTCCGCTGGCAGGGGCCCCCATAGCAGCTGCATGGTGTGCGACACACCACTGGCTGGGGGCCCCTGGAGCAGCGGGGGCCCTAGGCAACTGCTGGCCCTGTATGCCAGCAGGTGCCAGGGCCCACCAGATGCCAGGGCCCACCGGAGAATCCTCCGGTTCTCCGGTGGGCCAGTCCGACGCTGAGTACTACATCCTCAAGTGCACAGACTCCATCTCACCGCATGGAACTTTAGAGGGGACTCCTTTTGGCCAAAGGATTCTCAGGCCCCTTGGGGACCACCCTGCTCACTAGCAGGAAAGAGGTAACCTCAGTCAAGTACCAAAAAATTTGGGAAAGGTTCCTGGAGTTCTCAGGCTGACAGTTATCTGAAACGAGCCAGGAAGTTCTAATAAGGAAATCCTGGAATTCCTCCAAAAGGGGCTAGAAAGAGGGTTGTCCACAAGCACCCTGAAGGTGCAAGTATCTGCCCTGGGTGTGTTGTTTGACCAAAAACTTGCCGATCACCTCTGGGTCTATAGGTTCATTCGAGCCTCCTTCACAGCCAGACCCTCGAAATTACTGTCTAAGGTAGCTCCCTGGGATCTAAATTTAGTATTAAATGCCCTAACATCTCCTCCTTTCGAGCCTATTACTTCCATTTCGGTAAAGGTATTAACATTAAAAACAGTACTCCTGGTTGCCCTGACGTCAGCTCGACGTGTCTGCGAGCTGCATGCTATCTCTGTAAATCCCCCATATACTACCTTTCTGAATGACAGAATAATCATAAAAACTGACTTGGCCTTCCTCCCGAAGATCAATTCCAAATTTCACTGGGACCAGGAAATAATTTTGCCCTCGTTTTTTGCCAACCCAAAATCCCAGGGAGAGCAAACCTTTCATTGCTTGGATGTTAGACGTTGCCTACTCCAATATATAGAGGCCTTAAAATCATAGCGACAGTCATCAGCCCTTTTTGTCTCCTTCCAGGGGACAAACTGGAAAAAAGGCTTCAAAATCAACCATTGCACGATGGCTACACATGGCTATTTCACTGGCTTATTCTTCCTCAGTTCAGACTCCCCCACTGGGTGTAAAGGCTCACTCTACAAGGGCCATAGCCACATCCTGGGCTGAAAGGGCTAATGCATCTGTACAACAGATTTGTAAAGCAGCAGTATGGTCTTCACCATACACTTTTTTCCATCATTATAGGCTAGATCTTGGGCTCTCGAATCTTGCCTTTGGGAGAAAGGTGTTATCTGCTGTTGTCCCACCCTAGGAGTCTCTTCTATTTCTTCCTCTCATGTGCAATGCTGTCATGGGGAAGGGAAAAAACAATTACTTACCGGTAATTTGATTTTCCAGAGCCATGACAGCACCACATTGATTCCCGCCCTATCTTGGTGATGGTTGTGTGATGCACAAATATATGTATATATATGAGGAAAATATATATATATAGAAATATATAATATATCAAAGAAGGTAGATACTAGTGACTTAATTAAGATAAAAAATACATGTCAACCAATTAGACGGTTACATTGCATACTCTGCAACAAACTGAGGAGAGAGGTGCCGCCCCCTTTTATCTCTGCTGCAGGTTTCCTGTTCCTGGGGGCGGATGCCTTCTTTCATGTACGGTGTTGTCATGGCTCTGGAAAATCAAATTACCGGTAAGTAATTATCCTTTTTCCAGCATAAGGGAGCTATATTTTGAGCCCCATGTGCCAATCTATCAGAAGTCAAGTACCATCTCATATGAATCTTTTTCAGTTTCTCTAAGTGATTTATGAAGCTCGTCGATTTAAGCAACCAGTTAGAAGCCTCTTGCCACTGTGAAGCCGAAAAGGAGAGGCCAAAATCCCGTTCCCATCTCCCCATATACGGTCACTGCTCCGCATGACTGGAGGTAACAATAATTTTATAAATAGTGGAGAGGCTTTTAGAGGACTCGTCGGATCCCTAAAGGTATCTCCTTAAGAGGGACGAGCCTGGCCTCCCAGCAAACAAATTAAGAGGGCCAAGGAAATGCCTGATCTGAAGGAATAAAAAAAAATCCAAATTATATAATTTAACTCAAAAGACTTAAGGTTTTTGTTTTGGATAATATCTGCTAGGGAGGAGATACCAAGGTACACCCGTCTGCGAAGATTGAGAAATGGAACATGAGCCTCCAAAGCTATAATGGAGACACCCATAACGGGAGCAACATCTCCGGTCATCACCCAATTTCTCCAGAGAGATAATGATGACATCATAATTGGGAGAACCAGAGCAAACTGAGTAGGGGATAGTAACTCTGCCTCCAAGAGTCTCTTAGTAGATTCCCACCAAGCAAACCAGTTTTCAATTTGAAGCTACCTGTGGGGAGATTTTTGAGACCACAAATCCTTAGTACCCTCCAAAATTGCCACCTTATGGTACGCTAGAATATTAGAACATTATGAAACAGAGAGTTGTAAGCAACTCTGGCCTTCCTTTTTGGCCATATGATTTTCCCTGAGAGACTGGAGTTATTGAATTGAGGATCTAGGTATTCTCATGGGAACACAGCGGAAGAAATATAAAATCTTTGGCCGAAAGATCATTTTAAAAGATTGTGCTCTGGCCATCCAAGACAAATGGAGCCCCACATACCTGTCAAATTCGGCGCTTAAAGAAGTATATAACTTGTCAAAATTTTCCTTTAGAATAAGATCAGAGGAAGTTAACAGAATTCTCTGATAGGGGATGCCCTCTTCCATCCATTTAAAGGGAAATAGCTTCTCCAATCCATTTTTAATGATAAGGGAACTGAAATGGGAAGTATCAAGGACTTGGAGGCATTCAATTTATAATAAAAAATTTTATCAAAATTTTCAAGCTCACTCATAATTTCTTTAAGGGATCTCTCAATATTTGTACACATTATAATTATATCATCAGCATACAGTCCTATCACATGGTTGATCTCTCCAACTTGAAAACCTGAAATGTTTCTATACGAATGGACTCCGCCAAAGGATCCATAACTAAAGCGAAAATAATTAGGAGATTGGGCAGCCATGGCGGGTGCCATTAGTAATAGACAAATTTTGTGATCTAAAGTCTGACCCTACAACTGATGCATTGGGGTTAGAATATAAAGACAGAATGGCAGGCTTGATAAACCTGAATCTAGACAAAATTTAGTCTAAATAGCCCCAGTGTACTTGGTCGAAGGCATTTTCAGCATCCAACGACAAAAGAACACTAGGGTCTCCAGATTTCTCAGCAATTTTGATCAAATCTATTAGTCTCCTTGTTCCATCTTTAGATTGTTGCCCTGCAACCAAACCCACCTGGTCCGGGGCGACCAAAGAGGGAAGGATTTTATGAATTCTGGAAGCAAGGAGTGTAGAAAATAATTTAAGATCACAATTCAGTAAGGAGATGGGTCTAAAGTTGGCTGTACTAGAAAGCGGTTTCCCTGGTTTCGGGATAGTAGTAATTAAAGCTTCCAGACCCGCTGGGGCAATGGATTCAGAACTCGTCCAAAAATTAAAGGATCTGGGGGGAAAATGGGGGTGCGTCTTATAATGCGGCTATACCTTACCAGCCACGGTGGAGCAGGATCCTAGGGTCGCTGCTGGAGGAGGTAAGAGTAGCGTGCTGCTGCAGGCCGCAGGCTGGGATGAGGGCTGTTCTGATGTACGCCGCTGATGGCGAAATTGCCTGAGGTGCTCTGTGGTGCAGGGGGGCTCTGCCGGAATTTTGTGAAAGCCCGGAGGCCCCCGCATGTCCGTTACTGCATTACTGCGATGCGGTGGCCTCCGGAAAAATGGCAGCCGGGGTGCGCATGCTCAGACTGAGATCTCGGCACCCGAGATCTTGTTGCCGAGATCTCAATCTGAGCATGTGCTGCCCACGGTGGCCATTTTACCCGGAGCCCCCTGCACATCCAGTACTACGATGCGGTAGCCTCCGGGAAAATGGCTGTTGGGGAAGCTCATGCTCAGATTGAGAATTCGGCAACGAGATCTTGTCACGAGTTGTCGGCACCACAGATCTCGTTGCCGAGATCTGAATCTGATCATGCGCCACCTCCGGCCGTCATTTTCCCAGAGGCCACCGCATCGCAGTAGTGGATGTGCGGGCGGGCTCTGGGCTTTCACAAAATGCCGGCGGAGCCCCCCACACCACAGAGCACCGCAGCCATTTTCACCCGCAGCAGCGTACATGGGAACATCCCTCATCCCAGCCTGCGACCTGAAACGACGCGCCACTCTTGCCTCTTCCAGCAACAACCCTGGGATCCCGCTTCACCGCAGCCACCACCCCCGGTAAGCAGTAAGACACATGGATTATAAGAGTAACACCTCCATTTTATAAAAAAAAGGGTGGTTTTTTTTCTATTTGACTCTTTAAAATTTTGGGAGCGTCTTATAATCCTGTGCATCTTATAATCCGCAAAATACAGTAAGTATGTGACAATTAGGAGCAGGTTACGTCCGAGAGTGGACCCTCTGGATCGCGGATCTGGAGCCCCTGGGGCGAGCACGCCAGGTGAAGACCGACCCCTATACAGGGATCATTTGGGGCAGGACCACAGGGGACAGAAGCGCGACAGCCGGAATCAAGAGGGACGGCTCGAAGGACAGCAAGGCTATGGGAGACAGACGGAACTAAAGGAACTAGAGCAGGAGTTCCTGGGCGGGAAGGAGGAGCAATAGAAACAGCAGGGAAAGGAACAGAGAGACTGGCAGAGAGGCTCATACTCAACCGACAGACAGGGAAGACACTGGGGAACGTATGGACAGAGCAGGGCAAAGGCAGGCAAGGAGGACGGCACAGGAACAAGGACAGAGGCGGAACAAACGGTTGACAAGGAATGCACGTGAAGTGAGAACTACAGTGGAACTGTAGCGGCCAGAAAGGTGCAGGGATACCACACGATCACCAGGCGCCCTCCTCATAGGGAGGACGCCTGAAATATCCTAGAGCCAGGAAGTATGTCCTCCAGCCCCGCCCCTCAGCGACGCCCCCCACCAGAGGAAGAGAGAGGGAGGACGCGCGCCCACGACCTAAGGCCAGTGCGTGTGCCCGCAGCAGGGCGGAAGGCAGAGCGGGCGTCCACGTGGACGGGGGCGTGCAGGTGAGGAGACGCTGCGGCGGGCGCCGCCGCTGAAGGGGCACCAGCGGTCATGGCTGCCGATGTCACAGTACCCCCCTCCTTACGTCCTCCCCTTCTGAGGTTGGCCAGAAATCTTTTCATGATAAGAGGGGCATTGACATTCTCTCGAGGCTCCCAGGACCTCTCCTCGGGACCAAAACCCCTCCAATCGATAAGAAAAAGAGTTTTTCCCCTGACTTTTTTCATGGCCAAAATGTCTTTTACTTCAAAGATGTCATCCGAGCCAATTGGTGAAGGAGAGGCAGTAGAAGCTGGTTGGAACCGATTCAGAATCACAGGTTTCAGGAGCGAGACATGGAAGGCGTTAGGAACCCGGAGCGAAGCAGGCAACCTCAGTTTATAAGCCACTTCATTAATGCGTCTAATCACTTTAAAAGGCCCGATGTATCGGGCACTTAACTTGTAAGAAGGGACTTTCAGGCGGATATGTTTGGTTGAAAGCCAGACTTTGTCACCACGATGGTACGGAGGAACATCCTTCCGTCTCTTGTCCGCATGTTTCTTAATTCGGACACTGGCATTCTCGAGCGCCTCCCTGGTTTCCTTCCAAATTTGCGAAAATCCCTTGGCAAGAGTATCTGTTGTGGGAACTCCTGATGACGTGGAAAAGGGCAGCGGAATACCAGGATTCTGACCTGTTACCACAAAAAATGGTGATTTGGCGGTTGATTCGCTGGGATGGTTATTATGCGAAAATTCAGCCCAGGGTAGGAGAAAGACCCAATTGTCTTGATGGGCGTTGGAAAAGTGACGCAAGAAGGTAGTCAATACTTGATTAATTCGCTCCACTTGCCCGTTGGTCTGAGGATGATATGCAGAGGAAAAATCAAGAGATGTATCCATAAGTCGACAGAGAGCCCTCCAGAATCGAGAGGTAAACTGGACCCCTCGATCCGACACGATCCGCTGAGGAAGACCATGCAGCCTGAAGATCTGGTGGATGAAGATCTTGGCCAACCTCGGGGCTGACGGCAGTCCGGGTAAGGGAATGAAATGGGCCATCTTGGAGAAGCGATCTGCTACGACTAAGATGGTGGTACATCCAGCTGAGCGGGGGAGATCAGTCACAAAATCCATAGCAATTTGCTGCCAAGGAGTTTCTGGATCTGGTAAGGGGTGAAGAAGTCCGGAGGGCAGAGTCCTTGCAACCTTGTTCTGGGCACAGGTCGTGCACGAGGCTACATAGTCCATAACATCCTGGCGAAGGGCGGGCCATCAGTAATAATGGGAAAGCAGCAAGAAGGTCTTCTTAGTCCCAACGTGCCCAGCAACTTTAGAGGAATGCCCCCAGCGCAGCACCTCCGAACGTTTGTCTTGAGGAACGAAGGTTTTGCCTGGTGGAGGAGTAGACAAATTCACAGGAGCGATGGTGATAACTTTAGCAGGCTCGATAATGTGCGATGGATCTTCATCCCTCTTTGGTGACTGCAAAGACCTGGAAAGTGCATCCGCTTTGATGTTCTTATTGCCAGGTCGGAAGTGAAGCTTAAAATCAAAGCGGGAAAACTACAGAGCCCATCTGGCTTGCCGGGAATTGAGTCTTTGGGCGGACTGCAGGTAGGCCAAATTCTTGTGGTCCGTGAAGATGGTGAAAGGGTGTACTGCCCCTTCGAGTAAATATCGCCACTCCGCCAAGTCCATCTTAATGGCTAGCAATTCCCAGTCTCCAGTGGAGTAATTGCACTCCGCAGGCAAAAAGGTTTTTGAAAAAACCCCCAAGGCACCAGACGTCCAGAAGAGGCCTGCTCGGACAGAACTGCTCCAGCTCCCGTGGAAGAGGCATCCACCTCTAAGACGAAGGGCCTGCTGGCTACCGGACGATGTAAGATTGGTGCTGATGCAAAAGAACGTTTCAGAGCAAGGAAGGCGTCTTCAGCTTCGGGGAACCAGCTGTTTGACTTTGTCCCTTTACGAGTCAGGGCCGTGATGGGTTTGGTAATTGTAGAAAAATGAGGCACAAATTGTCGGTAATAGTTAGCGAATCCGAGGAAACGCTGGATGGCTTTTACACCAACGGGACGAGGCCACTTGAGTACTGCAGAGAGTTTCTCTGGATCCATCTTCAGGTCGGAATCTGTGACGATATATCCCAAGAAGGGTAACGATGTTTGCTCAAAGAGGCATTTTTCAATTTTGGCGTAGAGTTGATTCTCTCGAAGACGATGCAGGACCATGCGGACGCTCCTCCGATGAGAGGGCAGATCGGGCGAGAAGATGAGAATATCATCTAAGTACACCACCACGCAGGAGTAGAGTAGATCCCGGAACACTCGTTAACGAATTCCTGAAACACAGCCGGAGCATTGCAGAGACATAATGGCATGACTAGATACTCATAATGCCCATCACGAGTATTGAAGGCCATCTTCCACTCATCCCCTGCACGGATCCGGATCAGATTGTAGGCTCCCCGCAGATCCAACTTCGTGAAGATCCGAGCCCCTCTTAACCGGTCGAAGAGTTCTGGAATCAGCGGGAACGGATATCGATTCTTAACGGTGATGTTGTTCAGGCCCCGGTAATCAATGCATGGTCGCAGTGATCCATCCTTTTTCCGGACAAAGAAAAAACCCGCACCCGCAGGGCATGAGGATTTACCAATAAACCCCTTGGCCAGGTTTTCTTGTATGTATACCGTCATAGCCGTGGTCTCTGCTGGGGAGAGAGGATACGTTCTTCCTCTGGGAGGAACAGCTCCGGGAATCAGGTCGATAGGGCAGTCATAGGACCGATGTGGTAGCAGAGACTCCGCTTCCTTCTTGCTGAAAACATCAGCGTATGCGTGATATGGTGCAGGAAGGCCCAGGAGATCGACTGGCCTAGGCAGAGAATGAGGACGAACTAGGGCCCGCAGACAGCGTTCCTGACAGGAGTGCCCCCAGCGCAAGATCTCTCCAGAGCGCCAGTCGATAACTGGCTCATGCAGCCTGAGCCAGGGTAACCCTAGAAGAACAGCATGGGACAACTGAGGCAGGACGTAGAAGGCTATTCTCTCGAGGTGGAGTGCACCAATTTGTAGGTCAATTTCGGCGGTAACCATGATGAGTTCGGGTAGAGGTTTGCCATCGACGGAGGTGATTGCACGCGGATTTCTTAGGAAGACCACCGGAATCTGGAGTTTGTCAACCTCTTCTTGGCGAATGAAATTACCTGCCGCACCCGAGTCCACATACGCCTCCACAGATCCACGCCCCCGACCTGTAATAATCAGAGCTGAAAGGGTAAGTGGTAGAGAGGAGTTATGATCACCTAGGAGGTCCTCTCTTACCTGGCCTAGGTGTAGGCGTTTCCCGGCTCCTCAGGACAGGTGCGTACGATGTGTTTGGCTCCACCGCAGTACAAACAGAGTCCATTTGTCATCCTCTCCCTGCGCTGTTGC
Organism: Dendrobates tinctorius; assembly: GCF_039654945.1. Classification (NCBI taxonomy): domain Eukaryota; kingdom Metazoa; phylum Chordata; class Amphibia; order Anura; family Dendrobatidae; genus Dendrobates; species Dendrobates tinctorius. The sequence goes on from NW_027361921.1 coordinate 7,188,732, forward strand.
TCGGAGAGCTTGATACGATCTATCTGCATGGGCTCGGGAGCGGAGCTAATAGGAGGTGCAGAAGAACGCGGAATAGGAGCATGATACAACCTAAAGGGCCTTTTCTCTCTGGCCGACTCTCTGGCGCATTCCAAAAAGCGCAGATCAATACGAGTAGCCAGAGAGATGAGATCTTCCAGGGTGGTGGGAGTGTCACGCCCGGCAAGCTCGTCCTTGATTTTACTAGAAAGGCCTCTCCAGAAGGCACCCACAAGAGCTTCATTATTCCACCCCAGCTCCGAAGACAGGGTCCGAAAGCGGATGGCGTATTGCCCTACCGTAAGGGATCCCTGGCAAAGGTTAAAAAGGGCCTCCGTAGTGGAAGCTAGGCGCCCGAGTTCATCAAACACCTTGCGGAATGTCTCCAAAAAATTCTGGATACTGGAAACCACGAGATCATCCCTCTCCCATAAAGGATTCACCCAAGCCAGCACCTCTCCCTCGAGATGGGACATTATAAACGCCACTTTGGCGCGATCTGTGGGGTATTGTTGGGACAGAAGCTCAAAGTGCAGTCTGCACTGGTTTAAAAAGCCCCTACATAACTTAGGGTCCCTGCTATACCTGGGAGGCTTTCCCAGGCGGGGGGATGGAAATGAAACAGCGTCCCGGGATGGGGTCGAAGCGGCAGCAGAGGACTGCAAAGCAAGCAGTCGATCGTCAACGGATGCCTTATAACCCAAAATGTGAGATTGGGCATCGCGCTGCTGCGCGAGCTCCTGCTGGAGGCTGGCTAAGAGGGGAGCATGCCCTGGGTCAGTGGTTTGCAAGGCGGAGAGCCGGGTGTCCATGGATTTCATGAAGGACATTATCCGGGTCTGATTCTCTCGTAAGAAAAGCAGCTCCTTCTGTGTAGCAGCCGCGGCACCGGCGGGGTCCATGGCCTGGTGATACTGTGACGACTAGGATCAGGTTACGTCTGAGAGTGGACCCTCTGGATCGTGGATCTGGAGCCCCTTGGGGCGAGCATGCCAGGTGAAGACCGACCCCTATACAGGGATCGTTTGGGGCAGGACCACAGGGGACAGAAGCGCGACAGCCGGAACCAAGAGGGACGGCTCGAAGGACAGCAAGGCTATGGGAGATAGACGGAACTAAAGGAACTAGAGCAGGAGTTCCTGGGCGGGAAGGATGAGCAATAGAAACAGCAGGGAAAGGTACAGAGAGACTGGCAGAGAGGCTCTTACACAACCGACAGACAGGGAAGACACTGGGGAATGCACGGACAGAGCAGGGCAAAGGCAGGCAAGGAGGACGGCACAGGAACAAGGACAGAGGCGGAACAAACGGGTGACAAGGAATGCACGTGAAGTGAGAACTACAGTGGAACTGTAGCGGCCAGAAAGGTGCAGGGATACCACACGATCACCAGGCGCCCTCCTCATAGGGAGGACGCCTGAAATATCCTAGAGCCAGGAAGTATGTCCTCCAGCCCCGCCCCTCAGCGACGCCCCCCACCAGAGGAAGAGAGAGGGAGGACGCGCGCCCGTGACCTAAGGCCGGCGCGTGTGCCCGCAGCAGGGCGGAAGGCAGAGCGGGCGTGGACGGGGGCGTGCAGGTGAGGAGACGCTGCGGCGGGCACCGCCGCTGAAGGGGCATCGGCGGTCACGGCCGCCGATGTCACAAAGTAAATATGGGGCAAGTTTATTAATAAAGCGCTTATATTACTAATTTGGAAGGCCATCAGGACATGGGGCTGAACTAGATTTAGTCCTCTATGGTCCAATCCTTATGGTGTTTGGCAAACTTCAGCCTGGCTCTTCTTTGCTTCTCATTGATGAAAGGCTTTTTTCTAGCTTTACATGACTTGAGCCCTGCCTCTATGAGCCTGTTACAAGCTGTTCTTGCCGTGCACTTCACCCCAGCTGCCATTTGCCATTCCTGATATGACCCTTTGCCAGACTTTTAGAGATATAGTCCTTCATGGCCTGCCTCTCTGCACCACAGATATTGTACAACCTGCTCTTTGGCAGATTGGCCCAATTAATCAGATTAATGACGCAATAAGGATGATGTGGAGGAAGTTCATGACACCGTTGTTCTGAAAACAAGTCCCCAAAGTGAGACAGGTTTTCAGGCAGAGATTGGGTGTCCACCCTGGCTAGCCAGGTTCCCAAGGAGTGTTCTTGGCAATTCTCAATCCATTTCACCACCTTTCAAGTCTGCCAATTTACCACAGGGTTGTTCAGCGTAAGCCAAGGTAGTCCAAGAACCACAAGAGAGGGCAGACCCTCTAGCACATAGCAGTCAATACATTCTGAGTGAACGGCTCCTACCTGTAGATGTAACTCTCAGATAACTTGAGTAAAATACCCCTGGCTTAAGGGTGCAGAGTCAATAGCGATAATGGATATAGATCTAGACAATCTTTGTGGTTTGATGCCATGAGCCTGTACAAACCTTGCATCAATCTTATTGAACCCAACCCCACTGTCCTGAAAGGCAGAAATGACAACCTTTTCTTTGCCAAGATTGAGAAACAAGAAACAAGTACAAGAAACAAGTACACCCGGGTTGCCATCCTCCCCGCAACCCGGGCTCTTTATTTTTCTAGTGGCTGTTTACGGTTGGATATGAAAGGATAAGCCCCCACAAAATTACCCTTTCCACCACAGAAGAAACACACTCCCCCTTATGACGATCTACCATTGGACCAATAGAAAGGGCCAACCTATTCAACTGCATGGGTTCTCGGTAGACTAAGCCCCTGGTTACCTTGGCTCCAAGACCTCTGCAAATTGGAGTGTCTCCTTATGTCTGATGAAGATGGCAGTCCACACAGATTACCAAGATTACCAGAGAGATTGCCGCCTCAAAGGAGCCCGCAGTCTCCTGCAGTGCAAATACATCCTTTACCTTTGCAGATAACCCTTGATAGAATTTGCTACGAAGTGTGAAGCAATTCTTCTTTCTATCGGTGGGCCACCTCCAAAACTCAGAGCAATATTTATCTGCCAGCTGGTTTCTCTGCCAAAGCTGATGTAGCATGGACCCACCAAAAGAGATGCCATCAGGATCATCATATATGTGACCCAGTTCCTGAAAAAATTCCTCAACCTTCTGAAGCGACTGAGTCGTCCGGAAGAGAAAATGCCCATGCTTGAGGGTCACCTTGAAGGAGCGTAATTACAATCCCCACCTGTTGCTACTCAGTTCCAGAGCAGTGAGGTCATAACTAAAAGTATAGTTTACAGGCCTCCCTGAACACAACAAACTTGTTCCACCCCCCCAGAGAACCTGTCAGGTAACGCGATCTTGGGCTCCACCACGGGCTGCCTGGGAGTATCCGTCCCCAGGCCAGCCATGCTTAAGTATTGTGTAACGACACAGCGAAGATCTGCCACCTCCAGGCTGAGCTGCTGCAGTTACCCAGCCAAAGCAGTAACAGGATCCATGATGAAACAAAAAATAGTATGGGCCAGTGTTAATGTCACAATTCTGTCGGAATATCTGGGGCGAGGGGCTCCTTCGATGTCCCTAATGCTAGGGGCGCCCTAGCTATCCTTGCTCCCCAGATTACTTCTGATGGTGAAGACACCAGGGCCACGTACCTTGTTGACCTCCTGGATCAGCCCTATATCTGTCCTCCTCCCCCATCCAGGAAAGTAAGGAGTAATAGTATATGTATATACACAAACCAAATTAACAAGGGAGGACGTAGAGGTATAATTGAAAATCCCACACATACAAATATGTACTCACAGACAACAAAGAGGAACACATAGGGAACAAGGTATGTAAACAAAATAGGAGAGGACCAGGAATCGCACGGAGCAGAAACACTAAGCAACAATCACAGATCAAAATGCCAAACACCACTACCAACAACTGACGCCTTCACGCCAGGCAGTACAAGACAAACACTGGCAATCCAGATTCCTAGAGGCATGTATATATAGGAGAAAGGAGTGGCCAATACTGAACAGCTGAGATCATCCAAGAAAGAAGGCTTCAGAGACTCAAAGTTGAACAGTTTAACCCCTGCACTGCTAACAGAAACCTGCACCATTTAATATGAAGAGGAAGTGCTTCTAATCAGTGAACAAGTACGTGCAATCCAACTCTGTGGTCTTCTGGCCCATCTCTGTCGTGGTAAACTCGTGACACCCACAGTGTGCCTAAACCACATTCAGTGTTCAAATGTTTGGTATTTCTGTAACAACGGGAGACAGCTTAATTTACAGGGTGCGTGTCTCCAGAAGCACGAGCTGGGCACTACATTGTACTGGGCCAATGTACAGGCACTACAATGGCACATTTGCAATTTTCACTCAACAACATCCACTACTATTGGTTTCTGGAAAACACACATGGAGTCAAAATCATCACTACACCTGTAGATAAATTCCAAGAGGGATGTAATTTCTAAAATGGGATTACATGAGGGAAGATTCTGCTCTTCTGGCACTTGAGGGCTTTATATATGGAGTCCACAAACTATTCTACATTGTAATGACTGCTAAACCACATTCACACATATAGCATACAAACAGGGGGCACAAATACATGAACCTTATAGCTCCCTGTTCAGACTAGGAAAAGCCCTCCTCTGACCCTGGTCTGTCCCTGCATTACCGTGAAGGCTGGCTCCCTAAAATAATGCAATGGTGCCTCCACTTAATGGTAGCTTACCCCGAATGTCCTTAGCAGCTCTTAATTTATCCTAGAGTAGCAATTTCCAAATGAATAAAAGAATCACACGCAAAACATTTGCAACCAACATAAACTATAGCAAAGTGAATGAATCCAACAAAAAACTAACACCAGCAGGCATGTTGTATAAAGCCGCACCCAATAGGTGGTAGGGCTGACAAACAGTAAATTAAAAACACCTGCTACCCAAGACCAACAGAAGCAAATATAACATAACTAAAACACCCAAAGAAAAGGTGTATCTGCTGTGGCTCAGCGAAAAGTGATGCTGACCACAGAACGCAGGATAAAATTCGAATCCAGATTCATGACAGTACCGCCCTTTTACATGGGGCCACTGGACCCACCAAGATCCCCATCTGCTAACGCCACCGATAAAACTCCCTCACTAGGTGATTGGCATGTAGTTCTATAGCATCCACCCAAGAGTTAAGGCCCCATCACACACAGCGATCTCGCTAGCGAGATCGCTGATTTTGTGACGCCACAGCGATCTCGCCAGCAAGATCGCTGTGTGTGACGGGGATCAGCGACCGGCCCCTCTGCCGGTTATCACTGATCATGCTAGATCGGCCTGGGCCATTTTTTGATCGCTGGTCTCCCACTGGCCAGTACGCATCTCTGCGTGTCGCAGCGAGAGACCAGCGACCAGCGGCTCCTGGATACCCGATGTTTACATGTGAAACCAGCTTGCTCTCTGGTCCTGATCGCTGGAGGGGCTGTCTATGTGATAGCTCACCAGCGATCAGCCTAACGATGTCCCAGCGATCCCATCCATGTCGGATCGTTGGTGGGATCGCTGAGACATCGTTATGTGTAACGGGGCCTTTATCCTCCAGACCGAAACCCTTCCACTTAGCGAGAAACTGTATTCGCCGCCTGATGCATTTGTATTTCCAGACTCGTTCCTCAGAGACCGGTCCTGACATCATTGAGATTACGTCCGGCCACTGATGCTCCGTTCCCAGCCGGGCTGAACGGCTGTGACCTCGGTGAGATCCCAGCTAGCATGGTGAGAAAAACTTTCAATGTGCTAGCAGGGATGTCACCGAGCCCGGCTGGGAAAGGAACCTCAGTGACCCAACGTAAGCTCATTGACGTCACCACCGGTCTCTGAGGCTGCGTTCCCAGCAGCTCATTCACCAGTGGTTTTCAGCCTGGACGGTCACATTGTTAGGCGTCGAATTTCTGTCACTGCACAGCGAGAATCCTGAACCTTACTTCCAGCGGTCTCCCATTCCTCTCTAGCTGCAGAGGAGGTTGCTCAGCAAACTCGTCGGTCCAGGCGCTCTCCCAAGACCAGCTCCGTGGGTTTGCTTGCTGCTGCCACCTCTGGCACAGCTATGGCAATACATGCTGCTCAGCAGTGAGATTCTCCAGGATCTAAGTCCCCATGTCGGGCCACTGAGCATGCCCGTGGAGAGATCTCCCATTGGAGATCGAAGGTCACGTGCTCAGGTCCTGCTCCTGTTCGGATTGGCCCATCCGAGAAGCCAGGAAGGTCCCGGACGCTCACGGCTGTAAAAGGTTCGCATGGCCGCTCGGCCATGCGCTAGGATAGACTGTATTTACAGACTATGTGGAGTGAGTGATGGATACACGTAAGAATGCCTCTGGTGAATGACTCATTAAGAAACCCCTACCCTTGGTACGCATGTGTTGTGCAGCCTAGCCTGCTAGCGCCCAGGCTTAGGCGTAGGTAGGCCAGAGGTTAAGTCGGACATCAGTCCTCACCAGTGATTCGGTACGCCTCTGTGCACGTGCTCCACACTACATAGCCAGCGTCTATAGCGACGCCTGCGGCAGCGACGCCGCGCGCTCAGTGGGCCTAGAGGGACTCTAACCCCGTGTCCTTGGTAGAGTTCTATGGCCGTACACTGTGCGCTCTTTTGGCCGGGCTCTGTGAGCTAAACAGGCTCCGGCATCTACGTTCAGCGGTTGTGCGGCTCTGTGCATTAACAGAGTTTGCTCCTGTTCACATTGGGTGATGTAACCCACGTGTGACTGTTTTCACACGGCTTAACTCTTCCGCCATTACCTAGCAGCAGTGTACCACCTCTGCACGTTGGACCCCGGGCTGCGAACGCACCTACTATTATTTTATAATTTGGTGCGTTCCACCAGTCCTATCACACATCTTGGCACCCTCCAGGTTGAAAACTGTTTATCCCCCAGACATGGATTACAGCGTGGGATAGAACGACAGACAGGTATGGTATATTGTTGTTTTTTTATTTTATTTTTATAACAGGAGTTATAACAGATTTTTGTGATCAATAATGACAGTGACAGGGTGAACTGCCCCCTTCAAAAAGTGATGCCACTCCTCAAAAGCCAACTTAATGTCCAAAAGTTCTCTGTTGCCAACATCATAGTTCCTTGAGGTCAACAATATTTTTTTATAGAAAAAGGCAAATGGATGCCACTTACCAGGAGATGACTCATGAACCAACTCAGCCTTGTCCCACACCTAAGATGCATTAACCTCAACAATAGATGATTGGGAAACATCGGGTTGAATGATTCCCGGAGCAGTGGAAAAGCACTTCCTCTTTTAAGAAAATGCCTGACAGGCGCAGTCATACTACCTAGAGAAGTCTATACCTTTCTTCGTCATGTTAGTGTCAGTGAGGGGTATAATAATCAACGAAAAGTTTTGGATAAACTTTCAATGATAGTTAACAAACCCCAAACAGTGTTTCAACACTTTCAGATTTTCTGGCAGGTCCCACTCGAGAACTGCACAAACCTTTTCAGGGTCCATCCGGACACCTGCAGCAGACGCTAGGAAGCCCATAAACTGAACCTCTTGTACTGCGAATACACATTTTTCTAATTTGACGTACTGTTTAATATCCAGCAAAACCTGTTACACCTGCCTGACGTGTACCTGATCAGGTGAGTGTATAGAAATATTGTCAAGATACACCACAACATACTTACCCACTTACCCATATGATGAAAAATGTTGTTAACAAAACGTTGGAAAATGGCAGGCGCATTAGTGAATCCAACTGGCATGACCAGATTTTCATAATGCCATTCATTAGTGTTAAAGGTCTTCTTCCACTCATCCACCTCCTTGATCCTAATCATATTATAGGCTCCCCTGAGGTCCAATTTAGAGAACCATTGTGCCCCAACAATCTGCATAAGTTAGTAGGGGACATGGGTCTTGGATAGTAATCCGATTTAACTCCCAAAAATCTAAACAGGGACGCAGTCTACCATCTTTCTTATCAAAGAAGAACCCTGCAGTTAAGGGCGAAGAGAAGGGTATAATATGTCCCTTAGCATGACTCTCAGAGATGTAATCTTTCATGGGTTGTGATGGTGTGATAGGTTATGTGGGTATCATTTTGTGTCTATTTATAGACACAAAATGAAGTGTCACCACCCCCTGAGGCCAATATTCCTGAGTTAGGGGTGATCGGTGAAAATGTTGGAACTGCTCAAAGACACTGTAATACAGCAGTTATAGTGCAACCCAATTTCAAAAATGATTTTTAGCCAACATTGCAAGCATTTATGTAAGAAAATAAAAATTTTCCTGGATGGTAGACAACCCCTTTAATCACACCCGAGCCGGTTTTCACCTTCCTAACCAGGCTTAATTTTACAATTTCTGGCCAGTGTCACTTTATATGGTAATAACAGATCCCAGTGAATCTTGTTTTTTTCGTGACACATTGTACTTCATGTTAGTGATAAATTTTGGTAGAATTTTTTATGTTCATTTGTGAAGGCATTGAAATTTTGACAAAAAAATTGCAATTGTCAAACTTTTAATTTTATGCCCTTAAACAAGAAAATTATGTAAAGCAAAATAGTTAATAAATAACATTTACAGTTGTGTGAAAAACTGTTTGTCCCCTTGCTGATTTCCTATTCTTTTGCATATTTGCCACACTTAAATGTTTCAGATGACCAAACAAATTTAAATATTACACAAAGATAACAGAAGGAAATACAAAATGCAGTTTTTAAATGGAGGTCTTTATTATTAAGGGAAAAATAAATCCAAACCTACAGGGCCCTGTGTGAAAAAGTGATTGTCCCCCCCCCCACACTTAAAGCGTAAAGTAACTGTGGTGTATCACATCTTTGGGAACCTGAGTTCAAATTCCCTAGCCATAACCAGGCCTGATTACTGCCACACTTGTTCGCAACTAATAAATCCCCTATGGGCAGCACGATGGCTGAGTGGTTATCCCTGCAGCTTTGCAACAAGGACAACATCTGCAAGGAGTTTGTATGTTCTCCCCGTGTTTGCGTGGGTTTCCTCCCGGTACTCTGGTTTTCACCCACATTCCAAAGACATACTATAAATGAGTAAAATAAATGAATAAATAAAAAATAAATAGGACTTACCTGACAAAGTGAAGTAGACCAAAAGTTCCTGAAAAGCTACACAGTATGCCGTGATCCAAATAAATTCTGAAACAAATGAGAAATACAGTAATTGAGATCTATCAGTCTTGAAAAGGTTATAAAGTCATTTATCAGGCTTTGGGACTCCAGCAAGCCACAGTGAGAGCCATTATCCACAAATACGACCATCCGTGTTGGGCTAAGGGCCGAAACACGTGTTGGGGAGGGTGGCTGTCCAGACTAGGTGCAGTGTAGCTTGTAAGTTATACCTTATACTTACCATACTCTTTGATGTCTAACGCTGTTTTTAGAAATTTTCCTGGTCCATGACATAAACTATGCATATACTGACACCTATTGGTGCTATTGGGTATGATTCCCATTATTCATGTGGTATATCTATGCAGTGACACATATGGTGGTCACTATTTTTTTTTTTTGTACTAATATTGCTCTTTAATACCTATATATTTTGCACTTTATTGTTGAATCTATTTTATTGAAAACAGAAAGACGAAAATAATATACAAGATATCAAGCACTGTACACCCTTCCGTACAAGATCACATTATAGTCAGCCTCGTATATGACCTTGACTTATTCTGAAACAGAGGCGCATAATGTCCCATCAGGATAAGTATTGGTCTAAGGTTCATATACACCACCATGTACAAGGATCAATTCAAGTAATTGGTATTATACAAACATTCATTATATTACTTATATTCAAAAGATCAAGCTGGAGGGATGACCTTCATCCTCAAGTATCATCTGGTACAGTGGTAGAATGTAATGATCAAATGTTAGAAACATTAATTATGAACAGTCATAGTAACATCGTCACAGATTTCAACATAGGTGTACTCTAGAAGAAGAAGGAAGGAAACAAGAAAGGGCATAAAGGAGGGTAGGTGGGAAGAGTAAGGGTAGAAGAATTTCCCCAAAACCCAAAAGGGGTAGGGACAGAAGGAGGGGGGGGGGAGAGCGGACACCGGAGTTCCGCACCGATCTCTATGAAGCCTCCTCAACCAATTGAGATAAATCGGTAGTTTCCCTAAACATGATCCAAAGCTGCCATACATGAATCAAGTGGGTGTTGTCCCCTTCCATTTCAGACATCAGTTCCTCCATACGGAAGATGTCTGCGAATTCCATTACCCATTCTGCCATAGTCGGCGGTGCCATCGTGCGCCAATGGCGTGGAATCACCATCCGTGCCGCGGTGATACAGAACCGAAGAAGACTCCGTTTCTGAGCAGATATGGGTCCCGGAAGAATCGAAATGATGGCAATCTGTGGGGAGGGGGAACGTAATCCCCAGAAATTTTGTAATAAGCTGAGAACACCCTCTTCCAGAAGGGTCGTATAGCGGAACATTGCCACCATATATGGAACAAAGTTCCCCTCTCGGTTCCACACCGCCAACAGGCATCGTCCACTGACGGGAAAATAGACTTCAGTCTGACAGGGAATAAGTACCATCTGGACAGAATCTTGAAATTTTTCTCCTGTGCGCCCCCAGCCGGGGACATTTTGTGTGTAAAAAGGTACGCTTTGTCAAGACCCTCCGCAGAGAACTCACATCCCATCTCCTCTTCCCACGCCCGAATGTAGCTCGGGATCATATCCGTATCACCAGCATGGAATTCTTTATATAAAAGGGAGATCAAATGAGAGGGAGGGTCCTGTTGCCAAAGTAAATCTTCCAACCGTGTCATGGGAAGGCGAGAAGTGCGAACTATATGTCCCCGGACAAACGACCTCAGTTGGTTATATTCCAACCAGGAAAGTGCCCTGGTGGGAAACTGTTCCTGTAAAGTTTCCAAGGATGGGATGTGCCCTCCCACTATCACCTGTCCCAAGTGTAGGTCAGTACTAATATGCCAGCCCAAAAATTGGTCCCTATGCTGACCAGGAGGGAAGTCTGGATTTCCAAAAATTGGAGCCAACGGGTTCAGGGCGCTGATCAATTTCTTTTTATTTTTTAAGCGATTCCAGAGCTTTAATGTTTCCATCGCCAAGAAGCCCGTGGACCCCCCAGAGTCGTCTGCGGCAAAGTCATAGCGTCAGATCCACGGAAGGTGCCGCAGAGGGATGTTAAAGGATGTCTGTTCCAGCTGTACCCATTGCTTGGAACGGTGGCCGAATTGCCAGTCGAATAGACGTATAAGCATAGAGGCCCTATGGTAAAGTTCCAGGTCAGGGAGGCCCGCTACACCTCTGGACTTCGGGGCAGTCAGAATGGTATAGTTCAGACGAGGCTTAGGGGTCTGCCAAATAAAACGGGTCGATGCAGATCTAATGGTCTGGAAGAACACCCTCGGTGGTACAATCGGGACCGCCTGGAACAAGTATAAAAACCTGGGAAGGATGTCCATCTTAAATGAGTTCATTCTACCAAACCACAAGATGTTCTTTCGTCCGTATTCTCTCAGACGCTTCAGAGTCGACTCTGGGAGGGGGTAAATAGTTTAGTTTATAAAGGTCAGTCATGTCGGTGGGAATTTGAACACCCAAATATTGGATAGCTCCAGACCTCCAACGAAAGGGAAAATTCCCCATGGTCCTCACAAGTTCTGCCTGTCCTAGGGAAATGTTAATGGCTTCAGTTTTATGAATATTAATTTTAAAATTACTGACTGCACCATATTTTTGAAAGTCGGCCATCAACGACGGGAGAGTAATGTGCGGCTGGGATACGTACAGCAAGAGGTCATCAACATAAAGAGAGACCTTATAATGAACGCGGTCTACCCATAGCCCGTGCACACTGGAGTTCTTTCTAATCACCACTGCCAAATGTTCCAGAACTATCGTGTATAAAAGGGACGATAAAGGGCAGCCCTGACGTGTGCCATTCCCAATGGCTATAGAATCTGACACTGCACCATTGACTCTAACTCTCGCAGAAGGGCCAGAATACAAGGCCGCAATCTTATTTAAGAAACGGTTACCCAGGCCTATCTGTCGTAAGGCCGAGAACACGAAACCCCAGTGTACACGGTCAAAGGCCTTCTCCGCGTCAATCGACAGCAAAGCCAGCGGTTTATGCTTTAATTTAGCGTGTGCTGTCAGGATGAGGGTTTTGCCTATACCGTCTCTCGCCTCTCTCCCCCGCACAAACCCCACCTGGTCCGAATGAACAACTAAAGGTAGAAGGGGTGCCAACCGGTTAGCCAAAATTCTCGCGTAGAGTTTTACGTCGATGTTAATAAGGGATATTGGTCGGTAGTTGGTTACCACTGTAGAGTCTTTCCCTGGCTTCGGTATTACTGTAATAAAAGCCTCTAAGGATTGTGGGGCAAACGGGGAGTCGTCTGTAATGGAATGTCATAATAGGTTTAAGCTGCTCTCGGAACATCTTGTAAAAATGAGGGGTGAATTCGTCCGGTCCCGGACTCTTACCTGCCGGGGTGTTCTGAATGACTTCGTCAACCTCTTCAATGGTAAAGTCTGTTTCCAGTGGTGGTGTTGTCAGCGGCCAGTGTCGGGAGGGCGGTATCATGTATGTAGGATTCTATTTGTGGTTGGGGGTCTAGAGGTGGTTGGGGGGGGCCTGTCTCCGTCAATATTGTAGAATGTATGGTAATAACGTCGCATTATATCAAGGATTTCCGTTGGGTTTGACGTTGTCTGTCCACGATGTTTCTGGAGAGATGGTATGTATGTGGTCTGGCAGCGTGGGTGTAGAAATCTGGCTAACAGGCGTCCGCATTTGTTAGCTTGGCCGTATATTATACTTTTAAAACGATTTCTATGGTGACGGGATTTCTCATTTAACAGAGATTTCAAATCATCTCTACATTTGATCAGGTCAGACTGTATCCCTGTCCCCAAACCGGACTTGTGCATCGTCTCTAGGGTTAGTATTTTTTCAGTGAGGTCCATAATTTCCCTATTTTTCATCTGTTTCAGATGGGAACCATGTTTAATAAGTAACCCTCTAAGGACGCGTTTAAGGGCTTCCCATTTAATCGGCACAGCGGTGTTGTTGTGTGCGTGGTCTTGCAAGAATGCTGCTATGGTAGTCTTAACGTCAGTCACACAGATAGGGTCTTTTAGAAGATTATCATTCAATCTCCACGTCCACTGGCGTGTCACTGAGTCAGGAGGATTCATGTCCAGAAAGACAGGAGCATGATCCAACCAAAGAAAACTGCCAAAGGAAGGTTTTGGGTCCCAGGCCAACGCGCAATGGCTCAGTAGAAAGAAATCTATTCTACCATATGAGTTATGTGGCGCGGAGAAGAATGTATAATCCTTCCCATTGGGATTAAGGAGCCTCCAGACGTCAGTAAGATGTAGGTCATGGAGATCCCTTTTCAATGAGGACAGCTGACGAAGAGAAAGGTAGGACTTTGCCGCTGTGGAGTCTATCGTTGGTTTAAGAGTCAGATTAAATTCTCCAAGTATAACAACCCCTTCGGCGAAATCTGCCACTGTCTTCAAGAAAGACCTTGAATTTGGTCCCGGCTGGGGGCGTACCAACCCGCTATAGTGTATGTTGTTGAAAAAAATCTGGATTTTCAAGATCACTTATCTACCTTCAGTATCAATTAGCGTGTCCAGTATGGTGTGTTGGAGAGATTTATGGAGTGATATAGACACCCCACGGGACCGAGAGTCCGGGTTGGCGCTATGGAACCAAGTCGTATAGTAGCGGTCAGGTATGTCAGGGACATGGCCAATTTTAAAATGGGTCTCTTATAAGATCAATACATTTACTCTTTTCTTGTGCATGCCGTATAAAATATGTGACCGTTTCTGCGGTACGTTAAAGCCCCTAACGTTCAGAGAGCCCAATGTAATCTTTTGCATGGCAGTCTTACCAGGCATTATGATCATAGTTCGGATTCAAGGAGGTCAGGCTTCGTTCAAAAGGATGGATCGGCTTCGGAATCCAGTACCAACTGTGGAAAGGGGGGAAAGAATCTAGTAGGGTAGAAAAGATGTAAACGAGAAGGTAGACAAAAAAGTAGAAAAGGAAGACTAGGGATAGAAGTGAAACGTAACAATACAAGTGTGAATAAGTACACACCAACAAATAACGTGAATCCTAGTGGAGGTATTTTTTAATTGCTGCGCACCACCAAGGCGAGACAGCACCTCCGGGGGGGTAGGTGTACGACAGGAAGAGAGATGGAGACGCCGTCTCCTCCGGTCACCAACCTCGTAACCATATAACAAACGTTTACCCCTATGGCAGATAATTAACAGATAAAAAAATATATATATGAACATGGTTAACAAACACGTAGGCTGTCAACATATTCCACATATTAAATAGCATCAGTACCAACACGGCTAACGAAGGTAAAGATACCATAACATTTAAACCTGGGGCGGCATAGGCTTCCAGGAATCAACTCTTCTTTTGAAGTAGGGCACAACAGGATAATGAGCAATTAAAGACAAATAAGAGCAGTTAGTATGGAACATCAGTTGTCCAAGAGATTATGGATGGGGGAAGGAGGGGAACAATGGGAGGGAGGGGAGGGGGAGGAAAGGGGGGGAAGGAAGAGAAAAAGGGGAATCAACTGATGATGAAAACTGATTTGAACTTCAGTTCTGTGTTGCCAGTGAAGGTGATCCCCAATCCCTAACCCCGCAACCGACTAAATGAGAACCAACCACATGTCAAAAAGCTGAGTAATCAGGCGATATCTCCATCTCCTGGGTGTAGACGCTCACGTCTATTGGGCCCTCTTCCGGGTCGCCGCTGCCTCTGAGGGGCCTGATCCCTGCGAGGATCATCCTCTCTGTAAAATGATGGTAAAGATGGCCAGTCAGGTATTCCCACCTCAGGTATATCTAGGGCAGCCGAAAATGCTGAGATTCCACTATGGTGGCTCAAACGATGCACTCTTCCCCCGCTCTGAACCCGGAGGCAAAACGGAAACCCCAAGGTATAGAGAAGGTCGTGTTGTCTCAGTATATCCAATAAAGGACGAAGAGCTCTGCGCCTCTGTAAAGTCCATCTGGACAGGTCTGGTAGAAGCTGTATGCGGGTATCCAAGTAGTTTATGGATCTTGCCTTCCTGGCTGCCCCCATGACCGCATCCTTAAGTTGGTATTTATGTACCCGGCATATCGCATCTCTCGGTGGATCCTGGTCGCTGGGGCACTGGCCCAGAGCCCTATGGGCACGATCTAACTCCAAAAAAGTATCTTGGGGTCTGTCCAATACCGAATTAAAGATGCCCCTTAAGGTGGAATCCAACTCCTGGGGGGGCACGGATTCTGGTAATCCCCGTATTCTTATATTGTTCCTGCGTCCCCTATTTTCAGAATCATCTAGCATCTCTGCTAGGGTCTGTAGCTGTCTAGCTTGAGCGGCCATAGCTGCTTCCTGAGCCTCTACCCTTCCAGCCAGGGAAGCCAAAAGCTGGTCATGGGATTCAACTTTCTCCCTGCATTGTTGGATGTCGTCTTTAAGTATGGAAAGTTCAGCTTCATAGGAAGATTCCAGATGAACAATGTATTGTTCCATGTCCTGTTTCGTCGGGATATCTTTTATTTTATCATATAATAATGTAAGATCGGCTCCCATGGATGCTGTGGAATGTCCCAAAAAGAAAGGGGCAGATGGTCCGCACTGTGATGTCAGGGATGTCATAGACTGGTGGATAGGTGGGAGAGCCATAACAAGTGGCAGTCCAGCCTGATGGGCAGATGATATAGCGTGGTTTGACTGCCCTCTCCCCATAGGGTCAGTGTCCCCGTGTGCTGCAGCGCCTACGGTGGCAGCAGGACCAGTGTCAGGAGAAATAATGGGATCATTCTGAGAGCTTAATGCGGAGAGCTCCGGGGACATCACCCCCGAGCCCACGCTTGCCGCGCTGACATGAGGCTGAGCCAACTTGCTTACTGGGTCTCCCCGGGAGAGATGGGTCCCCAGGGGCTCAGTAGCATTGTTTTGAGGATAGTGTTTGGTTTCCCGTGGAGCCCCCGAGGCCGCCGCAACAGACCTCCGGGGGGGGGGTCCCCCTGCGATCCTTGCTCCCTGCGACCTGCTTCCCCACCTCCTGTACTGTACCTTCTGCTGTCGGCGCCTGCAGCTTTTTTCTTCCCTCCTCCTATGAAGTAGCAGGATATGCTGTGGGAAGCCTTTTCAGACGCCGCGGTGCTGGTGGATGTGTTCCTTCTGCCTCTCCTAGTAGTCATCGGGGTAGAAGTCATCTATATCGGTCTCTGGTATGTTGGTAGCCGGTGTAGGAGCGGGAGCTCTCCGAAGCGTGTCCTCACTCCTCAGCAGCCATGCCACGCCCCCCCCTCTATTTTGCACTTTTATATACGTTTTCTTAATTGTATAATTATGATGTACACCTATAGGGAATTGACATACAATTTTCACTAATTTGTATCCACTTTACTTATGAATATATATTTTATTTTAGTTTTTAAATGTTCTTCACTGTATATTTTTGAGATACATATATTTGTTAGCACCATTTACTGCAATAATATGCCCTTATGAAATGGATAGTACTGCTCTCTTATGTATATTTTTATATTATAAAACACTGATGCTTTGCTACTTTTAAAATACCTCAAGTACCTTCATTTATAAAATAATAAAGTGTATATATTTTTACATTCAGGACTTATGGTCAATGTGTTCTTGTGTGTTGTGCTGTGTTCAGTGATTTGACTGTCCTAACAATTATAATTATATAGTCTGTGGGGTTATCAGCTGTAGATACCGCTGGGTCTGCATATATCACTGTGTGATTGCTGCTGCTGGTTTTCCCCTGTTTTCCTTTATGTGTGGTGTTCTCTAATTCATTGATATGTGAGTTGTGTAGAGTACATCAGATTGACATATGTGAGTTGTGTAGAGTACATCAGATTGACATATGTGTTGTGTAGAGTACATCAGGTTGGCATATGTGTGTTGTGTAGAGTACATCCAGTTGGCGTATGTGAGTTGTGTAGAGTACATCAGGTTGGCATATGTGAGTTGTGTAAAGTACATCAGGTTGGCATGTGTGTGTTGTGTAGAGTACATCAGGTTGGCATATGTGAGTTGTGTAGAGTACATCAGGTTGGCATATGTGAGTTGTGTAAAGTACATCAGGTTGGCATGTGTGTGTTGTGTAGAGTACATCAGGTTGGCAAATGTGAGTTGTGTGGATTACATCAGGTTGGCATGTGTGTGTTGTGTGGATTACATCAGGTTGGCAATGTTAGTTGTGTACAGTACATCAGGTTGGCATATGTCAGTTGTGTAGAGTACATCAGGTTGACATATGTGTGTTGTGTATAGTACATTAGGTTGGTATATGTGAGTTGTGTAGAGTACATCAGGTTGGCATATCTCAGTTGTGTAGAGTGCTTGAAGTTATGCAATAAATCAGAGTGAATCAGAAGTAGATTTAGTAATCCATGGATGTGTGGTACACCAGGTTCGACTGGCCTGGTGGGGTATTGGTGAAATCCTCGGTGGACCCTTGCTGAGAGAGACATCTTTCCCTGACATCTCCTGTAGTTAGCACATTGTCCTTCTCTGGCGCCGGCAGCAGGACGCCCTGTGAGGGCAGAGCGATGGCTGCTTCACTCTCTGGCTCCTCTTCTCATGCTGTGTGCAGCCTGGTTGATACGGGAGACTCTGCAGTCTGCTCTGTGTCTGTGAGCAGTAAGGACTCTCCAGGCTCAAAGCAGCTGCACAGTGACCCGCGTGTGGCATAAAGTTTTAAGAAGGGAAACATAGTAACATAGTTATTAAGGTTGAAGGGAGATTTAAGTCCATCTAGTTCAACCCATATCCTGTCCTAACTTGCCCTAACATGTTGATCCAGAGGAAGGCAAAAAAAACCCATGTGGCAAACAGTAAGCTTCACATTGGGGAAAAAAATTCCTTCCTGACTCCACATACGGCAATCAGACTAGCTCCCTGGATCAACGCAATATTAAGGAAACTAGTGTATATACCCTGTAATATTATACTTTTCAAGAAAGGCATCCAGTCCCTTCTTAAATTATAGTAGGGAATCACTCATTACAACATCATATGGCAGAGAGATCCATAGTCTCACTGCTCTTACAGTAAAGAATCTGCGTCTGAGAGTATGCTTAAACCTTCTTTCCTCCAGACGGAGAGGATGCCCCCTTGTCCCCATCACAGGTCTAAGAGTAAAAAGATCATTAGAAAGGTCTTTGTACTGTCCCCGCATATATTTATACATTGTAATAAGATCACCCCTAAGCCTTCGATTCTCCAAACTAAATAACCCCAAGTGTAATAACCTGTCTTGGTATTGCAGACCCCCTAGTTCCCTAATAACCTTGGTCGCTCTTCTCTGCACCCGCTCCAGTTCAGCTATGTCTTTCTTATACACCGGAGACCAGAACTGTACACAGTATTCTAAGTGTGGTCGCACTAGTGACTTATATAGAGGTAAAATTATGTTCTCCTCATGAGCATCTATGCCTCTTTTAATGCATCCCATTATTTTATTTGCTTTTGCAGCAGCTGCCTAACACTGGCCACTAAATGTGAGTTTGTCGTCCACCCATACACCCAGGTCTTTTACAGTGACAGTTTTGCCCAGTGTTTTACACATCTTATTCGTTCTACCCAAGTGCATGACCTTACATTTATCCCCATTAAAGCTCATTTGCCATTTATCAGCCCAAGCTTCTAGTTTTAATAAATCCTCCTGTAATATAAAATTGTCCTCCTTTGTATTGATTACCCTGCAGAGTTTAGTGTCATCTGCAAATATTGAAATTCTACTCTCTATGCCCCCTACAAGGTCATTAATAAATATGTTAAAAAGAAGCGGGCCCAAAACTGACCCCTGTGGTACCCCACTGCTAACCGTGACCCAGTCCGAGTGTGCTCCATTAATAACCACCCTTTGTTTCCTATCCCTGAGCCAGCTCTTAACCCACTTACACATATTTTCCCTTATCCCCATTGTTCTCATTTTATGTATCAACCTTTTGTGTGGCACCGTATCAAAAGCTTTTGAAAAGTCCATGTACACCATGTCCACTGCATTCCCTTGGTCCAGTCCGGAACTTACCTCTTCATAAAAGCTTATCAGATTAGTCTGACAGGAACGGTCCCTTGTAAACCCATGTTGATATTGGGTCATAAGGTTATTCTTCTCCAGATACTCCAGTATAGGATCTCTTAGAAAACCCTCCAGGATTTTACCCACAGTTGAGGTTAAACTTACTGGCCTATAATTTCCGAGTTCAGTTTTTGTCCCCTTTTTGAATATTGGCACCACATTTGCTATACGCCAGTCCTGTGGTACAGACCCTGTTATTATGGAATCTTTAAAGATTAAAAATAATGGTCTATCTATGACTGTGCTTAATTCCTGCAGTACTCGGGGGTGTATCCCATCCAGGTCCGGGGATTTGTCAATTTTAGTGATTTTAGACGCCGCCGTACTTCCTGCTGTGTTAAGCAGGTGACATTTAATGGAGAATTTTTATCCCTGGTCATGTTATCCGTCATGGGATTTTCTTGTGTAAATACTGTTGAAAAAAAGTCATTTAGCATATTGGCTTTTTCCTCATCCTCATCCACCATTTCACCCAGACTATTTTTAAGGCTAGTTTCACACTAGCTTATTTTCCACGCAGCGCTCGGCGCCGCTAAGCCCCGCCCCCTGCCGGCTCCCTGCCCGCCCCATCCAGTCATCGCCGCCTTCTATCGCACACGGCTGCATGCAATGTGCGCACCCTATCTTTAGCATAGGGTGCGCAGACTGAGCGCTAGTAGGATTTTAGCGTGCACTGTGCACTTTTGAAGGTGCGCCGGTGTGCGCCGAATGCACCATGTTGCATTTTGGTGCGCTCGGCGCACCTTCAAAAGTGCGCAGCGCACGCTAAAATCCTACTAGCGCACGGCCAGCACACGGTCTGCGCACCCTATGCTAAAGATAGGGTGCGCAGATCGCATGCAGCCGTGCGCGATAGTAGGCGGCGATGACCGGATGGAGCGGGCAGGGGGCGGGGCTTAGCGGCGCCGAACGCTGCATGGAAAATAAGCGAGTGTGAAACTAGCCTTAGGGGACCAACACTATCATTTTTTAGTTTCTTACTATTTATGTAAAAGAATATTTTGGGATTATTTTTACTTTCTCTGGCAATGAGTCTCTCTGTCTCAATCTTTGCGGTCTTGATTTGCTTTTTACAGAATTTATTTAATTTTCTGTATTTATTTAATGCCTCATCACTACCTACTTGCTTTAATTCTCTAAATGCTTTATTTGTATCTCTTATTGCACCCCTTACAGCTCTATTTAACCATAGTGGTTTCCTCCTATTTCTAGCATGTTTATTCCCATATGGTATATATTGTGCACAGGTCCTATTCAGGATGCTAATAAACGTCTCCCATTTTCTTTGTGTATTTTTAAGTCTCAGGATATCGTCCCAGTTAATTGCACCAAGATCATCTCTCATCCGTTGGAAATTTGCCTTCCTGAAGTTTAGTGTCCTTGTAACCCCTCTACTACACATCTTATTAAAGGATACATGAAAACTTATTAATTTGTGATCACTATTACCCAAGTGACCCCCAACCCTTACATTTGATATGCCGTCTGGCCTGTTGGTTAATATTAGGTCTAGCAGTGCCCCCCCTCTTGTTGGGTCCTGAACCAGTTGTGAAAGGTAATTAGAATCATAGAATCGTAAAGTTGGAAGGGACCTCCTGGGCCATCTGGTCCAACCCCCAGCAGGATTCGCTAAATCATCCCAGTCAGATGTCTGTCCAGCCTCTGTTTGAAGACTTCCATTGAAGGAGAACTCACCACTTGTCGTGGCAGCCTGTTTCACTCATTGATCACTCTAACTGTCAAAAAGTTTTTTCTAATATCTAATCTGTGTCTCCTCCCATTCAGTTTCATCCCATTGCTTCTAGTCTTTCCTTGTGCAAATGAGAATAAAGTTGATCCTTCTACAATGTGACAGCCCTTTAGATATTTGTAGACAGCTATTAAGTCTCCTCTCAGTCTTCTCTTTTGCAAACTAAACATTCCCAAATCCTGCAACCTTTCCTCATAAGACAGGGTTTGCAGACCGGTCACCATTCTGGTGGCTCTTTTCTGAACTTGCTCCAGTTTGTTGATGTCTTTTTTAAAATGTGGTGCCCAAAACTGGACACAATATTCCAGATGAGGTCTGACCAAAGAGGAGTAGAGGGAAATAATGACTTCATGTGATCTAGACTGTATGCTTCTGTTAATACATCCTAGAATTGCATTTGCCTTTTTTGCTGCTGCATCACACTGTTGACTCATATTCAGTCTGTGATCTATTAGTATACCCAAGTCTTTTTCACATGTGCTGTCACTTAGCCCTATTCCTCCCATTCTATATATGCTTTTTTCATTTTTATTGCCCAGATGTAGTACTTTGCATTTCTCCCTGTTAAAAACCATTCTGTTAGTTGCTGCCCACTTCTCCAGTTTATTTAAATCGTTTTGAATCCTCTCTCTCTCTTCTCTAGTATTAGCTATCCCTCCTAGCTTTGTGTCATCAGCAAATTTAATCAGTTTACCCTCAATTCCTTCATCTAAATCGTTGATAAAGATGTTGAACAATACAGGGCCCAGGACAGAGCCCTGTGGTACCCCACTTTAGACATTCTTCCAACTGGATGTGCAGCCATTTACGACCACTCTTTGGGTCCGATCACGAAGCCAGTTATGAATCCACCTAACAGTTACCTTGTCCATTCCATATTTAGTCATTTTTTCAATAAGGATTGTATGAGAGACTTTGTCAAATGCTTTGCTGAAGTCAAGATATACTATATCTACAGCATTTCCTTGATCCACCCAATCAGTGATACCATCATAGAAGGAAATTAAGTTAGTCTGACATGACTTATTAGTTACAAACCCATGCTGACTCTGTTTAATCACTTCATTCTTATCCAGGTATTGACATACATGTTGTTTAATAATCTGATCAAAGATCTTTCCTGGTATAGAAGTCAGACTCACCGGCCTATAGTTGCCTGGGTCCACCTTCTTCCCCTTTTTGAAGATAGGAACAACATTTGCTCTTCTCCAGTCTTCTGGCACTTCTCCTGTCCTCCAAGAATTTTCAAAGATTATGGAGAGGGGTTCAAAAATTTCTTCTGCTATCTCCTTCAGTATTCTGGGGTGTAATTCATCTGGACCTGGAGACTTGAATTCATTTAGGTTAGCTAAGTGTTTCCTCACTATCGTTCTGTTTATAGATATCCTGGATTCTTCTATTCCCTTAATAGGACAGTGAATAACAGTTGATGTTACATTTCCTTTCTGAGAGAAAACAGATGCAAAATAGGAATTTAAAAGTTCAGCCTTCTCAACATCCTGTCTTACCATTTCATCATTTTCATCCTGTAAAAATCCTATAGCATCTTTGACTTTTCTTTTACTTTTGACATATCCCCAAAATCCTTTATTATTGCTTTTGACATCTCTTGCAAGCCTCAATTCATTTTCAGCTTTAGATAATCTGATTTGTGCCCTGCAGGCTCTGCAGACAGCATTATATTCTTCTTTAGATATGCCTCCCTCTTTCCATTTTATAAACATTTTTTTCTTCCTTTTTAGCATGTGCTTAAGTTCTGTGTTCATCCATCCTGGTTTCCTTAAATGCTTCCTATTCTTCCCTATTTTCGGAATTGATAACAACTGTGCTTTGAGAATTTCATTTTTCAAGATTTCCCATCCTTCCTGGACATTTTTGTCTTTAAGGATATTCAGCCATTGGATCCCTCCAATTCTCTTTCTGAATCCCTTAAAATCTGCCTTTCTGAAATCTAACCTTGACGTCTGAGTCTTCACAGGTCTTCCGCCTCTAGTTATCCAAAATTCTAAAATAGCATGGTCGCTACCTCCTAGGGTCCCAGCCACTTTTACCTCCTCAACCATTTCCTCCCTGTTTATAAGGATTAGATCCAAGGTAGCAGTTCCCCTTGTTTTCTCCCTTACCTTTTGGAAGATAAAGTTGTCAGCAAGAGAGGATAAGAATTTCCTTGACCTGTTAGTTTTGCCTGAGAGAGATTCCCAACAAATGTATGTCTGGATAGTTGAAATCTCCCATGACAACTATGTCATATTTTTTGGAGAACTTGGCCATTTGATGCATAAAGAGTTCATCCATATCTTCAGCTTGCACAGTCGGCCTGTAGTAAATGCCTACAATGGTGTCCTTTCCATTGTTCTGTCCTTGTATTCTTACCCAAACAGTTTCCACAGAACTCCCAGTCTCTGAAGCTTCAATCTCTGTGCAGAGATACGCGTTTCTAACATACAATGCGACACCCCCTCCTCGTTTATCAAGTCTGTTTCTTGCAAATAAGTTGTATCCTTCTATCCTTGTATTCCAATCATGTGTATTGTCCCACCAAGTTTCAGTGATTCCAATGACATCATATTTCTTTTCCTGTGTTAGTAGTTCCAATTCTCCTTGTTTGTTGCCCATGCTTTGTGCATTAGTATAGAAACATTTTAGTTTGTGATTGGTTTCTCTTTCTCCAATATTTTTATTAAATAGATTCTTTCGTCTTTGTTCTTCCTTTCCACTTCTAATAGCAGAGTTCTCAATAGCATTTGTCAGGTGTATGGCTTTTTCTGGTCTTTTGCTTCCCTTCCCATGTTGTTCTAGTTTAAAGCTCTCCTTACAAGTGTAGCAAGGCGACTTCCAAATACATGCTTTCCAGTCTTCGTAAGGTGCACCCCATCTCTAGCAAGTAGTCCATCGTATAAGTAGTTCACTCCGTGATCCAGAAATCCAAATCGTTGCTGACGGCACCATCGACGTAGCCAGTTGTTCACCTGCAGAATCTTATTCCACCTCCTTGTTCCATGGCCATCCACTGGGAGGATGGAAGAGAAGACCACCTCTCATAGTTGTCAAAAACCCATTACCTTTGCTGGAACTGCAGGTTTCGGTTCCCCAATGTATTTCAGGGTAGTTGAAGTCCCCCATAATAATGACTTCTCCTTGAGTCGCTACTTCATCTATTCGCTTTATGAGGATATTCTCTGTTGCTTCCATTATTTTTGGAGACTTATAACAAACCCCTATCAGTAATTTATTATTTTTCCCCGCCTCCCCTAATCTCTACCCACAGGGACTCTACATTTTCATTAGATTCATATATTATCACGAAGGATGGGTTTTAAGGATGATTTTACATATAAACACACGCCTCCCCCTCGCTTATTTGTACAGTCATTTCTGAACAGACTATAGCCTTGTAAATTAACCACCCAGTCATGGCTCTCGTCCAGCCATGTCTCAGATATCCCCATCATGTCATAATTATGTTCCAACAACATTAACTCCAATTCCTCCTTTTTGTTGGCGAGGCTTCTGGCATTAGTATACATGCACTTTATGTATCTCTCTGTACCTCTATTTCTTAAATTATTAACTGTTCTAACCCCACCACCCATGCCACCCCCACCCCCAATGTCATTATTTGTGCCCAGGTCTCTATCTGCACTGTCTTCCCCTCCTATAACAGGAATATCCTCCCCCCGTCCCTAGTTTAAACACTCCTCCAACCTTCTAGCCATTTTCTCCCCCAGCACAGCTGCACCCTCCCCATTGAGGTGCAGCCCGTCCCTAGCGTAAAACCTGTAACCAAATGAGAAGTCGGCCCAATTCTTGCACACAGGCCCTTTGCTCTCAGTTTCTGTTCCTGACCTCTGTACAATATACAAATTTAGAATTATTAACATTAATCTTCCATCATATACTACAACCTCTAAGGGTACGTGCACACGATCAGTAAACGCTGCGGGTTGGACAAGCACAAGAAAAAGTACCACTGTAGGGAATGCACACCACAATATTATGTAAAAAGGCAAAACTTTATTAACAATAACAATTTAAAACATACTTAAAACCAAAGCAGAGTTCCCCCAGCTTGAGTACCACCACATTTAAGTGGCACTCATATTTTTAGGGACTTTATTGAGTTTTCATTTTGGTTGCAGGGCACTTTTGGGGACAGTTTGAATTAAATTGTGATTGTACACTTTCATAACTTGTCATTCATGGATTTATTATTATTTCTCTATTTTTTGATAATTGCATGTTACAATCCAGGGTCCAGGGGCCATCTGTTTATTGCATTGCATTTATTGCCTCTGATTATGATATCACGCATGGGGGGAACTCTGCTTTGGTTTTAAGTATGTTTTAAACTGTTATTGTTAATAATAATAGTAATAGCATCCAGTTTTGAGCACCTCCTCTGATAGATAGTATCATCCTCCAGTGTACCATACCTAAAACATCTCTAAACCCCTAAGACCAGTAAACGTGCATCCATATCTGC
Source organism: Dendrobates tinctorius (assembly GCF_039654945.1). Lineage (NCBI taxonomy): Eukaryota > Metazoa > Chordata > Amphibia > Anura > Dendrobatidae > Dendrobates > Dendrobates tinctorius. The sequence continues at coordinate 7,214,107 of NW_027361921.1, forward strand.
TCTTCTGTGCAGGGCTACTCACAAAATACACCATTTTGATATGTGCTCTTTATATTTGCTTGCTAGTCCTGGACCTAATGCACCAAGGTGGCAGACAGGACCGCGAGCCACAATTCATGGGACCGTGAGCCACACATGGCACCCGAGCTACAGGTTGGGGTCCCCTGATCTACATTAAGCCTCATTTTCCAAATGTTTCTCCATTCAGTCATCTTATTTAGATCGTTTTACAATATTGCACTGTCAAGGTCAAATTTTAATATCCTACATAGCTTGGTGCTGTCAGCAAAGACTACCACTTCATCATTTGCTAACTATACCCCTATAGACTCAGTAGAAATTATGTTTTGGGGCCTTGTCCTTTACATGGGGTTAGTGAAGAACCCAAACATTCACCACTATTGGAGTGTGGAAGTTTTATATAAAGGTAAAAGAAAAACAGGGGGTTTGATACAGTGTTAGTCAGTTGAAAAAAAGATTGCTCTCAGCGGGAAAATAAGATAATTTTGTAGTTATGATACCTTTTAATGGCTGATAAAAATAAAATAAATGATGTTACAAAGCAAGCTTTTGGGACTTCTTAGGTCCCTTCCTTGGGCATGGTATAACAAAGTTTCTGAAGAAACACAAATATATGCACAAAAAATAGAAGCATGGTATAATAAATTACATTTAAATAAACAAACTCAGCTCAGAGAATATATTCTTAATTGGATTAGATTAGTGTCGTGAAAGTTTTCTAGAGTCTTTGATTCCATCCCCACATGACTAAATCTGGAGTGTTTATGACTCACTACAAAATCTGACGAATCTTCTCCAAAGAAGTTGAGGGCACCAGGCCTCTGATCTTACTTGTATATTCGGACTATAAAACTTTGGATCAGGGTTATCACATCTATATAGATAACTTCTACACCAGCATCCCACTTTTTAAATTCCTCTCAGCCAGAGCTACTGCACTACTGAAACAAGAGTTACTGTGCGCAAAAACTAGAGAGGACTCACTAGGACCGTAATTGGGCAGCTGCTCAGAATGGGCAGGAGCAGGGCCCAACGTAGTGACAATATGCTGGTGGTCAAGTACAAGAGGGATGTCCTTTTCTTAAACACGTTATATGGTAATGGCAGCACCCCCATCTGTTATGATTGGGTCACCGAGGAGGAAAGCAAGACCAAGCCAAGCCACAGAAAACCAGAGAGGTTAGTAACTAAGCCGATTGCAGACCCCTGATCCTATCCACACAACTAGCAGTAGCCGTGGAGCGTGCCTACGATGATTCTAGACGCCTCGACACAGCCAGAGAACTAAATAAGCCTAAAGCAAGAAAGGGGAAATCTAAACTGCCCCAGAGCAGACCCCAAAGGAATAGATAGCCCCCAAACACAAATGCAGGTAAGAAAATAGGCTGAGCAAACGATGGGGCCCTAAATAACTAGACAGGACAGGAAAGGAAAGACACTGTCTGCAATCACGCAAAAAACCCTGCAAAAAATGCCCAACACGTTTGATAGAAAAAATACTGAAGTCACTAGACTTCGCCCACTATATCAGCACTCTGGTTTATTCTGAAAGCAGAGCAAAGAGAGGCCAATCTAATAAGGGACAAAAACAAACTGGCACAAACAGTAACATAAGGATGGAAATTCAGCACAGCCCCAACCGGGGCTGGCTGACCACACAAAACTGAGATAGACAGAACCAAATCAAATGTGAACAATAGCAAAAGAACACTTAGCTTGAGCATGCAGGGACTGAGCTGGAAACTAAGACCTCAGAAGGCAGGAAAAAATCACCAGCAGGGATAGAGGGAGTCAGCTGTCTTAAATCCAGTCCGAAACTCCAAATGTCCAATCGTCCTCCTCATTATCAGGTGGCAGACCTCTGTTAATTAGATCAGCTCCACTACCTCCTGTAACCACCAGAGGGAGCCCGGAAAGAGAACTTGCGACCCCTCTGTCAATACAACCAGCTCCACTACCTTCACTAGTAACCAGAGGCAGGCCAGAAAGTGAATTCACAACACCCATCATTGTATGAGGTACATCTACACAGGTTCCCAAACCAAAAGTATGCCCTGGGGTACAATAAGAATATGGGGGGAGGTGATCTATGTGATCAAGTCCTCAAGCCATACAGTACAGAACCATGCGGAAAGCTAAGATGTGGTACAAGAAGCTGGCTGTGCACATCGTACAGATAGCAATGTATAATGCTTATGTGCTATCAATATCTGCAGGCCAGACTGGTATATTCCTTTAATTTCAGGAGGTAGGCCCTAATATTTGGAAGTCAGGAAGGGTAAGGCTCTAGTACTTCTGCAACTGAAGATGCCTGTATAGTACCAGGACAACATTTACCAGGTGAGGTCCCTCAAACTGCAAATAAAGGAAGGTCTCAAAAAAGATGTAAAGTGTGTTACAAAACTGGTATTAGAAAGAATACCACTTATCAATGTGACACCTGAATGCTTCAAACTGCACCACACATCCATGGATTACTAAATCTATTTTTGATTCACTTTAATTTATTGCCCAACTTGATGTACTCTACACAACTCACATACAGTTGTGGCCAAAAGTATTGACACCCCTGCAATTTTGTCAGATAATACTCAGTTTCTTCCTGAAAATGATTGCAAACACAAATTCTTTGGTATTATTATCTTCATTTAATTTGTCTTAAATGAAAAAACACAAAAAGAATTGTCCTAAAGCCAAATTGGATATAATTCCACACCAAACATAAAAAAGAGGGTGGACAAAAGTATTGGCACTTTTCGAAAAATCATGTGATGCTTCTCTAATTTGTGTAATTAACAGCACCTGTAACTTACCTGTGGCACCTAACAGGTGTTGGCAATAACTAAACCACACTTGCAGCCAGTTGACATGGATTAAAGTTGACTCAACCTCTGTCCTGTGTCCTTGTGTGTACCACACTGAGCATGGAGAAAAGAAAGAAGACAAAAGAACTGTCTGAGGACTAGAGAAACCAAATTGTGAGGAAGCATGAGCAATCTCAAGGCTACAAGTCCATCTCCAAAGACCTGAATGTTCCTGCGTCTACCGTGCGCAGTGTCATCAAGAAGTTTAAAGCCCATGGCACTGCGGCTAACCTCCCTAGATGTGGACGGAAAAGAAAAATTGACAAGAGGTTTCAATGCAAGATTGTGCGAATGTTGGATAAAGAACCTCGACTAACATCCAAACAAGTTCAAGCTGCCCTGCAGTCCGAGGGTTCAACAGTGTCAACCCGTACTATCAGTCAGCGTCTGAATGAAAAAGGACTGTATGGTAGGAGACCCAGGAAAACCCCACTTCTTACCCCGAGACATAAAAAAGCCAGGCTGGAGTTTGCCAAAACTTACCTGAAAAAGCCTAAAACGTTTTGGAAGAATGTTCTCTGGTCAGATGAGACAAAAGTAGAGCTTTTTTGTTCAAAGGCATCAACATAGAGTTTACAGTAGAAAAAAAGAGGCATTCAAAGAAAAGAACACGGTCCCTACATTCAAACATGGCGGAGGTTGCCTGATGTTTTGGGGTTGCTTTGCTGCCTCTGGTACTGGACTGCTTGACCGTGTGCATGGCATTATGAAGTCTGAAAACTACCAACAAATTTTGCAGCATAATGTAGGGTCCACTGCACACGTGGATTTTTGCCAAAGTGGAAGATTTTTATTTTTATTAGACGGTGAAGAAGCGACAGCTTTTTTTTGACGTTTCGGCCTCACAACGGCCTTTATCATATAGTCGCTGAAAGAATAAAATATATACAGTAAAAATCAAAGACAAATATATACACTAAAAACAACATATAAGATAGACCATAGAATAAGTATCTCATAGAGGTGCATCTTTAAGTTACATGCCAAATGATCAATAGAGAGCATGGAGACATTTTTAAGACAAAAAATAGGAAAAAGAAAGCATGGCGGCAGACAGAACATAACTATATAAGAAAATATTGAAGTCATACCCCTTTAGAGAAGAGAGGTTGCAGTCATTAGGTAAATAGTTTCACTGTTAGGCAATATTTTTAGCGTCAATGGATTATCCTGTAAGTGGAAGTTGAATGGAAGTATAATTAGATGGGGACAAAAGGTAAAGTATATTGGTTGCAATGTCAAAAGACATGTAATCTCAATATCAGAGGAAAGAATGGTTATTAGAGAGAAATCTTATCTAAACCATACAGTATCAACAGGACAGTGTAATTCCTGAGAATGAAATGGAACATTATAATTCTGAGGTCAGAGATATTAGTTCTTAAGTAGCCAAAAAGATTTTTTGATTGTAGTATGACCAAATTACAAAAAGGAAGCTGTGTACTGATCGTATAGATATATGATATGTAATGAAATTTTGTAAATTGGTGTAGCAATATATATGGCTTGTTGTATAACGAGAAAAGTGAGATCAAGGGAGAAGTTGGATACCTTTGTAGTAGGTGGTCCTGGTTCCTGAGGATCCACAACTATGTGAATGTGCCCAAAGCAAATTGCCTTGAAAGAAAAAATCTTTTATAGGTATACACAAAGAGGCTACATTGGTAATGCAGTGGTATAGTAATATGTATGGCTTAATGTGGACAGAGATATGTGTAAAATCAGGAGAAAAAAATTGGATACCTTTATGGCAAGTGATTCTAGAGGATCCACAATTATGCCAGTGTGCCCAAAGTAAATCGCCTTTAAAGGAAAAAATATACTTAACAACATGCAAATAAGAGGCTCCATTGGTGGTGCAGCGGTGGTTATTTAAAAGTCTCTTCCATATTACTTACAATCATTGGTGGCAGTGGTAGATGCAGGCACCGCCGTGCCTGTGCAGTGAATGAGCGCTATGTCTGTATCAGCGCTCTTATTAATGCCTGGGCTGGTCACCTGACCGGAAGTGACGCCGACGCCTGCGCTGTAAGATGTAGTATTGTCGCCCATAAGGGGAGACCACCAGGAAAATGGCGCGGGTAACCCGCGCCTGCGCAGTGGCGCTTGATGGAGAGCTTTTCTTTAGGAGAGAGATACCGAGGGGCGGGAACATTGTTATGCTAGTGTCGCTATGAGCAGAAATGGAAAGAAGAAATGCAGGCTCCATGAGGAGCAGATAGACATACAGTGGGGCAAAAAAGTATTTAGTCAGTCAGCAATAGTGCAAGTTCCACCACTTAAAAAGATGAGAGGCATCTGTAATTTACATCATAGGTAGACCTCAACTATGGGAGACAAACTGAGAAAAAAAAAATCCAGAAAATCACATTGTCTGGTTTTTTTTTTCATTTTATTTGCATATTATGGTGGAAAATAAGTATTTGGTCAGAAACAAGCAATCAAGATTTCTGGCTCTCACAGACCTGTAACTTCTTCTTTAAGAGTCTCCTCTTTCCTCCACTCATTACCTGTAGTAATGGCACCTGTTTAAACTTGTTATCAGTATAAAAAGACACCTGTGCACACCCTCAAACAGTCTGACTCCAAACTCCACTATGGTGAAGACCAAAGAGCTGTCAAAGGACACCAGAAACAAAATTGTGGCCCTGCACCAGACTGGGAAGACTGAGTCTGCAATAGCCAACCAGCTTGGAGTGAAGAAATCAACTGTGGGAGCAATAATTAGAAAATGGAAGACATACAAGACCACTGATAATCTCCCTCGATCTGGTGCTCCACGCAAAATCATACCCCGTGGGGTCAGAATGATCACAAGAACGGTGAGCAAAAATCCCAGAACCATGCGGGGGGACCTAGTGAATGAACTGCAGAGAGCTGGGACCAATGTAACAAGGCCTACCATAAGTAACACACTACGCCACCATGGACTCAGATCCTGCAGTGCCAGACGTGTCCCACTGCTTAAGCCTGTACATGTCCGGGCCCGTCTGAAGTTTGCTAGAGAGCATTTGGATGATCCAGAGGCGTTTTGGGAGAATGTCCTATGGTCTGATGAAACCAAACTGGAACTGTTTGGTAGAAACACAACTTGTCGTGTTTGGAGGAAAAAGAATACTGAGTTGCATCCATCAAACACCATACCTACTGTAAAGCATGGTGGTGGAAACATCATGCTTTGGGGCTGTTTCTCTGCAAAGGGGCCAGGACGACTGATCCGGGTACATGAAAGAATGAATGGGGCCAAGTATCGTGAGGTTTTGAGTGCAAACCTCCTTCCATCAGCAAGGGCATTGAAGATAAAACGTGGCTGGGTCTTTCAACATGACAATGATCCAAAGCACACCGCCAGGGCAACGAAGGAGTGGCTTCGTAAGAAGCATTTCAAGGTCCTGGAGTGGCCTAGCCAGTCTCCAGATCTCAACCCTATAGAAAACCTTTGGAGGGAGTTGAAAGTCCGTGTTGCCAAGTGAAAAGCCAAAAACATCACTGCTCTAGAGGAGATCTGCATGGAGGAATGGGCCAACATACCAACAACAGTGTGTGGCAACCTTGTGAAGACTTACAGAAAACGTTTGACCTCTGTCATTGCCAACAAAGGCTATATCACAAAGTATTGAGATGAAATTTTGTTTCTGACCAAATACTTATTTTCCACCATAATATGCAAATAAAATGAAAAAAAAAACAGACAATGTGATTTTCTGGATTTTTTTTCTCAGTTTGTCTCCCATAGTTGAGGTCTACCTATGATGTAAATTACAGACGCCTCTCATCTTTTTAAGTGGTGGAACTTGCACTATTGCTGACTGACTAAATACTTTTTTGCCCCACTGTACATAAATATCCCTTGTGAAACACATCATGGTAAAACATGAACGTTTAAGCATATGACACACTAACAGCGATCTATTACATATTGTACAAAATTAATAAAGATGACAATTCTCTATTGTAGGAGTCCAAACTGAAAAGAAATAAAATAAGAGGATGGAGAGAAGAGAATAGAATTGGTGGTATTTCATTTTGAGGAAAAAAGGGAGAAAAAAGGGAAAAGAATACAAGAAAAAAAAGGAGATATGTAGTTAGACCTGTTAGGAATAAAAGTATTTGTAAACTCAAAAGACGCTGAAAAATGGGAGAAAAAATTGGAAAAAATAATAAACTATAACTAAACAATAAGGGAGGTGGAAATAAATGAAAAAAAGTGGAGCAATAAAATATATATGAAAAAATATGGAAAGAAAATTTGAAAAAAATAAAAAGTAGAAAAATAAAAAAAACTAGATGTAAAAAAGAAAAGAAAAATAGAAAAAGGAAAAATAAAAATAGAAACTGTTATGAAACAAATGGCCTTGAAAAATGAACATGGGAAAAAATAGTTATATGTCTTACCGCCATGGAAGATGTCAAAAGAGACTCATATAGGCGAACGATCAATGGGTCTAAAAAGAAAAAAGGTTATTAGGTTAACCAATCAATTTCGCGGTTGAGACCCTTGGGATGTAAAGTGTCAAGGGTGTAAATCCAATAGGTTTTGCGTTGTTTTAATAAGCGAACATGGTTGCCGCCCCTCTTGGGCCTAGGTACTTTTTCTATGATTTGGTACCTCAACTGGGATACATTATGTCGGGCTTCCTTGAAGTGGGCAGGGAGTGGAAGCCATGTTTTTTCGCACCTGATGGTCGACTTGTGACTAGAAATTCAATCGCTGATAGCTTGGGTGGTTTCACCCACGTACAGTAAACCACAGGGACATTTGATGATGTATATGACAAAATTAGATTCGCAGGTAAAATACTCCCTAACGGGGTAAGATTTACCTATGCGTGGGTGAATGACCTCGTTTCCCTTTATAATGTTGGAGCAGCTCATGCAGCTAAGGCACGGGAACGTGCCTGTTCTCTTTTGCCCTGTTAGTGTACGTTGAGTGGTCTGATTGATGAATCCTATGTCCGCCCTGACCAATTTGTCCCTGATGTTTTGGGGCCTTCTTAGACACATTAGAGGTGGAGATTTAAAGATCTCAATTCTTTGATAAGCCTTGGTGAGTAAAGACCAATGCTTATGGATTAGATTGTGGACTCTTTGCATGGAAGGGTGATGGCCATGGACAAATGGGAGTCTCGGTGGTTTTGGTGTGGTATGAGTAGTACCACCAGGATCAGTGAGTGCTTTCGTCATCTCTGAAGTCAAAAGTGTGGATGGATAGTGTCTTGTTTTGAATTTCTTGGACATCTCCCGCAGTCTTAGGTCTCTAGTGGCGGGATCTGACACAATTCTGGTGTCTCTCTTAAATTGTGACCGGGGGAGACTGTTAAGGGTAGATTTCGGGTGACAGCTCTCATACTGAAGAAGATTATTGCAGTCAGTGGGTTTAGTGTAGATATAAGAGGTAAGTTTACCGTTTGAATCCTTGTGGATTGTGGTGTCCAGAAAGTTAATGGATTCTAAACTGTGTGAAATGGTAAATTTCATTTCCTGTCTGGCGCTATTGATTGTATTGTAGAATGTGGACAGGCTGGTGGAATCACCTTGCCAAATGCAGAAAATATTGTCGATATAATGATACCAGACAACAGCAAATTGTTGAAATAATGTGTTGGGATATACGTAGTCCTGTTTAAATTTGTCCATGTAAAGATTTGCGTATGCCGGGGCTACGTTGGAGCCCATAGCGGTCCCACATACCTGGACAAAAAAATTATCCTCAAACCGAAAAAAGTTTTCACGTAAAACTAAATTCAATAGGTCCAAATACAATTCTTGTATACCCGGATCAATGTGACCCGGTGGGCGTGGCTACGGACCATATGAGGTGGCCAGGGTAGGTCACATGGGGGAATGCAGGGACCTGGTTGGTCCATTGTGGAAGGTCCCACGGGGAGATGTGTCTCCTGGCTAACAGCATGTGAAGTGGCTGTGTTGAATGGCTGCACGTACCTGATGATTCCCTGGAGGAAATGGACGTCTGCAGCATGATGAAGGAACTATGAGGAAACCCTGATGTGGGTGAGATAACTGAGGCTGAAGAGCCTGTGTATGCATAACCTGTGTGACCACAGGGATTACAGAGCTGATCTCTGTCATGGACGCTATGCTGATGTTATGAAGTTTATGTTGCTGCTGTGGGTTTATGATGCTAAATAAACCACATGGACTATGATTGTTTATGGAAAACCTGTGCCGGATCTGGTTTGTGACTGCTAAGCGAGTATTCCCTACTTGAATAACAGCGCTACCTTACAATTTGTGTGTGTGTATCACCAACCAATCACGAAGCATCTTTCATTTCACCAGAGCTGTTTAAAAGAAGCTGAGCTGTGATTGGTTGCTAAAAGCAACAGTTTTCCTTGCAACCAAACACTAAGCAAAGAAGCTGAGCTATGATTGGTTGCTATGAGCAGTAGTTTTCTCACTCTACGACAACACCTCAGCAGACACTGCAATGGTGGGAGAAATCTAGCATCCCCAGGAATGTAAGCACCCAGCCATTGTCTGACCCCAGAAAGGAGCAGAGAGCACATGACAGAAATGAATCCCCCTCCTTGCCCATATCCCGATCACACATCCTCCATCCCATAGGCACATCTTCCCTCTTAAATTGATACCTGGTATGGAAGTTAGGATGTGGGATATTGGGTGTAGTAGTCCGATGGCTCTGGCTGACGGGATGATGTGGGATATTAGGAATAGTAGTCCGGTGGCTCTGACGGAATGATGTGGGATATTAGGGGTAGTAGTCCGGTGGCTCTGACTGACGGGACGATGTGGGATATTAGGGGTATTAGTCCGGTGGCTCTGACAGGATGATGTGGGATATTAGTGGTAGTAGTCCAGTGGCTCTGGCTGAAGGGATGATGTGGGATATTAGTGGTAGTAGTCCGGTGGCTCTGACTGATGGGACGATGTGGGATATTAGGGGTAGTAATCCTGTGGCTCTGATGGGATGATGTGGGATATTAGTGGTAGTAGTCCGGTGGCTCTGGCTGAAGGGATGATGTTGGATATTAGGGGTAGTAGTCCGGCGGCTGTGACGGGATGATGTGGGATATTAGGGGTAGTAGTCCAGTGGCTCTGACGGGGTGATGTAGGATTTTGGTTAGTAGTCCGGTGGCTCTGACGGGATGATGTGGGACATTAGGGGTAGTAGTCCGGTGGCTCTGACGGGATGATGTGGGATACTAGGGGTAGTTGTCCGGCGGCTCTGGCTGATGGAATGATGTTGGATATTAGTAGTAGTAGTCCGGTGGCTCTGGCTGACGGGATGATGTGGGATATTAGGGGTAGTAGTCCAGTGGCTCTAACGGGATGATGTGGGATATTAGGGGTAGTAGTCCGGTGGCTCTGGCTGACGGGACGATGTGGGATATTAGTGGCAGTATTCCGGTGGCTCTGGCTGAAGGGACGATGTGGGATATTAGGGGTAGTAGTCCGGTGGCTCTGGCTGAATGGATGATGTGGGATATTAGGGGTAGTAGTCCGGTGGCTCTGGCTGAATGGATGATGTGGGATATTAGGAATAGTAGTCCGGTGGCTCTGGCTGATGGGATGATGTGGGATATTAAGGGTAGTAGTCCGGTGGCTCTGGCTGACGGGACGATGTGGGATATTAGGGGTAGTAGTCCGGTGGCTCTGGCTGACGGGATGATGTGGGATATTAGGGGTAGTAGTCCGGTGGCTCTGGCTGACGGGACGATGTGGGATATTAGTGGCAGTATTCCGGTGGCTCTGGCTGAAGGGACGATGTGGGATATTAGGGGTAGTAGTCCGGTGGCTCTGGCTGAATGGATGATGTGGGATATTAGGGGTAGTAGTCCGGTGGCTCTGGCTGAATGGATGATGTGGGATATTAGGAATAGTATTCCGGTGGCTCTGGCTGATGGGATGATGTGGGATATTAGTGGTAGTAGTCCGGTGGCTCTTGCTGACGGGACGATGTGGGATATTAGGGGTAGTAGTTTGGTGGCTCTGGCTGACGGGACGATGTGGGTTATTAGTGGTAGTAGTCCTGTGGCTCTGGCTGACTGGACGATGTGGGATATTAGTGGTAGTAGTCCAGTGGCTCTAGCTGATGGGATGATGTGGGATATTAGGGGTAGTAGTCCGGTGGCTCTGGCTGACGGGATGATGTGGGATATTAGGGGTAGTTGTCCGGTGGCTCTGGCTGACGGGATGATGTGGGATATTAGGGGTTGTAGTCCAGTGGCTCTGTCTGATGGGACGATGTGGCATATTAAGGGTTGTTGTCCGGTGGCTCTGGCTGACGGGATGATGTGGGATATTATAGTGAATGTGACTATGCAGAGTGGGCGGGGCTCTACACTCAGCTTTATATATATATATATATATATAAAATCATTATAATTTGTTATAACTAAACGTAGTTGAACACATTAGGGTAAACGGGCACCATCTCAAATGATATCGTATGTGGGCTCTCCCAATGCATAAAAAACTATATAGAAGCAGACCAAGAAAAAGTGTATGCAACAACTATAGGGATCACCACCAATATTTATAATACAAAAATATATTTTATTTAATTCCAGCAACCACTACATACAAACACATGGTTAAAAACAATTAAGAAAGTCTGTGCAAAGGCAGACATTAGAAAGTGCACAAAGAAAATTGAATCATAATCACATACAATTCAATATTTAGGCTGTGTGCACATGCTGCAGTTTTTGCTGCGGTGTACAGTACCATGATTCCCTATGGGAATCAAAAACCGCAATGCAGACGGTGCGAAATTTTCCGCGCAGATTATCTGCGGTTTTCAATCCGCAGAAAGAATTGACATGTCAATTCTTTCTGCGGATTCCGCTGCGGTTTGCCATCTCCTCCATTGAGGAGATGAAAAACCGCAGGGCAAAACCGCAGAGCAATCCGCAGGTAAAACTGCAGGTATTTTGACCTGCGGTTTCACCTGCGGATTTTACAAAATCCGCGCGGATGAATCCGCACCTAATCCACAGCGTGTGCACACAGCCTTAAGGTTCCCAAACCCCAGACAAAATAAAGAGAAGTGCAATTGCTCATTAGTTAATGAGGTCCCACTACATAGAGATACACTCACTGGCCACTTTATTAGGTACACCTGTCCAACTGTGTGTTAAGACTTAATTTCTAATCAGCCAATCACATGGCGGCAACTCAGTGCATTTAGGCATGTAGACATGGTCAAGACAATCTCCTGCAGTTCAAACCGAGCATCAGTATGGGGAAGAAAGGTGATTTGAGTGCCTTTGAACGTGGCATGATTGTTGGTGCCAGAAGGGCTGGTCTGAGAATTTCAGAAACTGCTGATCTACTGGGATTTTCACGCACAACCATCTCTAGGGTTTACAGAGAATGGTCCGAAAAAGAAAAAAATCCAGTGAGCGGCAGTTCTGTGGCCGGAAATGCCATGTTGATGCCAGAGGTCAGAGGAGAATGGGCAGACTGGTTCGAGCTGATAGAAAGGCAACAGTGACTCAAATTGCCACCCGTTACAACCAAGGTAGGCAGAAGAGCATCTCTGAACGCACAGTGCGTCGAACTTTGAGGCAGATGGGCTACAGCAGCAGAAGACCACACTGGGTACCACTCCTCTCAGCTAAGAACAGGAAACTGAGGCTACAATTTGCACAAGCTCATCGAAATTGGACAGTAGAAGATTGGAAAAACGTTGCCTGGTCTGATGAGTCTCGATTTCTGCTGCGACATTGGGATGGTAGGGTCAGAATTTGGCGTAAACCACATGAAAGCATGGATCCATCCTGCCTTGTATCAACGGTTCAGGCTGGTGGTGGTGGTGTCATGGTGTGGGGAATTTTTTCTGGGCACTCTTTGGGCCCCTTGGTACCAATTGAGCATCGTTGCAACGCCACAGCCTACCTGAGTATTGTTGCTGACCATGTCCATCCCTTTATGACCACAATGTACCCAACATCTGATGGCTACTTTCAGCAGGATAATGCGCCATGTCATAAAGCTCGAATCATCTCAGATTGGTTTCTTGAACATGACAATGAGTTTACTGTACTCAAATGGCCTCCTCAGTCACCAGATCTCAATCCAATAGAGCATCTTTGGGATGTGGTGGAACAGGAGATTCGCATCAGGGATGTGCAGCCGACAAATCTGCGCCAACTGTGTGATGCCATCATGTCAATATGGTCCAAAATCTCTGAGGAATGCTTCCAGCACCTTGTTGAATCTCTGCCACGAAGAATTGAGGCAGTTCTGAAGGCAAAAGGGGGTCCAACCCCTTACAAGCATGGTGTACCTAATAAAGTGGCCAGTGAGTGTATATATTACTATATTTCAATATTTCAAGTACTGATACCTGTATGCATGCTGTTTACAAATAAATACTGTCATAGACATACAAAATGTACTAGGCGCATGCTTACACAGGGAACCATCAGCAAATATTATTAATGGTTCTTCAAGCTCTATTACCATACACCCTGGGACATTCAAATTGCTGCTACCAATATTAACTCACAGCAAATAGTCAGAGCATATTACCAGCACAGGAGCCCTGGAGGCATAGACACAAATCTCCCCTGCCTCCAACCATGATACCAGGCAGACCCCAAGTGGAAGCACACAGCCGGGATTTGTGGAACCTAAAGGCCCCGTCACACACAGCGATCTCGCTAGCGAGATTGCTGCTGAGTCACAAGTTTTGTGACACAACAGCGATCTCACCAGCGAGATCGCTGTGTGTGACAGCGATCAGCGACCGCCCCCCCTGCCGGTATCGCTGATCGCTCTGGGAAACCTCTGGACTTTTCTTTGGTCGTTGGTCTCCCGCTGGCCAGCACGCATCGCTGCGTGTGACAGGCGGGAGACCAGCGATCTGCTGGTAACTAACTTACACATCGGGTTTCTAAGTGACGCACATCCCTTAGATACCCGATGTGTACGTTAGTTACTAGCTCCCTGCATCAGCGCGCTGGTAACTAACGAACACAGCGACGCCGTGCACTCGGCGTCGCTGTGCTGATCGCTGGTGAAGCTGTCTGTTTGATAGCTCACCAGCGATCATGTAGCGACTCACCAGCGATCCTGACACGTTGATATCGTTGTCGGGATCGCTGGTGAGTCGCTATGTGTGACGGGGCCCTAAGACCCACACGTATCAACACAAAGATGTGTCTTTCTCAAGGTCAGTGTGTTACTGAAGTGTAGCACCGCTTGATATATATCCTAAGGATAAGTAGTAAGCCTTACCAGCTGAGCGACGGCCGGGAGGCAGTATAAGTCATGATAAGACGGCGTCCTGTCAACACTACCTAGGCGCCAAATGAGTATAGACGGAAGTGCTTTAGTTTCAGTTTCACAGGCACACCGATAGGATGAGTGCACCTGTGTGAGAGTTCTACAAATAGCAACTGCTGCTACCCAGCTGCAAAGTAGCCCTAAGCATTTACTTTAAATTCTAAGCACAAGAGGGCGATGTTTAAATGCACATGAATGAATGTTTTGTTTTTTTTAAAAAAGAAAAGAACATTGTATGTGCTAACATACAATAATGTCCTTAAGAATAATTAAGTATAGATCATCATTCAGGACATGCTTTTGTGGGAGTTTAAGAAAATTCCCATCTTCAGCCTGTGTATGGCAGTTGGATATCTTTGCACAGATCATAGAGCGCATTCCCTAGTTTCACCACACGAGGCACTACGATCGTATTTTTAGCAGCGCACAAATGCAGATTTCATGCTTAATACAAGACAGACTGGTACTCAGTATTTACAGCTCAAAATCAACATATATACCTGCATACATTAGATTGCCATTTAGAGTCTTTATAATAAACTAGCCATCAAAGGCCATAGGCCTAGAGAACCAGTACGCAAGTCCCATTTATAGAATATTGAATGCACCTAGTTTGGTATGAAAAACATAAAAAGATCTTTGATTTAAATTTATACCAATATCTACATGCGTTGAATTAAAGTCAAGTATGGGCGGCACTGTGGCTCAGTGGTTAGCGCTGCAGCCTTGCAGCGCTGAGGTCCTGGGTTCGTATCCCACCAAGGACAACATCTGCAAGGAGTTTTTATGTTCTCCCCGTGTTTGCGTGGGTTTCCTCCGGGTACTCCGGTTTCCTCCCACATTCTAAAGACATACTGATAGGGAATATAGATTGTGAGCCCCATCGGGGACAGTGATGATATGTGCAAAAACTGTAAAGCGCTGCAGAATATGTTAGCGCTATATAAAAATAAAGATTATTATTAAGTGCATATATAGCGGCGCAAATATGAATCATGTGCCGACCAGTATGAAAAATGGATAATAAGAGTGTCCATAATAATTTGCTTAAATGCTAACACAAGGTTATGCACCAATATTAGACCACAAGCATACATTCATCAAGAAATAATCAGAAACAGTGATGATCATAGTGAGCAAAAGGCACATTAATTTTAAGGCGAATCATATGTCTCAAGAATACAGGATATCAAAGATATTATGAACATCATATACCATATGGTTAATCACCTTATTCAAACATTAATTAAAGTGACTGTTAGTAAGGCAGTCCTTGAGATTTGCAGCTCTCCTTACCACTAGTTTGGGTCTCTCCGTAATAAATGGTCTCAGTTTACTCTCACTCATAAGAATACCCCAGTTGTTATTCAGGACCCGATAGATGTCCCCCCATTGGTTATTGAACTTAGTGATCAAACTCAATGGACTAGATTTTGATCTCACCCGGGGTTTCAGGGCATCCTCCCTCATACAGTTCTTGGAATATTCATATGCTTTTGATATGATGATGCGTGGATAACCGCATTCCAAAAAACGATCAGTAAGTAAGCGTGATTCTTTCCGAAAGTCCTCGATGCGGCTGCAATTCCTCCTAAGCCGTAAGAATTGTCCTTTTGGGATGCCTTTTCGCAGATGGGCTGGGTGAAAACTCGTATAGTGTAGGAAGTTGTTCGTTGCTGTACTCCTCCGGTGTAGAGTGGTACTAATCTTGTTTCCATAAATCATAATCTTCAAATCCAAAAAGTTCACTGAACTAACGGAAACACAAGAAGTTAATCGAATATTCCAGCACTTGGTATTAAGTTCCTCAACAAATGCATCAAATTCCACCATTGACCCTGTCCATAGGATGAGAATATCGTCGATGAAACGATACCGCTTGTGCACATGACACTTATAAGCTGCTTGTTTCCGCACATGGGTAGCCTCCCACCATCCCATGTATAAGTTTGCATAAGAGGGTGCGCATCTTGCACCCATGGCGGTGCCTGAAACCTGTTTATAGTACACCCTGTCAAATATGAAGTAATTCTTTTCAAGTACCACCCTTAACAGGTCCAAAACGAAAGTGTCATGACCCCTGTCTCCCGTTGAGAACATATCCAAAAAGTATGCCACAACTGAAATACCTGTATCATTCTTGCTGCTGGTATACAAGGCTTCCACATCAAGAGTAGCTAGAATGACATCCCC
This sequence comes from Dendrobates tinctorius, assembly GCF_039654945.1. Classification (NCBI taxonomy): domain Eukaryota; kingdom Metazoa; phylum Chordata; class Amphibia; order Anura; family Dendrobatidae; genus Dendrobates; species Dendrobates tinctorius. The sequence continues at coordinate 7,230,459 of NW_027361921.1, forward strand.
AGGTAGTTCTAGCAGCTCCAGACATTGATGAATCACGTATATAGGAGTCCAATCTCTGAACAATAGGCTGCAGAAAAAAGTCCACATAAATGCATGATCTCTCATACAAGCCTCCAATACCTGACACTATTGGTCTCCCCGGTGGTTTGTCTAAAGATTTATGTATTTTGGGCACCATATAAAACATTGGTATTACGGGGTATTTTGCTGTCAGGAAATCCATTTCTTATCTATTATCCCGAATGAATGGGCCCTCAATAACAATTTATCCATATGAGCTATAAATGCTGAGTAACCAGTCTGTCTTGTATTAAGCATGAAATCTGCATTTGTGCGCTGCTGAGAATGCGATCGTAGTGCCTCGTGTGGTGAAACTAGGGAATGCGCTCTATGATCTTTGCAATGATATCCAACTGCCATACACAGGCTGAAGATGGGAATTTTCTTAGACTCCCACAAAAGCGTGTCCTGAATGTACTTAATTATTCTTAAGGACATTATTGTATGTTAGCACAGCGATTTTGATAAGAATCTGTTCTTTGTTTGTTTTTTGTTTTTTTTTTAAATTCATTCATGTGCATTTAAACAGCGCCCTCTTGTGCTTGGAATGTAAAGTACATGCTCAGGGCTACTTTGCAGCCGCGTAGCAGCAGTTGCAGGTGCACTCATCCTATCCGTGTTCCTGTGAAACTGAAGCTAAAGCACTTCCGTCTATACTCATTCGGCGCCTCCGTGGTAGTGTTGACAGGACGCCGTCTTATCATGACTTATACTCCCTCCCGGCCGTCGCTCAGCTGGTAAGGCTTACTAGTTATCTTTAGGATATATATATCAAGCGGTGCTACACTTCAGTAACACACTGACCTTGAGAACGACACATCTTAGTGTCGATACGCGTGGGTCCTAGGTTCCATAAAACCCGGCTGTGTGCTTCCACTTGGGGTCCGCCTGATATCATGGCTGGAGGCAGGGGAGATTTGTGTCTATGCCTCCAGGGCTCCTGTGCTGGTAATATGCTCTATCTGCTGTGAGTTAATATTGGCTGCAGCAATTTGAATGTCCCAGGGTGTATGGTAAGAGTTTGGAGTACCAATAATAATAATCGCTGATGGTTTCCTGTGTAAGCGTGTGTCTAGCACATTTTGTATGTCTGACAGTATTTATTTGTAAACAGCATGCATACAGGTATCAGTACTTGAAATATTGAAATATAGTAATATATATCTCTATGTAGTGGGACCTCATTAACTAATGAGCAATTGCACTTCTCTTTATTTTGTCTGGGGTTTTGGAACCTTAAATATCGAATTGTATGTGATTATAACCCAATTTTCTTTGTTCACTTTCTAATGTCTGCCTTTGCACAGACTTTCTTAATTGTTTTTAACCATGTGTTTGTATGTAGTGTTTGCTGGAATCAAATAAAATATATAGTTTTGTATTATAAATATTGGTGGTGATCCCTATAGTTGTTGCATACACTTTTTCTTGGTCTGCAACTAAACGTAGTTGGTTACTATGCCCGGGCTAATGTCTGTATAATTTCTACAACATTGTGGAACAGAAGTGTTTATACCTCTGGATACACTACAGGTGATGACACCTTGGAATAGAGTCCATATTCTAACATCATTTTAAACAAAGCAGTCTTGAATCATCAGCAAGTCACAATTGTAGCCTCTGTCTCCAGGAATCATTCGCTATGGCTGTGCGTCACTTTACTACACAGCACAATGTGGAATCACGAATTGAACATTGATTGTTACGGTATATGACATCATCAGATTACGCTGTCCGGAACCACAGTGTTTGTTCAATCGTATCAGGAACTGTGAGCGATTCATAATGTGGACACATTCATAGTCTTATTTTACTCTTGCGTTGTATGACAGACTTAAAAATATATTTGTTTCAACAATTTATATATTTAGATGACTAGTGTGTATAAACCTATTTTTTGAGAGTGCCTGCTATAAGTTTTGTAGTAAAATGTTTGTATTCTTTCTATGTTCTCATTTTCTTTTTGGATCTTATTTTTTTCTTCAGACTGGATGTATGTTATAGGTTGTATTGTACGTTATTATAATGCAACAAATTAAATAAAGTTTAAGGATAAAAAATATGATATTACTTTTAAATGACCCACTTTTGCCCTTATTTCTGATACAAAACATATTTTCGTTCTAGGTGAAATCCGTGATAAATCTTCTGTTTGCTGCATTCACTGGAGATGTATCTGCGCTGAGACGGTAAAGCAAACCACCATTTATTAGAATTACGCCGGAGTCACACTAAGGCCAAGTGCACACGATGCAGATTTCCAGCGGATCCGCAGCGGATTTTACCGCGCAGAAACACTGCATATCCGCATTGTGATGTACAGTAGCATGTTAATCAATAGAAAAAAAAAACGCTGTGCAGACGCTGCGGATTTTTCCGCGCGGTTTTCTTGTGGTTCAAAATATGCAGCATGTCACTTCTTTTGTGCGGTTTTCCACCTGCTCCATTCTCCAAATCCGCAGGGGAAAACCGCAAGAAAAAAGGAAGAAATCCGCAGGAAAAATGCAGGTCATTTGACCTGCGGATTTCTTCAATTCTGCGCGGAAAAATCCGCAGGGCAAAAAAGTATATGTGCACTTAGCCTAAATGTATAAAAAAAAAATCGATCCGATTCTCACTCCCGAGAGTCGCACAAGTGTAATTCAAATGTCATGCACGTACAATCCGATTTTTCACACCTAGCATCCGATTTACTTCGGAATGCAGTGCGATTGCTATCCGATTTCAATGCGATTTTAACTTGAGCTTTTACACAGGGAAATTCTCTGTCATTTACACATCGTTTCAAAGGAAATATTCTTCAATATATAGTGCTGTGCAAATTAATTGCACCTGTTCAAAGCAGTTAAAACTGGTTTGAATCACTGACTGGTAACCAACTTATGATTTGAATTAAAAAAATGCTTTGTCCCAATTAATTTGCACAGCACTATATATATATATATATATATATATATATATATATGTTCTGCCTTCTTCCATGTATGAAGCTGTGTGGATTCCAGCATACGGCTTAACCTTTCATCCACTCCTAGAAACAAGACTGTATGGGTGCTTAAGTCTATTATTTATTGGGATGATATGGACAACAATGGGAGATGATAACAGATGGTATAGTAGAACACAGTAGTAGATGAGATCAGAGGTTGTTGAACACAGTTATGGATGATTCAGTAGATTGTTGTACAAAATGTGGATGATTCAGGTAAAAACTACAAGAGACAGATCTTAAATGTTCGCACAGTCAAAACTTATTTGAGAAGTAAGAAGACTTTTTATATACATGGCAATAAAGGAAGTAAGCTCACCTCCTCGCCCTTAAAAAAAAAAACACATAGATCAAGCATTTATACGAAAAATCAAAAACTAAAACTCTCAAACAGTCTCAAACACAGCGGACATAGCACAAGCATTCGTGAAGTTCTACGAAAACCTCTATAACCTGCCTAGACCCCCTTCAATGCTCGATCTTAAGGTAGCAGGGGACAAAATTCTGGACTTCCTTTCCTCACTTAATCTGCCAAAGCTTAAATCTACAGATAAGGATAGGTTACTGGCCCCAATCACAACTCAAGAAATCCTAGAAACCCTCAAATAGATACCAAAGGGCAAATCACCAGGCCCTGATGGTCTCCCGATCATATACTACAAAAAGTTCATTGAAGTCTTGGCCCCACATTTGACTAACTTGTTTAATAAGTTATTAAAAGGCTCTCCCTTGCCCAAACAAGCACTAGAAGCTTTTATAACCATTATACCAAAAGAAGGAAAGAATCCTGAGCTGTGTGGTAGTTATCGCCCCATATCCCTGCTAAACACAGATGTAAAGCTTTGGGCTAAGATTTTGGCTGCCAGAATAAGTGGCCTTCTCCCCAGACTGGTCCACTCTGACCAAACAGGATTTGTAAAAGGGAGGGAGGGAAAAGACAACACAGCCAGGATTTTTCATTCTATTAGCCACGCCCTTAAAACCAAATCCCCTCTAGTCCTTTTATCAACCGACGCCAAAAAGGCATTTGACCGCGTAAATTGGTATTTTATGGAATAAACACTTGAAAAATTTGAGTTTCCCAACATTTTCATCAAAGCTATATTCTCTTTATACTCAGCCCCGTCTGCAAAAATAAAATTCAATGGAGCCTACTCCCAATCCTTTGATATCCGAAACGACACGCAACAGGGCCGACCCCTTTCACCCACCCTTTTTATACTAGTGATAGAAACATTAATCCAAGCGATACGACAAAACCCAGAAATCAAAGGTGTAAAAATTAAACACACAGAGCAGAAATGCGCAGCCTTCACAGACGACCTACTCATTCTCCTTACTGACCCCAAAAAAGCAACACATAATCTAGTTGATCTATTTCACAGATTTAGTGAACTATCAGACTTCAAAATCAACTGGGACTAGTCAGAAGCATTAAATAAATCAGCACCAAAAGAAGTCTCCTTTCTGAAGGGAACCACCTAATTGAAATGGCCTACAAGTCATATCAAATATTTAGAGATCTTTCTAACCAAAAACCCATTTGATCTCAACAGAGAAAATTTTGACAAACTGGTTAAGCCAATTGAAGCACAACTTAAGGCCTATCTATGACCACCCATACTTTTCTTGGATGGGAAGGATAAACATAATTAAAACATATGTGACAGAGTCAGCTATCGCTGAGTCATTTTCTTGAGTGGACCCTCTGGTTCGTGGCACACACCCACCGAGGGTGAGCTGACCTTGTGAGGAACCACAGGAAGTGTCAGGGGCAAGACCCAAGGGGGTGAGCCACCACGACTGCTGGAACCAGACGGCCGGCTCAAGGAAGAAACAATGTGTGTGTGTGTGTATGACGACAAGGGACGTGCAGGAAACAAGACAAGACGTGATTTCAAGGTATCTTCATTAAGGCAACTCAGGGTAACATCAGGTGCAAGATGTGATAACAGAGAAAACACAGCAAGGTGCGTGCGTGAGCATGCCAAGGTCCATGGCGTGGTATGTGCCAGGTGGCACGCCTGGGTACAGGCAAGGGCTCGATGGCATAAGACTTCGGACAGCTGGCAACGATCAACAGGATCAGGGCATCAGGCTGCGGACATCAGCTCCGGACATCAGGCCGCAGTCGTCAAGCTTACGATCTCTGGCAGCGATCGGCAGGTTCCGGGCATCCGGAAGGCAAACCAGGGTTCAGGCAAGGAGGCACGACAGAGCTCCAGACATGGTGCATGTTAGGGAGCACGCCAAGGTCCAAGGCAAAGTTCAAGGCAGGGTGCGTGCTAGGGGCACACCAGGTTCCAAGGCAAGGTGCAAGGCAGGGTGCATGCTAGGGACATGCCAGGGTCCAAGGCAAGGTGCAAAGCAGGGTTCAACACACTAGGCATGGTGCGTGTTTAGGGGACACGCCAGGGTCAGAGTTCAAGGCAAGGTCCTGCGCGTGCCGAAGGACACGCCAGGGTCAGGGTTCAATGCAAGGACCTGCGCGTACCGAGGAACATGCCAGGGTCAGGGTTCAAGGCATAGCCCTGTGCATGCAGGGGGGCACGCCAGGGTCAGGTTCAAGTCAGGAGCCTGCGCGTGCTAGGAGACACGCCAGGGTTCAGGCCAAGGCAAGGGCCTACGCGTGCTAGGAGGCACGCCAGGGTTCAGGCTAAGGCCTGTGCGTGCAAGAGGGCACGACAGGGTACAAGCTAGGACCTGTGCATGCAAGAGGGCACGACAGGGTATAGGCTAGGCCCTGTGCGTGCTAGAGGGCATGACAGGGTACATGGCAAGACCTGCACGTACTTTTACAGAAGCACGGGGAGGTATGCCAAGAAGCAGGCTATGTCCTGCGCGTGCTAAGAGGGTACGCAAAGCACAGTGCAGAGACAGCGTGGGTGCAAGGAAGCACAGAGAGCACGGCTGGGGCACTGGCTAGCTGGTCGGGCTGAGGCACAGACAGACGGGCAAGACTGAGGCGAACCCAGCTGAGGCATAACAGGCGACACAGCTGTCACTGGCCGACGAGCACGGCTGAGGCACAAGCAGGAGGCTAGGGAAGGCCAGGCGCATGCAAAGAGCACATGAAGAAACAAGGCAAGGCGAGAAACTAGGCAAGACAAGGCTAGGCAAGACACAAAGCAAGCAGCGGAACGTAGGCAATAGGACAGAGCCGGGTTACAAGAGAAGAGAAGCGGAGCGTATGCTAGAGCCCAGAGCCGAGTACAGAGACATAGAGCTAGCAGCGGAGCGTAGGCCGAAGCCCAGAGCCGGGTCAAGGCAGAGCCTTGAGACTAGCCAGGAAACGTGCAAGAGAGCACTATAGGACAAAGTCTAGCAGCGGAGCATAGGCCGAAGCCCAGAGCCGGGTCAAGGCAGAGCCTTGAGACTAGACACGAAACATAGAAAGTACTACAAGGCTAAGGATAGCAAAGGCAAGACATGGCGAAACAGGCAAAGGCAGAGAACCGAGGAAGTACTACAAGTCAAAGCATAACAAGGACAAAACATGGCACGAGAGACAACACAAGACATGGCACGGGACAAGAGGCAGAATACAAGCACAGAGCGTGTGCAGAGACGCACTACAGGGCAGAGTGCAGGGGCACAGAATACAGGGAGCGACCAAGCAGCCATGCAGGGAAGCAACAGGATACTCAGGCCCCGACCATTGGAAGGGGCGGTCTGATATAGGGCATTAGCACCTGCACTTCCGGGTCAGGACCAGGAGAGGATTTCGGTTCAGATCCTCCAGAATCATAGAGAGGCTAGCTAGATCAGATTCTGCTGGACCATAGAGAGGATCACATGATCAGGGCCTCCAGGACCATTGAGAGGATTGCTGAATCAGATACTGCTGGACATAGAGAGGTTCACATGTTCAGGGAGTCCAGGACCATAGGGAGGATTGCTGGATGAGATTCTGCTGGATCATAGTGACGATCACAGCAGGCAGAGCAGAGATGGGCGCGCACACAGCAACAGCATGCAGCCATGATGCGAGGTGCACATGCACACTGCTCCACGAGTTACGCAGCACAACAGTCATGAGGTGCACGAGCATACTGCTCCAGGGATCATGCAGCATAATAGTCATGAGGTGCATGTGCACACTGCTCCAGGGGTCATGCGACATAACGGACATGACAGATATAACTGTGAGGTGCACGTGCACACTGCTCCAGGGGTCATGCAGCACACAAGACATGACGGACAAGACAGTTAGGTGCGCGTGCACACTGCTCCAGGGGTCATGCAGCATATCAGACATAGCGGGCATGACAATATATATCACCTAAAATATTATACACAATGAATATGGTACCAATACCGCTCCCCAAAACTTTCTTCACCTCCATCAGGAGAATCATCTCACAATATGTTTGGAAGTTCAAAAAACCAAGGCTTTCTCATAGATTCTTAACTCTCCCAAAGCTATCAGGGGGCTAAAACTTCCCAGATTTCATTTCCTACCATAAAGCCATTCACATCAATAGATGGTTAAAACTTGCATTAGCACATCAAAACCCGTCTCACAACAACCTAGAGCTTCTCCTTGAAAAAAACACACATCAATACATGTGGAACAACTCAACATCCCCTTCACATTTGAAGCTAGACCCAATCACCCTAACTACTTTAAAAGTAAAAAAAAGTAAATCTCTATCCATTTCAGACAACCTTCCCTCATTAATGCCCACAAGTATCATCCCATACCTCCTTAATTCCAATTATACTGACATATTCAACTTATGGCACAATCTTCCATATCAGGCAATCTCGGAGTTAGATATGGGAAGATATCGATATCAGATATCTGGCCTGCGAACGCTCCCATACACCCGGAAAACTTTATACAAAAAGCACATGCTGCTGAAATTTTAAAACAATTTAACACTAAATACACTAAGAGACCAGAGGTTGGTCCTGGATCGAAATGCTGACGAAACTCCCAACACCCACCCCCAAGATACTGTCCAGAATCTACAAAAACATTATATCCCCCTTTGGCTCATCAAAGCCAATTTGTTTACTCTCATGGGAAAGGGAATTGTGCATATCGTTATCTGATTCAGAAGTTCATAAGATTCTAGCTAATTCAAAGGGTTTCTCTAAGTGCACTCTGTTGCAAGAAAACACATATAAAATTCTTACGAGATGTATAGAACGCCTGAGTTTCTACATCATCTTAGATTAACAGAGTTAAAATTGTGTTGGAGATGTGGAATGGGAGTGGACTTGCCCATCCCTAAAAGAATTCTGGTCAGGGGTTAATTAAACGTTAATAGACCTAAAGGGCAGGGTGGCACGGCCGAGACCCACATGCATTTTTCACAGGTTTGCAGTATAACCCGATCTTATTGTCTATCTTACTATTGGAATACCTCTTAAAGATGACAAAAATATTTTTCTTCTCGCTCTCAAATTTGCACCATTGTTTTTAGTTTAATGGTTAACTTGGTTACATAAAAAGTTTTACACTGTTCAGTTATACTCTTAAGCCCTGGTGACATACACTAAGATTGTTAATTGATCTTTCATCTGAACTTCAAATTTCAACTGTATTGTTGCTCCAACTTTTCCTTAATAAAGAAATATATTACAAAAAAAAACTACAAGAGACAGATAATACAGCATGTCAGTACTGGTAGTATACAATACACAAATACTGGCAGGTAATAGCAATGCAGGGTATTATCACAACAGTAGCAATGATATAGGATGCTGTTATCATGCATTATATAGAGCTGATCAATATAACATACCCTGCAGCAAAGAGAAAGATGTCTAAAACACCTAATGGTTGCAAGCTTGAACTGACTGAACAGAGGATGCTTAACTAAAGGATGCTTATAAGAAACATGCAGTGAAACAACATCACAGGAGCTAAGCATGCATTGCAAACATCATGGGGGGGCTGCATTATGGCTGCTAACACAGATGCATAACTCATAATTGCATTAACCTTACCGGAATCCGCTTGTTATAGCAATGGTTTTGCAAAGAACTGAGCTGAGCAGGTGCGAGCTACTCAGGCGATGGCTGGAGAATGGTTACATGATGTTGACCAGGACAGAAAGAAGGGGCGATTCTGAACAATTAACCATTTGGGGAACAGAAAATTCCAAACACATGAATAAAAGAGAAGGGCAACTGATTGACACCTAATGGCCATAGCTGTAACAGCACTTAAAAATATCTAGCTGCACAGAATGGGCAGAACAATATATATATATATATATATATATATATATATATATATATATATACACTCACTGGCCACTTTATTAGGTACACCATGCTAGTAAGGGGTTGGACCCCCTTTTGCCTTCAGAACTGCCTCAATTCTTCGTGGCAGAGATTCAACAAGGTGCTGGAAGCATTCCTCAGAGATTTTGGACCATATTGACATGATGGCATCACACAGTTGGCGCAGATTTGTCGGCTGCACATCCCTGATGCGAATCTCCCGTTCCACCACATCCCAAAGATGCTCTATTGGATTGAGATCTGGTGACTGAGGAGGCCATTTGAGTACAGTAAACTCATTGTCATGTTCAAGAAACCAATCTGAGATGATTCGAGCTTTATGACATGGTGCATTATCCTGCTGAAAGTAGCCATCAGATGTTGGGTACATTGTGGTCATAAAGGGATGGACATGGTCAGCAACAATACTCAGGTAGGCTGTGGCGTTGCAACGATGCTCAATTGGTACCAAGGGGCCCAAAGAGTGCCCAGAAAAAATTCCCCACACCATGACACCACCACCACCAGCCTGAACCGTTGATACAAGGCAGGATGGATCCATGCTTTCATGTTGTTTACGCCAAATTCTGACCCCACCATCCGAATGTCGCAGCAGAAATCGAGACTCATCAGACCAGGCAACGTTTTTCCAATCTTCTACTGTCCAATTTCGATGAGCTTGTGCAAATTGTAGCCTCAGTTTCCTGTTCTTAGCTGAGAGGAGTGGTACCCAGTGTGGTCTTCTGCTGCTGTAGCCCATCTGCCTCAAAGTTCGACGCACTGTGCGTTCAGAGATGCTCTTCTGCCTACCTTGGTTGTAACGGGTGGCAATTTGAGTCACTGTTGCCTTTCTATCAGCTCGAACCAGTCTGCCCATTCTCCTCTGACCTCTGGCATCAACATGGCATTTCCGGCCACAGAACTGCTGCTCACTGGATTTTTTTTCTTTTTCGGACCATTCTCTGTAAACCCTAGAGATGGTTGTGCGTGAAAATCCCAGTAGATCAGCAGTTTCTGAAATTCTCAGACCAGCCCTTCTGGCACCAACAATCATGCCACGTTCAAAGGCACTCAAATCACCTTTCTTCCCCATACTGATGCTCGGTTTGAACTGCAGGAGATTGTCTTGACCATGTCTACATGCCTAAATGCACTGAGTTGCTGCCATGTGATTGGCTGATTAGAAATTAAGTCTTAACACACAGTTGGACAGGTGTACCTAATAAAGTGGCCAGTGAGTGTATATATATATATATATATATACAGCTCTGGCAAAAATTTAAGAGACCACTGCAACATTTTCAGTTTGTCTGATTTTTCTATTTATAGGTATTTTTTTCAGTAAAATGTAAATTGCTCTTTTATTCTATAAATTACTGATAACATGCCTCTGAATCTCCAAGCATTAAATTGTGTATTTATTTTCAGACAATGAGAAATGATCAAAATAACAAAAAAATGCAATGCTTGCAGACCTCAAATAATGCTAAGAAAACAAGTTCATAATCATTTAGAAACAACAATACTAATGTTTTAACTCAGGTAGAGGTCAGAAATCAATATTTTGTAGAATAACCATGATTTTTAATCACAGCTTACCTGCGTCTTGGCATGCTTTCCACCAGTCTTTCCCACTGCTTTTGGGTGACCTTATGCCATTCCTGGTACAAAAAAATAAGCAGTTCTTCTTTGTTTGATGGCTTGTGACTATCCATCTACCTCTTGATTACATTCCAGAGGTTTTCATTGGGGTTCAGGTCTGGAGTTGGGCTGGCCATGACAGGGATTTGATATGGTGGTCCTTCATCCACACACTGATTGACCTAGCTGTGTGGCATGACGCATTGTCCTGCTGGAAAAACCAGTCCTCAGAGTTGGGCAACATTGCCTGAGCAGAAGGAATCAATTGTTTTTCCAGGATAACCTTTTATGCGGCTTGATTCATACGTCCTTCGCAGAGATTAACCTGCCCAATTCCAGCCTTGCTGAAGCATCTCCAGATCATCACCGATCCTCCACCAACTGTCACAGTGGGTGCACGACATTGTGACTTGTATGCCTCTCCAGGTCTCCGTCTAACCATTAGATGACCAGGTGTTGGGCAAAGCTGAAAATTAGACTCATCAGAGAAGATTACCTTACTCCAGTCCTCTATGGTCCAATTCTTATGGTCTTTGGCAAACTTCAGCCTTGCCCTCATTTGCTTCTCATTGATGAAAGGCTTTTTTCTACCTTTACATGACTTGAGCGCTGCCTCTAGGAGCCTGCTACAAACTGTTCTTGCCATGCACTTCACCCCAGCTGCCATTTGCATTCCTTTTGTAGGTCACTTGATGTTATTCTGCAGTTGCAGAATGACATTCTAATAAGATGACAGTCATCCGGGTCAGTGGAGAGTCGTTTTCGCCCTCTTCCGGTCTGTAGCTTTGTTGTCCCGAATGTCTGCTGCTTGAACCAGTTGTAATGGCCTGCCGTATTAGAAATTTTACAGATGGAGGCAACATGACGCTCACTGTATCCCTCTTCTAGTAAAGCCAATATTGAGCCCTTCTTTTCCTCACTGAAGACTTTTATTTTCAACTCCTTTGGCATGGTTAAAAGTTATTTTTCATTCGTATTACTTTTTGGATATTACAAGCAGTTGTTTTGCTATCCAGCTTGTCCTGTTTGAAAGAGGATTGTGAACACCACAGAAGGGTTTTTTATACTTTCCTTTGTTAAATAAGATTTGGTTCAGGCGATCACCTAATCAGAAGCAGATTAAGTAGAATGTGGTGTGCTCTGGTTGGAATTCAACTGACGCTGGAATGGAATGGCTGTCAGACATGTAGAGAAGCTGATTTTTTAAAACTGTGCAGTGGTCTCTTAATTTTTGCCATAGCTGTATGATATATATATATATATATATATATATATATATATGTCTATGTATATATGTGTGTATGTATGTATCACCAACCAATCACGAAGCATCTTTCATTTCACCAGAGCTGTTTAAAAGAAGCTGAGCTGTTATTGGTTGCTATGAGCAACAGTTTTCCCACTCCACAACACCTCAGCAGACACTGACCGAGTGGGAGAAATCTAGCATCCCCAGGAACATAAGCTCCCAGCCATTGTCTGCCCCCCAGAAAGGAGCAGAGAGCACATGACAGAAATGAATCACCCCCTCCTATGCCCATATACCCATCACACATCCTCCATCCCATAGGCACATCTTCCCTCTTAAAGGGATCTCCGTTATGGAAGTTAGGGCAAATCCACTCAGCGCTCTGATTCTGACCCCAGGCTTCTATTAAAGGGATCATTGGTATGGAAGTTAGGGCAATTCCACTAAGTGCTCTGGTTCTGACCCCAGGCCTCTCTTAAAGGGATCCCCAGTATGGAAGTTTGGATCGTTCCACTCAGCTCTGTCGTTCTGACGCCAGGGTCTCTTAAAGGGATCATTGGTATGGAAGTTAGGGCAATTCCACTAAGCGCTCTGGTTCTGACCTCAGGCCCCTCTTAAAGGGATCCCCGGTATGGAAGTCAGGGCAAATCGCTCAGCGTTCTGATTCTGACCCCAGGCTTCTATTAAAGGGATCATTGGTATGGAAATCAGGGCAAATCCATCCAGCACTTTGGTTCTGACCCCAGGCCTCTCTTAAAGGGATCCCCGGTATAGAAGTTAGGGCAATTCCACTCAGTGTCCTGGTTCTGACCCCAGGCTCTCTTAAAGGGATCCTCGATATGGAAGTCAGGGCAATTGCCTTCAAATTGTAACAACCCTGCTGGCATCGCTGCATGGCCTCCCATCCCCCACTCACCAACTTACTCACTGCTCCAGGTCATGCTGTGATTTCTCTCTGCCGCCAGCTCCTTGCCTTGTTTCCTGTCTGCTATGTTCATGTTTCCTGACTCTGTGTATAGGGGGGTGGCGCCTGAACTCTCTGCTTCTTATGGAGTCAGGGTGCACCTGTCTAATGTGTCCCTGACCAATTACCTAGAGCCCGCTACTATTTAGGGCTGCCCCACCCACTGGAACATTGCCTGAGCAATGTCTAAACTCAGTTAGTGTTTTGCTGCTGAGTAAGCGAGGCCCTGTTCTGTGTTTCTCCTTCTCTGGAGGCTACACTCCTAGCTTTGTCTTGTGCCTGCCTGTCCGCCCTCCAGGAGGAGGTATATCCTGGTCTCTGTGCTATAGCTCCTGATCTTGTCTTGCCTAGTACCTCCGTCCACCCTCCAGGAGGCAGAATATCCTAGTCCTTGAGTCTTTGTCCCTGTACTTTGTCTGAAATCTGTCCTACCCCTGCCTCCTTGTCATTGGCTTCTTTCCCTGCTGTGTCTTTCCTTGTGTCCTCCCTGTCTGTGCTCTGCACCTTTGCAGCTCTGCCTGCTCTGCACACTTGCAGCTCCGCCTGCTCTGCACCCTTGCAGCTCCGCCTGTTCTGCACTCTTGCAGCTCCGCCTGCTCTGCACCCTTGCAGATCCGCCTGCTCTGCACCCTTGCAGATCCGCCTGCTCTGCACCCTTGCAGATCCGCCTGCTCGGCACCCTTGCAGATCCGCCTGCTCGGCACCCTTGCAGACCTGCCTGCTTGGCACCCTTGCAGCTCCACCTGCTCTACACTCCTGCGGCTCCGCCTGCTCTGCACTCCTGTGGGTCCGCCTGCTCTGCACTCCTGCGGCTTCGCCTGCTCCGCACTCCTACGGCTCCGCCTGCCCCACAGTCCTGCGGCTCCTCCTTCTCTGCACTCCTGTGGCTCCGCCTACTCTGCACTCCTGCGGCTCCTCCTGCTCCGCACTCCTGTTGCTCCACCTACTCCGCACTCCTGCTGCTCCGCCTACTCTGCACTCCTGCAGCTCAGTTCTTAACCTGCTTTGTCATACTCCACTCTCCTGTTAATACCCGTACCTGCTCCTCCTGTGTGAACAGGTCCAAACCTGTTCCATCATACTTCACTTCTTCCTGCCTTTACCTTTCCTGCTGGTACTTGCACCTGCTACTCATACCATGCCAGCCTGCCCTGTGTCTCATCCGTGCCAGCCTGCCCTGTGTCTCGTCTGTGCCAGCCTGCCCTGTGTCTCGTCCGTGCCAGCCTGCCCTGTGTCTCGTCCGTGCCAGCCTGCCCTGTGTCTCGTCCGTGCCAGCCTGCCCTGTGTCTCGTCCATGCCAGCCTGCCCTGTGTCTCGTCCGTGCCAGCCTGCCCTGTGTCTCGTCCGTGCCAGCCTGCCCTGGGTCTCGGCCGTGCCACCCTGCCCTGTGTCTCAGCCGTGCCACCCTGCCCTGTGTCTCAGCCGTGCCTGCCTGGGTACCTGCCGTACCCACCTGCCTGCCTGTCACTCGCACCTGACCAAGTGTCCTGTCCCCGAGTGGGATCAGCAGTCACAGCCAGACACCACCCTGGAGTGGCAGCTGCATGCCGAACAACCCTGACCTCACCATTGGAGGCTCCAGAGAAGACCAAGGCAGCTGTCTTAGTCACGCCCCTTCCAGGGTAGTCTGGTCTGTGGCACAGTGGGGCCACAACCCCCGGTTCGCGCCAACCCACCAAGGCTCGAGCGTGACACATGCTCTGGTAATGACCCCAGGCTCTCTTAAAGGGATCTCCTGTATGAAAGTTAGGGCAAATCCCTCAGCGCTCTGATTCTGACCCCAGGATTCTATTAAAGGGATCATTGGTATGCAAGTCAGGGCAATTCCACTCAGCTCTCTGGTTCTGACCCCAGCCTTTCTTAAAGGGATCATTGGTATGAAAGTTAGGGCAATTCCACTCAGTTCTCTGGTTCTGACCCCAGGCCCCTCTTAAAGGGATCCCAAGTATAAAAGTGAGGACAAATTCTTTCTGCGCTTTGGTACTGACCCCAGGCCTCTCTTAAAGGGATCTCCGGTATGGAAGTTAGGGTAAATCCCTCAGCGCTCTGATTCTCACCCCAGGCTTCTATTAAAGGGATCATTGGTATGTAACTCAGGGCAAATCCACTCAGCGCTCTGGTTCTGAAGCCAGACCTCTCTTAAAGGGATCCCTGGTGTGGAAGTTAGGACCATTCCACTCAGCGCTCTGGTTCTGACCCCAGGCTGACCGGATGATGTGGGATATTAGGGGTTGTAGTCCGGTGGCTCTGGCTGATGGGATGATGTGGGATATTAGGAGTAGTAGTCCAGTGGCTCTGGCTGATGGGATGATGTGGGATATTAGGGGTAGTAGTCCGGTGGCTTTGACGGAATGATGTGGGATATTAGGGGTTGTAGTCCGGTGGCTTTGACGGGATGATGTGGGATATTAGGGGTAGTAGTCCGGTGGCTCTGGCTGATGGGATGATGTGGGATATTAGTGGTAGTAGTCCGGTGGCTCTGGCTGATGGGACGATGTGGGATATTAGTGGTAGTAGTCCGGTGGCTCTGGCTGATGGGACGATGTGGGATATTAGTGGTAGTAGTCCGGTGGCTCTGGCTGATGGGATAATGTCATAATCCATTTTTTTGATCTGTCAGTTTGGGCTGCTTGCATATTAAACCTTTTTTCCTTTCAGGCCATCGGGGGTTAATATCAGTTTCCCCCCCGGTGGCCGCTGGTGTTATTGCATGTTTAATTAGTCTGCTGGAGACCCCTCTAACCTTCCTACATAAGGTCACCTGGTACACCAGCTAGCTGTTGGTAATACAGTTCATTTGGAAACCAACCGTGGTGAAGACTGGACCTATCTGGAGTAGTGGTGATGCTGCTGAAGAGAGGAGCTATCGGGAGTAGTGAAGCATCAGCTGAATGTGGTCAAGTGGCTAACTCTGCTGTTCTGGAGCATTGCAGCAGAGCAAGCTAAGTTTTGTTTTTTAGTTGCTTTAACCCTGTGGCGTCTGTTTTATCCTTCCTTTCGTGTTATTGGTGCAGTACACTTTTTTCCCTGTCTCACCTTCTGGGGAGGGGTTTGGGGGGGTTTAGCTCAGGGCTAAACAGAAGATAGGGTCAGGTCGGGGACTTGGGCCTCACTACCATCAAGTGTACCTCAAGTTAAGGAAAAAGTCAGGGCACCTCCTTAGCCTGAAGGGCAGTTCAGGGGCCCAGGTTCCACGTCTCCTGTTTTTTCCCTACTGCCCCGTGACATTATTACCGACCTCAAATTTTTTCCTGGTGAGCCGTGGCCCTAATGCAGACCTGTGTGCTTCAGACCCTCACTGAGGAGCGTGGCGTGCTGCGTGATGTGGTGGAGCAGCAGCTGCAGCAGTTGGTGGGGTTCGGAGCCTCAGCTCAGGTTCAGGCTCAACCAGAACCCAAGTTATCTCTCCCAGACAGGTTTTCTGGAGGGAGAGATAATTTTGTTTTTTCAGGAGGCCTGCAAGCTACACTTCAGGCTCCACCCCCGTTCATTAGGGAGTGAGGAACAGCGGGTGGGATTCATCATATCTCTCCTTAAAGGTGATCCCAATCCTGGGCCTTCTCCCTGCCGGCCGATTCACCATCTCTACTGTCGGTGGACGAGTTTTTTGCGGCTTTGGCGAATTTGCCCCCTGTAGTCCTTGCTAGGGAGGAGGACTCATTGGTGCAGTCGAACGAGCCCAGGCAGGTGGGAGGAGTTGGTTCCCCAATGGTGCTGCCTGCGGTTTGTCGTGGTTTGGGGGCATGTTTTAGCTGTGGGCAGACTGGTCATTTTATGAGGGTCTGCCCGGCTTGCGCCAAAACTTCCATACCACCTAAGAAACCGCGTCCCCCTGGTCGTGTGGAGGGAGGCGACCAGGGAGTGTATATATTTCCTCCATTTTCCCCCTTCCAGTGTACTTTGTCAGCAGAAGTGGTGATTGGCGGGGTACCTGAGGGCATACCAGTGTTTGTCAACAGTGGAGCGGGAGTCAATCTGGTGGACGCTCACTTTGTCCAGACCCATAGCCTGAGGTGTAGGACGCTGGCAAAACCCCTAAGCGTCCAGGCCATTGACTCTGTCCCACTGAGCCAGGGGAGGTTGACCCAAGTCATGGAAAATATACATCTGCGTATAGGGACTCATCATGTAGAGTCCCTGTCATGCTACATCTTGGGGGTAATGCCATCACCTATCGTTTTAGGCCTCCCTTGGTTGGAAAAAAACCCGGTGATAGATTGGTGGTCCAGGGAAGTAGTCCGCTGGGGTCAGTCGTGTGAGGGCTGCTGCCCGGGGGCTACTGTCTCTGCCATCATCCTACAACCATCCCCTTCTTCTCCAATGGGGGCAGCAGAGGTGCTGCCAGGGAGTAGGGGCAAGTCTCAACCCTCACCATTTGCCAACCCTGAGAGGCAGAGTCCTCATAGGAGGAGGGGTCGGAGGAGGGTGGTGAGTCCCTCTCTTAATTGTGGGGGTGTGAGTGTTGTGACACAGGGGGACGCCTCTGTTGTTAGTTCCTTAAAGAGTTCACTTTCTTGTGGAAAACGTGTGCATGGCAATAAATGTTCAGGTCTGGACCTGTGTGTGCACAAGTATGTATGGGTGTCCACCAAAAACATCCGGTGGAAGTGTGCTGCTGGGGTCTGGAGTTTTCGGGTGATCGGGCCATATCGGGTTTCGGCCATCCTCGGCCTGGGGACTTACCAGCTGGAGTTACCCCGAGTAATGCCCATTCACAACTCGTTCCCCAGGTCGGCGCTCTGGAGATTTGTGGTGCCTCCAAAGCTTACATTGCCACTTCGATCTGCCCACATTTGCCATAAACCTGAGAGTCAGGTAGTTGCTGAGGTGAACTCTGGTGGATCTAGGCATCCTCACTGTAGGTGGTTTTCCGGTGAGGTGCAGTGTTGAGGGTTCTGAGGCCCCTCATTGTAAGGGGGATACTGTCATGATCCATTTTTTGGATCTGTCAGTTTGGGCTGCTCGCATATTAAACCTTTTTTCCTTTCAGGCCATCGGGTTAATATCAGTTTTCCCCCGGTGGCCGCTGGTGTTACTGCATGTTTAATTAGTCTGATGGAGACCACTCCCACCTTCCTATATAAGGTCACCTGGTACACCAGCTAGCTGTTGGTAATACAGTTCATTTGGAAACCAACCGTGGTGAAGACTGGACCTACCTGGTGCAGAGGGGGGTTCAGCTTATCTGGAGCAGTGGTGATTCTGCTGAAGAGAGGAGCTATCAGGAGTAGTGGTGCTTCAGCTGAATGTGGTCAAGTGGCTAACTCTGCTGGCCAGGAGCATTGTAGCAGAGCAAGTCAAGTTTTGTTTTTTAGTTGCTTTAACCCCGTGGCATCTATTTTATCTTTCCTTTTGTGTTATTGGTGCAGTACACTTTTTTCCCTGTCTCACCTCCTGGGGAGGGGTTGGGGGGGGTTTAGCTCAGGGCTAAACATGATAGGGACAGATCGGGGACTTGGGCCTCACTACCATCAAGTGTACCCCCAAGTTAAGGAAAGTCAGGGCACCTCCTTAGCTTGAGGGGCAGTTCAGGGGCCCAGGTTCTACGTCTCCTGTTTTTTCCCTACTGCCCGTGACAGATAATGTGGTATATTACGGATAGTAGTCTGGTGGCTCTGGCTGACGGGACAATGTGGGGTAGTAGTCCGGTAGCTCTGTCTGACAGGATGATGTGGAATATTATAGTGAATGTGGCTATGTGGAGTGGAAGGGGCTATACACTCAGCTTTATACATTTAGATATAATCATTATAATTTGTTATAACTAACCGTAGTTAGTTACTATGCCCGGGCAACGCCGGGCTATTCAGCTAGTATAATAATATTATATATATATATATATATATATATATATATATATATATATATATATATTATATATATATATATAATGCTGCTCAAAAAATAAAGGGAACACTAAACAATACATTGTATTGTTTAGTGTTCCCTTTATTTTTTTTGAGCAATATATAATTTATATGTTATATATAAATATATTTTATATGTGTGTATTGTAGGGATTCGCTCTGGTAGGTAATGGCAGGGCTGCAGTAAGGAGGCAACACACAGGCTTAAAGTCCAATTTCAGTGGTTTGATGTCCCGTTGCAAACAGCCGATTAACAGAAAGTAAAGAAAAACATAAATATACTCCAGCTTGGAGAACCACTGGTCCCAGACTCACTGCTTAACTAAGCAGCTGCCAGGTCTGCGGCATCCGCCAGGTGCCATTCCCAGGGTTCTTGAGAGTCTTCTGCTATAGTCCTGCAGCACGGGGATCCTGTATTCAAGTTCAGGCTAAGTCCAGCCAAGTTCCTGTAACTTCCAGACACACTCACCATGTGCCAAACACCAACCTCCATTACATAGCCCATAACCCCTCCCACAAGTGAGGTAGACATCACATGGGCTGACCACGTGAACATGACATCATCGCAGGTCCTGTCTTTAGGGAAAAACCCGGCCAAACATTAATCTGCTGGGAGAAATGTATCTCCCATCCAGTAAAACACCCTTTACTGTACCACAGTATATATATAAGTTTTATATATATATATGTGTGTGTGTGTGTTTTGAAGAATGTTTTTTTCACGATGTGTAAAGGACAGAACTGCTGTGTGTAAAAGCTCATGTTAAAATTGCATAAACATGTCATACAGATGTTCCGTTTAAAAATGGCACAGAAATCGCATGACACTTGTATGGCACTCGTCCATTTTTTCGGTCCGGAAATCTGACCTTTTTTTTTTCTCGCAGATGGGTATGAGCCCTAATATTGAGAATTATCTTCTCCATTTTGGGGTTTTTGCCTTCCTCTGGATCAGTATGTCAGGGTGTAGGTTGAACTCCTATTGACTTTTGTGCACCTGAAACTTAAAACTATGATAAATAGAGTAAAAAGTGATCCAAAAGTGTTATGTATCACAAAATGGTAATATTAACTCATCATGTAAAAAGCAAGAGCTCAAACAGCTCTGTGAATAAAAAAATGACATTACTATGGTGACATGGCTGCCGATAAGGGATCAACTTGCATTAATGTGCACAGATATGACGGGACCTGACCAGCAGAAGACAGGGAACGATGGGCAATTCTAAATTGAGTGTATGAGAGAATTTAATCTTTTAGCCACCAATCACAATAATATGATACAAAGCACATTTCATTTTTATTGAAGCCCCTTAAAATGCAAATATGTTTCATTGAAGCCCTCAGACCAAAAGAAGTTGTGCACCTCTGAACTAACAGTAATCATGATGATCATGTCAAAATATTTTTTCGCAGCATTAAATGGAAAATCAATGTGCTTTTTGCAGTTGCAGAATAGATGCTAGAACGCTTGTGAATCTAGTCGAGACTGAACCGATAAATAATCAAAGCATAGTTCCACAAACAAGAGTACACATTATCAGTCACATATATAAAAAAAATGCTAATTTAATCCAGATCTCAGATCAAAATTAGAACCCTAAATTGGTTCAATCAGCAGATCAGACCTCAAACTTGACTGTTGCATATGTTCGCTAGGTTTGCCCTGTCAGCAATGGACATGGAACAACGTGACTATGACTCACGCACAGCATTGCATGTCGCATCCGCAGAAGGTAAGTTATGTTATTTATAATACTATGTATCTTTGAGAACATAAATAAGGCATATACTGTATAGAGTCATTTTACCAACATTGTTCTGCATTTTTATGGGATGTGAATGAACTAACAAAATGAAAGCTCATTTGCAGCATTGTAGTTAGAGGGGATGGCCAGTGACGAGAAGTTAAAACCTACTGCTGCACCGCTCTCCATTTATTCCCCATTCTAACATGGAAGTACGGTACGTGAAGTACCCATTCTGATGGTCAGTGAAGGCCGCAGGGGTTAGATCTCCACCATCCTATATATTGATAGGTGATAACCAGTGGCGTAACTACAAAGTTATGGGCCCCGGTGCAAACTTTCAAATGGTGCCCCCCCATGCCAAAATACACGCACATCTACCTTGTACACGCGTGGCTCCACTCCATACACTCCGTACACCTCATTCACACGCGGATCCGCTCCGTACACCACGTACACACGCGGCTCCGCTCCTACACCTCGTACACACGCGGCTCCGCTCTGTACACCTCGTACACTTGCGGCTCCGCTCCGTACACCTCGTACATACGCGGCTCCGCTCCGTACACCTCGTACACACGCGTCTCCGCTCCGTACACTTCGTACACACGCGGCTCTGCTCCGTACACACGTGGCTTCGCTCCGTACACCTCGTACACACACGGCTCCGCACACCTCGTACTCACACGGCTCAACACACTGCTCCACTCCGTACACCTCCTACACACATGGCTTCGCTCCGTCCAAAATTGTACACACACGGCTCCGCTCTGTACACCTTGTACACACATGGCTCCGCTCCGTACACCTACACACACGGCTCCGCTCCATCCAAAATTGTACACACACGGCTCCGCTCTGTACACCCTGTACACACATGTCTCCGCTCTGTTCACCTCCTACACACACACGCCTCTGCTCCGTCCATAATTGTACACACACGACTCCGCTCTGTACACCTTGTACACACACAGCTCTGCTACGTACACCTCCTACACACACGGCTCTGCTCTGTCCAAAATAGTACACACATGGCTCTGCTACATCCACACTGTAAACCCCTCCTGACCCCACACATAAACTTTGCCTCATCCAGCACCATGACGCACAGCAGAGTCCTGCAGACACCGAATCCCCTGATCATGTGACCCCTGACTCCTCCCCTCCTGTAACCTCATCACAGGTCCTGTGCGCACATTGGAGAAAACAGCCTAGCGACGGGCTGCTATCAGTGTGGTGGGTCTCTGTGGGAGGTCGAGTATGAGGTGCATGGGGGGCGTGGT
This sequence comes from Dendrobates tinctorius, assembly GCF_039654945.1. Lineage (NCBI taxonomy): Eukaryota > Metazoa > Chordata > Amphibia > Anura > Dendrobatidae > Dendrobates > Dendrobates tinctorius. The sequence goes on from NW_027361921.1 coordinate 7,252,497, forward strand.
GGCTCAGTGCAGTGCGGGACGTGGGTGTGGGGTTAAAAAATGAGACTGTCCTGCGAGAATCGGGACGATTGGGAGATATGCCTGCTGGGCCCCTGACTCCCCCCAGGTCTGGTCACAGTGGCGACTCCTGCAACCGTGGTAGTTACGCCCCTGGTGATAGCTTCTCGTCACCTTACAACCCCTTTCAGTAAACTTTTTAACTCTGCCTATTTTATTACTTACTACACATCGTACAGTTATTGAACTCAGCTGAAGTAGTGGGTGCAAGCCTAGTGATTGGCTGCAGCAGTTACTTGTGTGTACTTGTGAGGTCACTGCTGCAGTCTGTCGGCAAGGACAGGGGGGCAGCAGTGGAGAGGCTCTGCTTAACCTGTAGTAAGTGAATAAAGTTTTATGTCTCCATGTCTAGAGAACAAAAACGCTTTTCTTGGAGAACCCTCTTAACGAGGACCTTGTCACCAAATATTTCATGTTGAACTGGACAATTGATGTAATATTCGATGCAGAGAAGAATAACCTTTTTTTTTAAATGTTGTCTGTCCATTGCAGAGATGTTAGGAATCAAAGTATGTGGCACTAAACAGTTCTTTTTTTAAGTTCCAGTGGGCATTACGAGAGAGATTTCACTGGAGGCGTATTCTTATTCCTCTTTTTGACGCCGACCAATGATGAAAGTGCTGATCTTGTGCTGTGTGGAACAGGACAACCTGGAGCGAAGCCTTTCTCCCTGGGGCGTACATTCACGCCTTTTCTGCACAGCACACAATCTGAGCATTTGTTTCTTCATGGAAATCCGTCTACTGAAGGTCTAATGTAGATCAAAACATCATATTTCTGGATTGCACCATTAAAACTTTGTATCTTCTACACCATAAGGAGTGCCAGTTATTTTTCTTTTTTTGGTGCCCTTCATGTGCATCCACAGATTCTGTATACCCTTTACACCATAGCTGACCAATCATAATCAGGCAGTAACAGCAGTAAATAGCTTACAGCAGGCTTTGTGTGATCCATGCATTGACAATAAATCTTCTGTCCTCACTGCAGTGTGAATACATGAGCGCAGACATGTGTGTTATTATCTGACAGTTTTTATCTCACACCTCCAGCAGTCAATGTGGGGGGACGGGCAGTGCAGCAGAATTGGGTCACATTATAAGCACTCTTAGTAGCTCTTCTTTCATAGTGCTGACAGCTCTACCAATCATAAGCAGGCATCTACATACAAGGGGAAAAGGACATGCCCCCAATATAGCTTAGAACAGGCTCTGTGTGAAGCATATTGACAATCTGCTTTCTACATAATAAATAGTGATTACATGTACTGAAACACACCAGACCTCAGTATTATTCAGCAGTCAGCGTGGGGGTATTTGCAGTACAGCAGAGCTGGCAGCACTACACTTGCTTTGGCAATACTAATGTGTATTTGGTCCTGACAATAAATCTAATTGATTATAAATTTGATAGGAGAGCTGCTAGAAGTTTTTGCAGTGAGACTCAGCTTCTACAGTACCGCATGACCCCCCACACTGACTGCCAGTGATGAGAGCGGAGAGCTGTCAGTTAATCACACGTCACCACACTGCAGTGAGAAGAACAGACTGTTTATCAATACATTTCTCTCATTAAGCTTGTTCTAAGCTTTTGTGGGAGCATGTTGTTCTTTGCCCAGTGTATTGCTTCCTATGATTGGTCAGCGTCAGCAGAAGTACAAACCCCCAATGAAATTTGTCAGATATTTTTACTTGGTGTTCTGATGGCAGGAGGATACGTTAGCTGACGCATCCAGGAAAGCCTGTAACTAAGATTTGGACCTGTAATCCATCAGCGCCTCCCTGTGGTCACATGCTACATAACACAGTAAATGCTCCCTATCTATACCCTATCCTTGAACTACACTTGTGACTGTATGCCTGTATATTGTTCTTGTGAACTTATACCTGTATATTTTTAGTGCGCCTTTTCGGCAATTAAATATAAAATTAATCTTGGGCTGCTCTTTTATCTCGATCCATGAATCCCCATGTCCGCACGTTCTGGTTAATCTATCTATCTCTTCTCACTCAGTCCAGCATTCAACCTCTGTTCTATGTTGCAATGGGAGCATAAATAACACCCTGAGGCAGACCACACACCCCGTTTCATACTCGCTGCCATCACTCACCGAACACATGGGTGATGAGTAGTACTACTATATACCAATCACCAGGATCACACACTCTAAGGCTATGGATTCTTTAGCGCATACAAGATTCAAACTTATTAAAGTTTTAAGCTTTAAATAGAAAAGGTACAGTGCTTACACTAAAAGGATATAAAAAAATCTGGAAATAAAAAGTGAAATACAAATATGCAAAACAGTTGAAAAAAAAAAAAAAGGGAGAAAACTTACAGAAATATCTAAACTTTGCAGTCTGGCATTCTGCTCCCTGAGGGGGAGATGAATATGGAATGGCTCACACCAGCTTCGCTGTCACTCAGTCTGTGTCTGATATTTGTCTGATATCTTCCCTCACGTAATCTCCGGTCCTCCCAAGACCTCCTTCTCTCCTCCACACTTATTCGCTCCTCACCCAACCGCCTCCAAGACTTCTCCCGAATATCCCTCATCCTCTGGAATTCTGTGCCCTAACACATCCGACAGGAGAAGTCCCAGAAGACTGGAGAAGAGCAAATGTTGTTCCTATCTTCAAAAAGGGGAAGAAGGTGGACCCAGGCAACTATAGGCCAGTGAGTCTGACTTCTATACCAGGAAAGATCTTTGAACAAATTATTAAACAACATGTATGTCAGTACCTGGATAAGAATGAAGTGATTAAACAGAGTCAGCATGGGTTTGTAACTAATAAGTCATGTCAGACTAACTTAATTTCCTTCTATGACGGAATCACTTATTGGGTGGATCAAGGAAATGCTGTAGATATAGTATATCTTGACTTCAGCTAAGCATTTGACAAAGTATCTCATACAATCCTTATTGAAAAAATGACTAAGTATGGAATGGACAAGGCAACTGTTAGGTGGATTCATAACTGGCTTAGTGATCGGACCCAAAGAGTGGTCGTAAATGGCTGCACATCCAGTTGGAAGAATGTCTCAAGTTTGGTACCACAGGGCTCTGTCCTGGGCCCTGTATTGTTCAACATCTTTATCAACGATTTAGATGAAGGAATTGAGGGTAAACTGATTAAATTTGCTGATGACACAAAGCTAGGAGGGATAGCTAATACTAGAGAAGAAAGAGAGAGGATTCAAAAAGATATAAATAAACTGGAGCAGTGGGCAGCAACTAACAGAATGGTTTTTAACAGGGAAAAATGCAAAGTACTACATCTGGGCAATAAAAATCAAAAAAGCATATACAGAATGGGAGGAATAGGGCTAAGCAACAGCACATGTGAAAAAGACTTGGGTATACTAATAGATAACAGACTGAATATGAGTCAACAGTGTGATGCAGCAGCAAAAAAGGCAAATGCAATTCTAGGATGTATTAACAGAAGCATACAGTCTAGATCACGTGAAGTCATTATTTCCCTCTACTCGTCTTTGGTCAGGCCTCTTCTGGAATATTGTGTCCAGTTTTGGGCACCACATTTTAAAAAAGACATCAACAAACTGGAGCAAGTTCAGAAAAGAGCAACCAGAATGGTGACCGGTCTGCAAACCCTGTCTTATGAGGAAAGGTTGCAGGATTTGGGAATGTTTAGTTTGCAAAAGAAAAGACTGAGAGGAGACTTAATAGCTGTCTACAAATATCTAAAGGGCTGTTACATTGTAGAAGGATCATCTTTATTCTCATTTGCACAAGGAAAGACTAGAAGCAATGGAATGAAACTGAATGGGAGGAGACACAGATTAGATATTAGGAAACACTTTTTGACAGAGTGATCAATGAGTGAAACAGGCTGCCACGAGAAGTGGTGAGTTCTCCTTCAATGGAAGTCTTCAAACAGAGGCTGGACAGACATCTGACTGGGATGATTTAGCGAATCCTGCTTTGAGCAGGGGGTTGGACCAGATGGCCCAGGAGGTCCCTTCCAACTCTACAATTCTATGATTCTATGACTATCAACCACATTTGGATCCTTCAGACGGAACCTGAAAACCCATCTCTTCATGAAAGCTTCCAGCCTGCAATGACCCCGCTGCCTCCTCACCACTACTGGAGCTACCTCCTCACCAACACCGGAGCTGCTGCAACCCCCCAACCTACTGTCTCCTTTCCCACCATCTTGTAGAATGTAAGCCCGCAAGGGCAGTGTCCTCTTCCCACTGTATCAGTCTGTCATTGTTAGTTTGTTTACTGTAAGTGATATCTGTAATTTAGTATAGACTGTAGGTGGCGCTAGTAACTGTAGAAAAAAAAGAGGAACACTTGCTGCAAATTAGGAAAACACACCACCGTGATCAGTAAAATATAAATAAATAAATAAATTATTAAAATTTGTGCTTAATAATGAACCCCTTTAGCTTGTAGCCATCTAAAAAATACACACAAATGAATTGGATTGCTCCAAGTTAGGTAGTTATTACCTTAAGGTGTAATCTGAGTGGATGTCTGGACTCCAGAGGACCAGTAAAGAGCGCTGTATATCTTGATATCTTGATATCTGTATATATGTCAATAAATTTTTTAGATCTTAATGTTTTTATAGACAATGGAACTATTCACACTAAAACATATCATAAACCGACTGACTCTAATAACTATATTTCGCTGAACAATTGTCATTTACCCACTTGGCTCATCAATGTCCCAAAGAGTCAATTTATACGAGCACATAGAAATTGTTCACGAAAACAAGATTTTTTAGATGAAACAAATACACTAATGGATAAATTTAAGGGGAAAGGATATAGAGAGGATTTCCTCCTGGGTGAAAGAGAAAAAATAAATAATATTCCTAGGGATAACTTACTCCAAGATAAACATAACCATGACTCACAATATGATATGAATGATGATTTCCCAGTCATAACCCAGTATAGTGCAAATACTCATATTCTGAGAAAAATTGTAAAAAAAATACTGGGGGATTTTATGGGAAGATAAGACCATATTGGATCTATTACCAATTGAGCCAAAATTCATTTATAGAAAGGCAAGAAATTTGGGGAATCTAGTGGCACCAACAGTACCTATAGCCAATCCAAGAAAAGTACCCCAATCTGGTCCCTTTGGTCAGAGACCTGGCTATTACCCATGCCGCGGTTGCAGGATCTGTAAAACATTAAAAACAGAAAAACAGTTTATCATATCCAACGGAAATGAAATATTCATATTTCATTCATATTCATATTACGTGTAACACAGCAGGGGTTATCTATTCATTGAGATGCCCCTGTGATAAACTATATATAGGACGCACAAAGCATCCATTATGAGTAAGGGTGAATGAGCACCTTAGGAATATAAATAAAAAATTCCTAGGACATCCCTTGTCTGAACACTATTGTGAATATCATGGGGATTCCCTATGGGAACGACAATCACAGGTCTCCAAGTTGTGCGCAAAAGTTGGAGAAAAGAGACTATATTAAGCAAATGTCCCGCATGGAGAGTCTGGATTTTTAATATGGACAGTCTTGCACCTAAGGGGTTAAACTGTGAGGTTGAATTATTTGGATTCAATTAAGGGCTGTACCAGAAGATATTTAAGGCGACCGATTCCTCCATTCGACCATCCCTGATGAAGGAAACCGTGTTTTTTCCGAAACTAGTCGGAGAAGAATTGGTCCACTGTGCTCCCTGTAATCTATCACGTGACTGGTGACATCACGAAGGTCCTGTTGGCTCATCTCACGCCACAGCTTCACATCATGCACACTGCACGCCGGCGCGCCTCTGGAAGAGGGGAGCATGGAGTGTGTCACCGGCTGGGACAGCACTCCTGAAGAGCCGTGGTATTAACCCACGTTTATCTGGCAAATATTCAATCTGACTTCACATAAAGATATACAGCACTCTTTACTGGACATCTGGAGTACAGACATCCACTCAGATTACACCTTAAGGCAATAACTACTGTGGTGTAGTGACCACTGTGTCCGCTAGGGGGCACTGTGTGGGTGTCCCAGGAGAGAGCATGAGTGTCAGGATGCTGAATGATCGTTATGTTTCCCAAGGTAGGTGGCCTTGTGATGGAAGCTTGAATATGTGTTGATCAGCAGAGGTATTGCTGAGCTTTCATTACACTGTGTCAGGGAGAGCTTTCCAGGTAGCTGGTGAGACGGGCAGAACCAGCTACCTACAAACCCACCTAGGGGCGGTGTCTAGAACGCCATAGTAAAGTGGATGTGTGTGAAGGACCTGCGATGAGGTCATAGCCATGTGATCTGGTGGGCGTGGCTACGGATCATATAAGGTGACCAGGGTAGGTCACATGAGTGAATGCTTGGACCCAGGTGGTCCGTAGGCAAGGTCTCGGCAAGGAAGATGTGGCTGCCTTCCTAACAGCACGTGTGGACGCTGTGTATAATGGCTGCAAGTGCCTGAGAGTTCCCAGGGGAGGGAATGGACGTCTGCAGTGTGGTGACGCAACCATGAGGTAACCCGGCCACGAGGTGAGATAACTGGGAGGCTAGAGAGCCTGCGTATTTGACATTGCATAACCTGTGTGACTACTGGATTAACAGAGTGGAGCTCTGTCATGGACGCTATGCTGTTGTATATGAACTTTCTGTTGCTGTTCATGGTTTATGATGCTTAATAAACTGCATGGACTGTGGGAGTTATATGAGAAACCCGTGCTGGACCTGGTTATTTGGCTGCCTAGCGAGTGTCCCCTACCTGAATAACAAGCGTTACCTTGCGTGGAGAATGCTATGGGCACTGTTGTAGCCTTGTTGCTAGGGGCAACGGATGATGACTGCAAAATTCGGTTGCTAAGGGCAACGGTTCCAACAGCACATGTTGCAGTGCTGGCAACGCTGAGCCAGGAGGGCTGACGGTCTTGAAAGCCGTGTGATATGCTGACTGGGGTCAGTGGAAGAGACTTATAGGACACCTCTGCGGTAGAGGGGTCCGAGAACCTGCGTGGCCAGCAGGTTACGGTCGTGAAAGCCGTGTGGTATGCTGACTGGGGTGAGAGCAAGAGACTGTGGATTGCTGTAGGGTGCCTCTGTGGATAAGAGGTACCCGAGAACCTGTGTGGCCAACACAGGTAACGGACGTGTGTCCGTATTATACTGACCGGGGTCAGTGAGAAAGACTGTGTACCTGGAGGGTTCAGTGTGCATGGTCCTGGAGGGTCAGTGTTGGGAGGTTCTGGGAGAAGAATCGGATCTCTGGAGCACGTGCTATGACCTTGGACCTGGTGAGGCGTGAGTGTTGGACAGTCTCAGGTGGAGATGGATATCCTGAAGAGCACCCGCTGAGCCTCTAGGTCCAGAGGCCGGTGTGTTGGGAAACCCTGGGAGGAGGGTCGGTGTAATACTATTGTAGGAACTCGAGGATTCTGATAGCGTGGGGCAATGGACAGAAGCGGGTTACTTTAGTGCAAATAGTGTATTTTATAACAGCAGTGACACCCAAAAACAATATGCTGATAACCTGAAATGAGACAAGTCCTAAAGCTATATAGCAATTCAGTAAAGTTCCTAAAACAGGGTCCTCATAAACATGTGATCCAAGGTGAGTGTAACACTCAGGTGACGTGGCGCAGTTCACAACGTAGTGATGCAGAGAGAGTCCAATCAGGTATGTAGCAAGCACAGGGAAGTCCAGAACAAGTCTATAGGTAAATCCCAGACGCAGCAAGAGCACAGGAAAGTCCAAAAGCTGATTCACAAGTTGATCCCTGGAGCGACATGAACACAGGTGAGTCCAGAAACAGGTTCACATTAAGGCATACGGTAGGTGACAGTTCCGACTGCTCTCATTGGGGAAGAGTGAAGGGTTAAGAACCACACATAGTTCAGGAACACAGTTCTTACCAGATACCGTGAACCAAGGGTTAAGTTCCAAAGATGAATGCAGCTTTCCTACAGAGAACAGGGAATGTCCAGAGCCACAGCAGAAGCACACTCAGAAACTAGCAGCACAGCTGAAGGAAGCAGAATACTCCAGCAAGGAAAGGCAGCACCTGAGCCGGTTTTATACACATGAACAGGAAGTAGTGCACACAAAAACAGCAACCTCCATCTTAACAAAGGGCAAATTCATTCACAAGGTGATTTAGAAAACCCGGAATACTGACATTATTCCCCCCCTAGAAACGGCCTCAGGACGATCCCGGATCAGGTTTGTCTGGGTATCTCCGATGAAACTGAGCAACCTTCAGGGGAGCATTGATGTTACTTACTGGTTCCCAGGAATCGTCTTCAGGAGAGTAACCCTGCCATCTAACTAGATACTGAAGCCGGTTTCGATGCAGTCTTGAATCAATAATGTCCTGGACCACAAATTGTTCTTCGCCATTAACCAACACTGGTGGAGGAGGAGGTACGATACGTCCCTGAAACTCGTTGGGAGAAACCGGTTTTAATAAAGAAACATGAAATACTGGGTGTACCTTTAGAGTTGGTGGTAGCTTCAGCCGACAAGCAATGGAGCTCACAATCCCAGTAATCTTGAATGGACCAATGAACTTCTGTCCCAGTTTCTGCGAAGTAACACCCAACCTTAGATTCTTGGTAGATAACCAAACCGAGTCTCCTACCTTATACAAAGGTGCTGGTTTCCGGAACCTATCAGCCGACTTCTTGTAAAGCTCCTGTGCTACAGTCAGGGAGTCCTTCAAAACTTCAAGATTACGTTGCAACAGCTCCACTCTGTCTTGAACCGCCGGTACCAAAGAGACAACTGGAGACCTAGGGAGAATATTTGGATGATATCCCAGATTGGCAAAAAAAAGGAGTTACCTTCGTGGAACTGCTCTGTGAGTTGTACGAAAATTCCGCTAAAGGAAGTAGTTTCAGCCAGTCATCCTGCAAATGACTGACATAGCAGCGTAGATATTACTCCAAGGTTTGATTGGTACGTTCGGTCTGCCCGTTGGTCGGAGGATGGTATGCAGAAGACAAGCAAACATTAATGTGGAGCGCAGAGCAAAATTCTTTCCAAAACCTAGAGGTAAACTGTATTCCCCTGTCAGAGATGATCTCATCTGGTACCCCATGCAGCCGGAAAACGTTCTGGATAACCAGATCCACTGTCTCTGTAGCTGAGGGGAGACCGGTACAAGGAATAAAATGGGCCGCCTTTGTTAAACGGTCCACTACCACCAAAATAGTGTTTTTACCTCCAGAGGTGGGTAATTCCACAATAAAGTCCATCGAAATAGACCCCCAAGGGCGAGATGGTACGGGTAGTGGTTTGAGAAGACCAGTAGGTGAAACACGAGGAACTTTGTACCGGGCACAAACCTCACAAGAGCGGACATACTCATTCACATCTTTTAAGCAGGTAGGCCACCAGAAAAAACTACTTAAAAATTCCTGAGTCTTCTGTACCCCCCTATGACCAGCCAATACGGAGTCTTGGACCAATTTGAGGATTCGAAGTCTCACAGCCTCTGGGACGTAAATACGTCGGTCTCTAAGCCACACACCATTCTGAAAGACAAGATTCACGTTGTCAGGTGGAGCAGCAAGAAATGCATCACCGTCATAGGCCAGCTTGATCTCCTCCCACAAGTCCCGGTCCTGGAGCACTCCTATGAAATTGGCATCAGACAAGATGGTCTTAGACGGGGTCCCAGGCACGGAGTCCACCGTGTGGATTCGGGATAATGCATCGGCCTTCCCATTACGTGAACCTGGGTGGTACGAGATAATAAAATCAAACTGGTTCAAGAACAAACTCCACCTAGCTTGTCGGGGAGAAAGACACCTGGCGGATTTAAGAAATTCCAAATTACGATGATCTGTAAGCACTACTACCTGTTGAGTTGCTCCCTGCAAATGGTTTCTCCATTCTTTAAAGGCGGAAATGATTGCCAAAAGTTCCTTATCTGCAATGTCATAATTTAGTTCAGCAGAAGATAACCTGCGCGAAAAGAAGGCACACGGGTGCAGCAAACCTTTGTCTCCGGTTCGTTGTGAGAGGATAGCTCCCAGTGCACAGTCAGAAGCGTCCACCTCCACGATGAAAGGCAGTGCAGGATCCGGATGCATTAATATCGGAGCCGTGGTAAAACAAACCTTGAGGCGGTCAAAGGCTTCCTGGGCTTGCGAAGACCATACAAACTTCTTCCCCTTCTTAGTAAGGAGAGTTATGGGAAGGACAATTTACGAAAAATTCCGGATAAAACGTCTATAAAAATTAGCAAAACCAATAAATCGTTGAACCTCTTTGATGTTTCCTGGTACCGGCCAGTCTATGATCGCCTGGATCTTGCTGGATTCCATGTTCAATCCCTGGGGAGAAATAATATAGCCCAGAAATTGAATTTCGGAGCAATGAAACTCACATTTTTCGAGTTTGATGTATAAATGATTCTCTCTTAAACGTCTGAGCACGGTCTTGACATGTTCCTGATGTTCCTGTAGAGAATCAGAGAAGATTAAGATGTCATCCAGGTAAATTACCACATAATGATCCAATAAATCCCTGAAGATATCATTGGCTAAGTGTTGAAAAGCAGCAGGAGCGTTACACAGTCCGAATGGCATCACTAAATATTCAAAATGTCCATACCGGCATCTAAAAGCCGTCTTCCATTCGTCTCCGGGACGTATACGGAGTAAATTATATGCCCCACGAAGGTCTAATTTGGTAAACACCTTGGCTTGACGAACTCTTTCCAACATTTCAGGAATTAGCGGCAACGGGTACCTGTTACGAATGGTTACCTTATTTAGCTCCCGGTAGTCAATGCAGGGTCTTAGAGTCCCATCTTTCTTCTTTACAAAGAATATTGGGGCTCCCGCTGGTGAAGAGGATGGTCGGATAAACCCCTTGGCTAGGTTCTCATCTATATACTCTCGTAATGTTTTTAGTTCTGGAGCTGCCAGCGGGTAAACATGGCCGAAAGGGATCGCTGCCCCAGGAAGCAATTCTATGGGGCAGTCATATGGTCTATGTGGTGGGAGTTAGTCTGCCTTCCTCTTGTCACAAACGTCTGCGAATTCCTGGTAAACCAGAGGGAGAGTGGGTACCTGTATTGCCTCTTCCACGTCCCGGGTAACTGGAACCGTGACTGTTGGACAGATGGTAGGACTACCCTTCGAGGGGAAGGATATATCCTTGGTTTCCCAATTGATGTTTGGATTTTGCGACCGTAGCCAGGGAATTCCTAAAATTATAGGAAAATGAGAAGATATTAGCATAAATGAAAGGGTTTCCTGATGGTCTGGTTCCATCTTACACTCCATGAGCACCGTTTCCCGGTCTACTGGTCCAGAAGTTAATGGGGAACCATCCACCGTTTCCATGGTGACTGGCGAAGCTCTTAGTTGTGTCCTTATACCATGTTTCCTGGCAAAAGAAGAATCCATGAAATTCCCGCCTTCTCCAGAGTCTATCATGGCAGAACTTGGTATCCACTGACCTTCCCACAGAATCTGAATAGGAAGAGAACAATGTGAATATTTTTCCCCTTGATCTTTAGGGGAAGTCGACATCAATGTTGGGGGAAACACAGCGTCTAGGTGTAGACTGGTCTCCGAAACTTCAGACTCAGCGTCCATATTGTCATAATCCCCTACTGCCGCTAACACCTTGTTAGGTCGCCTGGGACATTTAGGACAATTAATGAGGAAATGGTCTGATTGACCGCAATAAAAACATAATCGTTCATGGAAACGGTATTCCCGGCCTTCATTATTCTCACGTCTTTGTAGCGAGTCCACTTGCATAGGCACCTCCTCGGTTTCCCGTGGGTTTTTGCCTGTAGTTTCCCTAGATGGAAGAGAAAAATTAGCAATGCAATTTAAAGCTGCCCATTTCTCTTGTCTGCGTTCAGTTAGGCGAATGTCAATACGCACACAGTGTTGTAAAAACGACTCGAACTCCTGTGGGGACTCGGAACGAGCTAGCTCATCCTTGATTGCACTGGATAAACCTTTCCTAAAAATTGGCAATAAAGCATTGTTTTCCCAGTTGGTATCCACCACTAGCCTCTTAAATTCGGTAACGTATTCTATGACTGAGCGCTTCCCCTGGCGTAATGACAGCAGGGCAGATTCAGCGGTGGCACGGCGGTTGGGATCGTCGAACATTTGCGCCATAGATGTCAGAAAATCATCCAAATTATTTAGATGGGTATCGTGACTTTCAACCATAGGATTTGCCCAAGCCAGAGCCCGTGATGTCAACAACATAATAATACATAAAACATTAGATCTATCAGACCGGTAGTAAGAGGCATGTACATCAAAAAATAATATGCATTGATTAACAAACCCACGAAATTGACTTCGGTCACCATTAAACCGGAATGGGGGCAACTTGGGCATACTGGGGGACGGTATACGCTCAGTAGGTAAGGCCTCCTGGACTTCCGTCTTGGTACGTAGATCTTGGAGAGCCTGACCAAACACCTGTGCATTGTGGTCCACCTGGGACTCCAAGTCTCTGAGCTTATTTTGTAAAGCCCCCACCTCCTGCTGCAAGGAGTTAATCATAGAAAACAACTTGTCTGCTTGTGACTGTGACATTGCCCCAGCAGAATCCTCTTTTGGCTGGAGTATCCTGTAATACTATTGTAGGAACTCGAGGATTCTGATAGCGTGGGGCAATGAACAGACAGAAGCGGGTTACTTTAGTGCAAATAGTGTATTTTATAACAGCAGTGACACCCAAAAACAATATGCTGATAACCTGAAATGAGACAAGTCCTAAAGCTATATAGCAATTCAGTAAAGTTCCTAAAACAGGGTCCTCATAAACATGTGATCCAAGGTGAGTGTAACACTCAGGTGACGTGGCGCAGTTCACAAAGTAGTGATGCAGAGAGAGTCCAATCAGGTATGTAGCAAGCACAGGTAAATCCCAGACGCAGCAAGAGCACAGGAAAGTCCAAAAGCTGATTCACAAGTTGATCCCTGGAGTAGCATGAACACAGGTGAGTCCAGAAACAGGTTCACATTAAGGCATACGGTAGGTGACAGTTCCGACTGCTCTCATTGGGGACGAGTGAAGGGTTAAGAACCACACATAGTTCAGGAACACAGTTCTTACCAGATACCGTGAACCAAGGGTTAAGTTCCAAAGATGAATGCAGCTTTCCTACAGAGAACAGGGAATGTCCAGAGCCACAGCAGAAGCACACTCAGAAACCAGCAGCACAGCTGAAGGAAGCAGAATACTCCAGCAAGGAAAGGCAGCACCTGAGCCGGTTTTATACACATGAACAGGAAGTAGGGCACACAAAAACAGCAACCTCCAACTTAACAAAGGGCAAATTCATTCACAAGGTGATTTAGAAAACCCGGAATACTGACAGTTGGCTCCCTGAATAGCACCCGGTGCGCCCTGTGTGTTGGACGGTCTCAGGAGGAGACAGACGTCCTGAATAACACACAGACAGAACACGTGAGTTGTGTGGTTTTTTTTCCTCTTTTCTCAACTCAGCTTGTGGTGGCTCAGTGGGGTCAAGAAAGTGACAACTCGGCGGGGTTACGAAGGTGACAAGCGGCTTGCTGTAACTCGGGGTTTTGAAGGTGACACCAGCAGCTTTGTGTGAACGGCAGCCGGAGGTGTCGGAGATCGGTGACAGCAGGAGCTGTGGTGGTGCCAACAAGAACTTGTGTGGTATCGTTAAAGACATAAACTGTGGTGTGTGAACTGTGGTCTGAGGAGACCTGTAGAAAGCACATGGGGAAATCCCAAAAGGGGGTGGTAACCCAAATCGGGGTGGTAACCCAAAAAGGGGTGGAGTCCCAGAGGGAGACTGTGACCCAAATGGGGGTGGTAACCCAAAAAGGGGTGGAGTCCCAAAAGGGGATAGTCGCCCAAAAGGGGGTGGAGTCCTGGGGAAAGCGGGTGGAGCATCCCGATGTGAAAAAGCTGGTACAGATGAACTGTTGCCAGGAGCAAATGTCCTATGTCTGTCCTATCTGCCTGGTGAACTACCCAGCCGGCACGATGCCAAGGGGGTGTGGCCTCCAGATAGATATAGTTGGTCTGGTCGACCCTGGGAGCCCGGTGACTCTAGTGCGGGTTGCTCCTGAGTTACCCGGCAAAAAGGTGGGGGTTACTTGCAACCACGGGCGCACTCAGAGTTGCCCGGTCGCCAGGGTAGTCTTTGAGACAGGTTGGGACATCGAGGGACAGGATGTAGCGATAGTCCCGAATCTGTCCTGTCCAGTGGTTATAGGCCACAACTCTAGACTGTTCTCTGGCTTGTGGGAGAGGGGATTTCCTCTACAGCAAGGGGTTGGAGACATTTCTACTGTTGGGCTAACAGATATTGAGACGGTAACTGCTCCTGACGTGGACAGGTCGGAGGTAGAAGTGACCGGAGGAAGGGGTGCATCTGCCTAACGGACGGACCTGACGTCTTGTGACATGACTGGCGGTGAGCTGGTAGATGAGATGACTGGAGCGGACACACGGTCAGAGGGTAACTGGAGGGTTCACTCGGATGATCGGGGTGAATGTGGCTCTGAGAGAGAAAGGGAGCACGGACTTGAAGAGCTAGAGAAGGAAGTCTCAGAATTCAAAGGTCACCTGTCAACGTGGCAAGGTCTGTGTCAGAGACACCGCACTACACTTGCTCATAGAGCCAGTGCGCGTGTCCTGAGTACAGAAGCAGTGCTAAACGAGGTACAGGAGGAATAAACAGACGGGAGGTCAGACAAAGCCAAAGGTCATACACAGGATCACAGTACAGTACCAGGGATGAGACAGAGCGGATAATCAGGGCCAAGCAGAGATCAAAACCAAACAGACATAGGAGGTACCAGGCAGAATCCAAAGCGATATCCAGAGAACAGACCGAGTCATACACAGAGAATCAAGTAACCAGAACACAGCACAAACACACTCAGGGGTCACCACACAAATGCCAAGGGCAAGAGTATAACTGACAGGGATGGGAGCGTCCTGAGGCTATTAGAAGCCTCCCCCAGAACCAGGGAGAGGCCACAATCATAGCCCCAGGTGTGCAGGTAAGCCTGCATCGGGATCACAACCTTTAACCCCAGAAATGCCAGTCATCAGCACTGGTTCCAAACATTAACCCCACGTGTGCGAGTAAAACCCGCACTGAGATCATGACAGTCTGAATAAGTCCCTCAGAGAAGACGTACGAGTACTAACAAATGGTAAGAGGTCTTCTGTGGGAGAAGAACTGGGACGAAGGCTTACAGAGGCCAGGCCCAAGTGGTGAACAGAGTGAAGATAAGAAGAAACTGAAAAGTATGGAAGCAGAGATGATCCATATGCAGGAGGGGCTTGCTGCTGCAGAGCATGCTAAAAGGCAAGCACAGCAGGAAAGAGATGAACTGGCTGATTTAATTGCCACCACCAGTGGTAAAGATGCTCTGGCTTTGGAAAAAAAATAGGCATCTAGAGTCTCGCATTGCACGGCTTGAAGAAGAATTGGAGGAAGAACAAGGCAACGTTGAATTAGCCAATGACAGGCTGAGAAAGGCCACACTTCAGGTTGACCGGATGAATGGTGATCTGAATGCAGGACGTAGTAATGCTCAGAAGAACGAGAATGCCCATCAGCAATTAGATCGCCAGAATAAGGAGTTAAAAGCAAAGGTTGCACAACTGGAGGAACAGCTTGATGCAGAAACTAAAGAGCGACAATCTGCAAGCAAATAACTATGTCGTACCGAGAAAAAACTGAAGGATGTACTAATGCAAATGGATGATGAAAGGCGTAATTCTGAGCAGTACAAAGGCCTGGCGGAGGGAAATAATGTGCGTCTGAAACAGCTGAAGCGCCAGGTGGAAGAAGAAGAGAATGAGGCTCAACGTGCCAATACGTTGTACCGTAGATTACAGCGTGAACTAGAGGATGCTACAGAGACAACAGATGCAATGAACCATGAGGTTAATGTACTGAAAAGCAAACTTAGACGTGGTGATGTACCATTTGTTATAAGACTCATAGATAGAAAAGGAATTGATGGAGCGCCACTGGAGGAGTGTGATGACTAAACAGTGTCTGATGACGCAGACAGACTGTGACTGGAGGGCCAAAGATCAAGGCCAATATTCTGACTGCTGGGGAGGCCTAACCTAGAGATGAGGCCATATGACAGACAAAACAGACGGAGATGGTTCTCTCGACCTGTTGGGCAAGGTGACATGGGTGCCCGGTCTCGAGATCCCGGGGTGATGTTGTGTGTTCAACCCCACAAGTTTGAACAGAGGGGGAGGTATGTGGTGTAGTGACCACTGTGTCCGCTAGGGGGTGCTGTGTGGGTGTCCCAGGAGAGAGGATGAGTGGCAGGATGCTGAATGATCGTTATGTATCCCAAGGTAGGTGGCCTTGGGATGGAAGCTTGAATATGTGTGTTGATCAGCAGAGGTACTGCTGAGCTTTCGTTACACTGTGTCAGGGAGAGCTTTCCAGGTAGCTGGTGAGATGGGCGGAACCAGCTACCTACAAACCCACCTAGGGGCGGTGTCTAGAACGCCATAGTAAAGTGGATGTGTGTGAAGGAACTGCGATGAGGTCATAGCCATGTGATCCGGTGGGCGTGGCTATGGACCATATAAGGTGACCAGGGTAGGTCACATGAGTGAATGCTTGGACCGGGTTGGTCCGTAGGGAAGGTCTCGTGCAGGAAGTAGTGGCTGCCTTCCTAACCGCACGTGTGGACGCTGTGTATAATGGATGCAAGTGCATGAGAGTTCCCAGGGGAGGGAATGGACGTCTGCAGTGTGGTGAAGCAACCATGAGGTAACCCGGCCACGGGGTGAGATAACTGAGAGGCTAGAGAGCCTGCATATTGGACATTGCATAACCTGTGTGACTACAGGGTTAACAGAATTGAGCTCTGTCATGGACGCTATGCTGTTGTATATGAACTTTCTGTTGCTGTTCATGGTTTATGATGCTTAATAAACCGCATGGACTGTTGGAGTTATATGAGAAACCCGTGCCGGACCTGGTTATTTGGCTGCGAATGTCCCCTACCTGAATAACAAGCGGTACCTTACACTACCTAACTTGGAGCAATCCAATTCATTTGAGTGTATTTTTTAGTTCACTACAAGCTAAAGGGGTTCATTATTAAGTGCAAATTTTAATTATTTATTTATTGATATCTGTAATTTGTATGTAACCCCTTCTAATGTACAGCACCATGGAATCAATGGTGCTATATAAATAATAATAATAATGCCCAGTTGGACTTAACAAGTTTAACTTTTGAGGTGCCACATACTTTGATAGTTAACAACAGAGAGACAGAATTTATAAAAAACGCAAACATTTTACTCAGCTCTGCAGCGCCTTATACATCATGTCAGGTTCAACATGTAAAATTTGGCCTGGACTTCTCTCATCTCTGGTTGTGTTTCCTGGCCAGATCTTCAAACTATATTTTTACTGAAACACTAGAGTGTTTGAAAGAGTTATATTCCTGGCTGCAATCATGTAGCTAGCCTTTTATTCATGCTGCCCACAGCGTGGGCAGCATGAGCCAGCGACTAGGTTCCTTTTAAAGGGATTCTGAATATGTGAGTAGGATCTACCCTTCTAAGGTGTTTACATGGACATGTAGGTCATAGGAAGCTGAATAAAATGATACTTGATATTTGTGATCTGATGTTTAATTCACAAGAAATCCATATTTTTCTTAATATGTAAATGAGCTGTTAAGAAATTCCCAGTGAGAGACTGGTAGATCAGAAGAGCAGACTGTCAGTCATTACATGTCTCACACCGGTAACATCCCCTGTCATTTATAATAAGCCCTGGAGGCAGATTCTCTTATATTAGGGAAAAAATGATTTGTCTAGAATAAGATATCAGATTACAGATCAAAGTATAATTTTATTCAGCCTCCTATGACCTAGATGCTCACATAGGACGGGTGATCCTACCGACAACTCCCATTTTAGTTTACTTTATAAACATAAAATGTACCTTTCTAAACACATTTTGGATTTTTTCATTGAAAGCAAATATATGAATGTTTAGTTTGATTCTTTTGCTTTTATTTTGAAATGCAGGGCATGTAGAAGTTGTCCGTTTTCTTCTCGAGGCATGCAAAGTTAACCCATTCCCAAAAGACAGGTAATTCTTTTTAAATACTGTAAAAATATTTTTTTGTAAATCAATGTTTTGAAACCGTTACAGTATGGTATTCTCTTTAGAGTTTTTGTATCAAGTCGGGCCTGTTCTGTCAAGCATAACTTATAAAACTATAGGGTCACAGATTTCTCCTTGCCCCAAAATGAAGTTTTTGCCGGTAAACGGTCATTAGCCAGAAAAGGCATGCAAACATAAACAAGCGTGCCACAACCTTACACTGGTTTGCTGAAGTACACATGATGGAGTAGTTTTAAGTCCCAGCTCATCAGCTACATTTGACTGTACTCTAAATATTTTTCTTTACCCCAAATGTCTCTTTATATTGATTATAATACATTGAATTGTTTACCTTGAATATGGCAGGTTGCAATAATGATTGTCCTCTAGCAGAATCCAATTTTGATTTCTGTATGCTTATAAATATGACCGTAGTGATTACATAAATACTTTGACAATTCTTTTTCAATTGGGCCCAAGGAATTTACGATAACTCAAGAAAGTTATATTTAGAAAGTTATTTATACTCCTGCAGTATAATGGGTTTTCAAATAAAACAGACTAGCTTGGCCCGTGCAAAATTTTCGTACATTGGTCGTCGGGGGCGCAGGCAATTTCAGAAAAAGCAAGCTAGGCAGATGTAAATGTATTTCATGAGATGATGAACACAGACATGTATATATATGTAGAGTGGTAATACATTAAATTGGTTTAATAAGTAGAGGCCAAAAAATGTTTTCCGGTTGATATGCCACCTGCAGGTCATTGTGTCTTTCTGCGGGTTTATGAAAATGAATGTTTAAACTGTATTTAGTGATAAAATCATGGTTGTGTGGTTTGTTTGACTGTTTCCTTGCTGAAGGGGGCAAGTTTACCTTTCAAATGGTGTATCGCGTGTGTGTGTGTGTGTGTGTGTGTGTGTGTGTGGCGAATTAATCATTGAAAAAGCAGTGCATGTTTACAAATGTGTTGGTAGTGTGCTTTGGGGTACTGTGGTGCCACCTGCAGGTCATTTTTCCTTTCTGTAGGTTTATGAAAATTAATATTCAAACTGAATTTTGTGATCAAATCGTGGATGTGTGGTTTATTTGGCTATTTTCTTGCTGAAGGGGGCAAGTTTACCTTTCAAATGGTGTATTATTTGTGTGTGTGTGGGGTGAAGTAATCAGCGAAAAAGCTGTGCATGTTTACAAATGTGCTGGTAGTGTGCTTTGGGGTACTGTGGTGCACCTGCAGGTCATTTTTCCTTACTGTAAGTTTATGAAAATTAATGTTTAAACTATTTTGTAATCAAATCGTGGATGTGAGGTTTGTTTTGGCTATTTTCTTGCTGAAGGGGGCAAGTTTACCTTTCAAATGGTGTATCATTTGTGTGTGTGGGTGCAGTCTGAACGGGGATACAAAGGAATCACAGAAAAACAGTATTTAGAAGTAATAGAATAGATAGGGTCATCTTTGTGAATGTACCTCTGTAATGATTTTGGAAGAAGGGGTGGAATTAAAAAAAAAACATTGGTGGAATTGCTTGGTTTTCTGTTTTATTTTGTTTTTTTGTGCGTGTCTTTTTAGGGAGTTTTCTTCAATGGCATTCAGTGTGTGTGGTCAGTGCACTTGGAATACAAAATATAAGTAGATCTCAGGGGCGTAACTAGAACTGATTGGGCCCTGTTGTGAGTTCATTTTCCCCTTCGTCACTGAGGTCTGGTGAACTCCCTATTCTGGTAAAGGAAGGTAATGAGCCTGATTATCAGGCACCTGAGCCTAATGAGGATGACTGGCTGAGTGGAGTCACGGACTGGATATAAGGCTGCCGACGCCCTTCTGCCCTGCGGGTGATTTCTCTGTGGACTTCTAGGAGACCAGTCTGATTCCTGCTCCTCTAAAGCTAAGTTTTCTGCTTTGCCTGTTAGCATTAGTGTTTTGTTTTTGTTTTCCTTGCTTTTCTGGATTCTGCCATTCCCTGCTGGGGTGAGCTGAATCTCCTTTTGCCGGTTGCTCTGTCTTCAGAATATTCCTGAGTACTGACATAGCTTTTTTGAAGCCTAGCGTCTTCAGGGCCTTTTTCACTGTCAGTTTGTTGGCTCTTATTTTCATAGGGTTTTTCACGGATTGCAGACAGCAGCCTTCCTGTCCTTTTCTATCTAGTTAGCTTGGGCCCCGTCTTTGCTCAGTCTCTCTTTCTGTCTGTGTTAGTGTTTTCATCTTGCTTCACCGTCATTATATGTTGGGGGCTGCCTATTGCTTTGGGGTCTGCTCTGGGGCAGTTTATATTTCCCCTTTCTTTCTTTAGACCTATTTAATTCTCCGGCTGTGATCGAGGGGTCTAGGGCATCGTAGGAACCCCCCACGGCTACTGCTAGTTGTGTTGATAGGTTCAGGGGTCTGCAATCCGATAGCTGCCAACCTCTCTGGTTTTCTGGACTTAGCTAGCATTCCTGTTTTTGCCTCCTTCAGTGACTCATTCATAACAGAATCACCCGCCATACCGCAGATCCTAGGGTACTCAATAGCAGGAAAAAATTGTGTTTAAAAAAACAAAAAAGGTGTGTGTATATTCTTTCCTCTATATCTCTGAGGCCGTAGGGGGAATTTTTTTTTTCTCTCTCAATGGAGATAAAGCAATTGTCTGATCGTGTGGAGCAGCTCGCTGCGGAAGTGCGGGGAATTTCCGCTTACCTTGCCCGTTCGCATGCTGTTGAACCAAAGATCCCTACACCTGATGTATTTTTTGGGGATCGATCTAAATTTTTGAGTTTCAAAAATAATTGTAAATTATTTTTTGCCTTGAAGCCTAACTCGTCAGGGAGCTCCGCCCAGCAGGTTAAAATTGTCATCTCTTTGCTGCGTGGCGATCCCCAGGATTGGGCGTTTTCTTTGAAACCAGATGATCCTATTCTGACTAATGTGAATGCATTCTTTCAAGCTTTGGGGTTGTTGTATGACGAACCTAATGCTATTGATCAGGCTGAAAAGACCCTGTTGGCATTGAACCAGGGTCAAGATTCTGCAGAGTTGTACTGTCAAAAGTTCCGAAAGTGGGCGGTCCTTACTACCTGGAATGATAATGCCTTGGCTGCTCTCTTTCGGAAGGGTTTGTCAGAAGCCGTAAAAGATACTATGGTGGGATTTCCTGTTCCCTCTGGTCTGGACGATTCTATGTCATTAGCCTTTCAGGTTTATCGGCGTTTACGTGAACGCAGGATTGCACGAGAGGTGTTGCCACCGGTTGAACAGACGTCTGAACCTATGCAATGTGATAGAGTTTTGTCTAAGGCGCAACGTCAGGAGTTCAGAAGGCGTAATAAGCTGTGTTTTTTCTGTGGAGATGCCTCGCATAATATTTCTGTTTGTCCTAAACGAGAGAAACGTTTTGCACACACGTTTTCTGTTGGTGGTGTTCAACCTAAGTTTCTTCTGGCAATTATTCTGATCTGCTCCCTGTCCACATTTTCCGCCAAGGCTTTTGTGGATTCGGGAGCAGCGCTAAACCTAAAGGACTTGGATTTTGCTAAACGTTGTGGATTTCCTATGACACCCCTGCAGACGCCTATCCCTTTGAGGGGTATTGATGCCACTCCTTTGGCGAAAAATAAACCTCAGTTTTGGACCCAGGTGGTAATGCGGGTCGCCCCAGACCATCAAGAAAATTGCAGATTTTTGGTGTTGCATGGTCTGCATGATGCCGTTGTTCTGGGGTTTCCCTGGTTGCAAATTCATAATCCAGTTTTGGATTGGAAATCTGTGTCTGTGGTGAGTTGGGGTTGTCGGTGTGCCTTTAGTGAGGCTCCGGTTTTTTCCACCTCTCCTCAGTCGCATGATGTTCCTGACTATTTGGCGGACTTTTATGATGTATTTAGTGAGAATGAGTCTGCGTCCTTCCTCCTCATAGGAGTTATGACTGTGCAATTGAACTAAGCCCGGGGTGTAAATTTCCCAAGGGTCGGCTTTTCAATTTATCTGTACCCGAGCACGAGGCTATGCGGTCCTATATTAAGGAGGCGTTGGAGAAGGGTCATATTAGACCATCCTCTTCACCCTTAGGTGCGGTTTTTTTTTTTGTGGCCAAAAAGGATGGTTCTTTAAGGCCTTGTATTGATTATCGTGCCCTCAATAAAATTACTGTTAAATATCAGTATCCGTTACCCCTGATTTCGGATCTATTCTCTAGAGTTAGAGGTGCTTGCTGGTTTACCAAGCTTGACCTCAGGGGGGCGTATAATCTTATCCGCATTAAGCAGGGGGATGAATGGAAGACGCGTTTAATACTCCGGAGGTACATTTTGAGTACCTGGTGATGCCTTTTGGGCTCACTAATGCCCCTTCTGTCTTCCAGTGCTTCATGAACGATATTTTCCGAGACTTTGTCGATCAATTTTTGATTATCTATCTGGATGATATTTTGATCTTCTCCAAGGATTGAGATTCTCATGTGGAACATATTCGGACTGTGTTCCGGATCTTGAGGGAGAATTCCCTGTATGTCAAAGGATCGAAATGCCTTTTTGGAGTACAGAGGATTTCATTTTTGGGATTTATTTTGTCTCCGTCAACTATTGAAATGGACCCGGCCAAGGTACAGGCCATTTATGATTGGGTTCAGCCCACTTCTTTGAAGGCCCTCCAGAAGTTTTTGGGTTTTGCTAATTTTTATCGGAAATTTATAGCAAAATTTTCTAGTATTGCCAAGCCATTGACTGATCTGACTAAGAAGGGTGCTGATGTGTTGAATTGGTCTCCGGAGGCTGTTGCTTCCTTTCAGGAGCTGAAGCGAAGATTTACCTCCGCCCCGGTTTTGCGGCAACCTGATGTCTCACTCCCGTTCCAGGTAGAGGTGGATGCTTCTGAGATTGGTGCAGGAGCTGTTTTGTCCCAAAAGGATCCTGTAACATCTAAAATGAATCCCTGTGCTTTCTTTTCCCGAAAGTTCTGTCCATCTGAACGTAACTACCGTGTTTCCCCGAAAGTAAGACAGTGTCTTACTTTCTTTTTATCCCCAAAAGCCCCACTATGTCTTACTTTCGGGGTATGTCTTATATTGGAAAAAAATTGTCGACTTTTTTGTTTTAACCATAAAATTAACATTTATTAACAACCTGAACAGTATTGTATTCACCACAAAACAGTATGCCAGTGTGTATGTTTTACTGATGTATGATTAATACTGTGTGCATTACCGTATTTTAAGCAGGAGGCGGCAGTGACAAGTGCAGGGGACGGCGCGGTGACGTATGGAGGGGGGGCGGAGCGGAAGTGGGCAGGAGGCGGCGCTCATTTGGATCAGACGGAGGCGGCAGACGTGGTGACGTATGGAGGGGGGGCAGCGCGGAAGTGGGCAGGAGGCGGCGCTCATTTGGATCAGACGGAGGCGGCAGACGCGGTGACGTATGGAGGGGGGGCGGCGCAGAAGTGGGCAGGAGGCGGCGCTCATTAAGATCAGAGGGAGGTGGCAGACGCGGTGACGTATGGAGAGGGGGACGGTGCGGACGTGGGCAGGAGGCGGCGCGCAGCTAGATGAGAGGGAGGCGGCAATACCCCCGTGTTTCCCCGAAAGTAAGACATATGTCTTACTTTCGGGGTACGGCTTATATTAGCCGACCCCCCTGAAACCCCCGATACGTCTTACAATCGGGGGTGTCTTACTATCGGGGAAACACGGTATGATGTGGGGAATCGGGAACTGTTGGCCATGAAATGGGCATTTGAGGAGTGGAGACATTGGTTGGAGGGAGCTAAACATCATGTTGTGGTCCTCACTGACCACAAGAATTTGATTTACCTAGAGTCGGCTAAACGCTTGAACCCTAGACAGGCTAGGTGGGCCTTGTTTTTTACACGTTTTGATTTTGTGGTCTCTTTTCTTCCTGGAACTAAGAATGTCAAGGCAGACGCCCTCTCTAGGAGTTTCTTTGCTGATTCTCCTGTGGTGACCAAGCCTGCTACCAACTTAGGCGAAGGGGTAGTTCTTTCTGCCATCTCGCCCGATTTGAGACTTGCTCTGCAAGAGTTCCAGGAGGACAAACCTGAGCGTTGTCCCAGTGGAAAGTTGTATGTTCCTGACCAGTGGAAGAAGAGAGTGATGTCTGAAGTTCATTGCTCTGCATTGGCTGGTCATCCAGGTATTTTTGGTACTTGAGATCTGGTGAGTCGCTCTTTTTGGTGGCCCACCTTGTCTCATGATGTCAGGAATTTTGTGCAGTCCTGTGGGACTTGCTCCCGGTCTAAACCTTGTTCTCGCTCTAGTGGGTTGTTGATGCCTTTGCCGGTCCCCAGGAGGCCATGGACCCATATTTCAATGGATTTCATCTCTGATATGCCGGTCTCTCAAAGAATGACTGTTATTTGGGTGATTTGTGATAGGTTCTCTAAGATGGTTCATCTTGTACCACTCCCTAAGTTGCCATCTTCCTCTGAGTTGGTGCCCCTGTTTTTGCAACAGGTGGTTCGCTTACACGGGATTCCTGAGAACATTGTATCTGACAGAGGAGTTCAGTTTGTGTCTAGATTTTGGAGGACTTTCTGTTCCAAGCTGGGAATTCAGTTGTCCTTCTCCTCTGCTTTTCACCCTCAGACCAATGGACAGACAGAGAGAACAAACCAGACCTTGGAGTCGTATTTGAGATGTTTTATTTCCGCTGATCAGGATGATTGGGTTTCATTTTTGCCCTTGGCCGAATTTGCTTTAAATAATAGAGCTAGTTCTGCCACTTTGATGTCACCTTTTTTTTGTAACTTTGGGTTTCATCCTCGATTTTCTTCAGGGCAGGTGGAGCCTTCTGCCTGCCCAGGTGTTGACACTGTGGTGGAGAGAATGCACCAGATCTGGGACCAAGTGGTGGATATGTTATCTCCCAGGAAAAGGCCCAGCGGTTTTCCAATCAACATAGGACCATTGGTCCACAGTTTAAGATTGGTGATATGGTGTGGTTATCATCAAAAAATATTGCTATGAAGGTGGCTTCTCCTAAGTTTAAGCCTAGATTTATTGGACCTTACAAGATTTTGGAGATTATTAATCCTGTCTCTTTTCGTTTGGCTCTTCCTGTCACATTTAAAATCCATAATGTGTTCCACAAGTCCTTGTTGAAGAGGTTTGTTGAACCAGTAGTTCCTGGGGTGGCACCTCCACACCCTGTATTGGTTGAAGGTAACATGGAATATGAGGTAGAGAAAATACTGGATTCCCGTCTGGCCAGACGGAGACTCCAGTATTTGGTTAAGTGGAAGGGTTATGGTCAGGAGGATAATTCCTGGGTCTCTGCCTCTGATATTCATGCCAAAAGATTGGTGCGTGCCTTTCATCGGGCTCACCCTGATCGCCCTGGTGGCGTGGTTGAGGGTTCGGTGACCCCTCCTCTCAAGGGGGAGGTACTGTTGTGAGTTCATTTTCCCCTTCGTCACTGAGGTCTGGTGAACTCCCTATTCTGGTAAAGGACGGTAATGAGGCTGATTATCAGGCACCTGAAACCTAATGAGGATGACTGGCTGAGTGGAGTCACGGACTGGATATAAGGCTGCCGACGCCCTTCTGCCCTGCGGGTGATTTCTCTGTGGACTTCTAGGAGACCAGTCTGATTCCTGCTCCTCTAAAGCTAAGTTTTCTGCTTTGCCTGTTAGCATTAGTGTTTTGTTTTTGTTTTCCTTGCTTTTCTGGATTCTGCCATTCCCTGCTGGGGTGAGCTGAATCTCCTTTTGCCGGTTGCTCTGTCTTCAGAATATTCCTGAGTACTGACATAGCTTTTTTGAAGCCTAGCGTCTTCAGGGCCTTTTTCAGTGTCAGTTTGTTGGCTCTTATTTTCATAGGGTTTTTCACAGATTGCAGACAGCAGCCTTCCTGTCCTTTTCTATCTAGTTAGCTTGGGCCCCGTCTTTGCTCAGTCTCTCTTTCTGTCTGTGTTAGTGTTTTCATCTTGCTTCACCGTCATATGTTGGGGGCTGCCTATTGCTTTGGGGTCTGCTCTGGGGCAGTTTAGATTTCCCCTTTCTTTCTTTAGGCCTATTTAATTCTCCGGCTGTGATCGAGGGGTCTAGGGCATCGTAGGAACCCCCCACGGCTACTGCTAGTTGTGTTGATAGGTTCAGGGGTCTGCAATCCGATAGCTGCCACCCTCTCTGGTTTTCTGGACTTAGCTAGCATTCGTGTTTTTGCCTCCTACGGTGACTCATTCATAACAGGGCCCCATAGCAAACTTTTAAACGGGGCCCCATCAAAGGCACATCCCTCCAGGAACTACATTTCCCAGAGGTCCATGCGGCAGGCAGCTCTGCAGAGAGCTAATAGACAGCGAAGGCTCCGGGAAGGGGCGGGACTGAACTAGTCTGAAGCAATACACTCTGTGACTGGCTGCAGGCAGGGAGGCGGGCCCAATATGTTCTTCGCTCCGCACAGCAGGCACAGAAAAGCAGCGTAGGCTGCAAAATCATAGTGTACATTTTTTTCCGCCGGGGCCCCGGATCCCCTACACCAGTGGTCCCCAACCTTTTTTGCACCAGGGACCGGCTTCAAGCAAGACCATTCTTCCATGGCCCGGCAGGGCGGGGATGGAGGTGTGACAGGGGCGGGGCTTTAGTCATAAGGGGGCAGGGCTATGGACGCGGTTGTATTTTAGCAGTGCATACTTATCATTTAATTATAACATTTATAATGTGACTCAACTCACCATAGGTTTTGAATGAGTGGGAGCACCTGGTTTGTTTCTCTGTTTCAGTGGGAGCCCTGGGCTACTTCTACTGATGACCGTCACTGCTAATGATGATTGGAACCTACAAGGAAATGGAGCATTGAGCACTTAAGAAAAATTGTACTAGAGTACTGTACATGCTGATAATTTTCTAATCATCAGAAAATGTATGTGTGGTTCCCCCCATCCTGTCCAGCTCTGTGTGGCTTCCCCTGTTGTATGCATGGCTCCCCTGTCCCATCCTTGTATACATGGCTCTGCTCCCACTCTTCCATCCTGTATACATGGCTCTGCTCCCATCCTGTATACATGGCTCCGCTCCCACCCTCCCATCCTGTATACATGGCTCTGCTCCCAATCTCCCATCCTGTATACATGTCTCTGCTCCCATCCTTGTATACATGGCTCTGCTCCCACCCTCCCATCCTGTATACATGGCTCTGCTCCCACTCTCCCATCCTGTATACATGGCTCTGCTCCCACTCTCCCATCCTGTATACATGGCTCTGCTCCTAATCTCCCATCCTGTATACATGGCTCTGCTCTCAACCTCCCATCCTGTATACATGGCTCCGCTCCCACCCTCCCATCCTGTATACATGGCTGTGCTCCCACCCTCCCATCCCGTATACATGGCTCTGCTCCCACCCTCCCATCCTGTATACATGGCTCCCCTGTCCCATCCTGTATGCATGGCTCCCCTGTCCCATCCTGTATGCATGGCTCCGCTCCCACCCTTCCTCCCTTGTATATATGGCTCTGCTTCCACTCTCCCTCCTTTGTATATATGGCTCTGCTTTCACTCTCCCTCCCTTGTATAAATGGCTCTGCTCCCACTGTCCCTCCCTTGTATATATGGCTCTGCTCCCACTGTCCCTCCCTTGTATATATGGCTCTGCTCCCACTCTCCCTCCCTTGTATATATGGCTCTGCTCCCACTCTCCCTCCCTTGTATATATGGCTCTGCTCCCACTCTCCCTCCCTTGTATATATGGCTCTGCTCCCACTCTCCCTCCCTTGTATATATGGCTCTGCTCCCACTCTCCCTCCCTTGTATATATGGCTCTGCTCCCACTCTCCCTCCCTTGTATATATGGCTCTGCTCCCACTCTCCCTCCCTTGTATATATGGCTCTGCTCCCACTCTCCCTCCCTTGTATATATGGCTCCGCTCCCACTCTCCCTCCCTTGTATATATGGCTCCGCTCCCACTCTCCATCCCTTGTATATATGGCTCCACTCCCACTCTCCCTCCCTTGTATTTATGGCTCTGCTTCCACTCTCCTCCCTTGTATATATGGCTCCGCTCCCACTCTCCCTCCCTTGTATATATGGCTCCGCTCAGCTCCTCCATTCTCCCCCATTATACTTACCCTCACGTCGCTGAACTTCCCTCCCTGCATCTCGCGGCGCTTCAGCTTCTTCCTGTGCGGAGCGGTCACGTGCTACCGCTCATTAAGGTGCATGAATATGGACACCACGCCTATGGGAGAGGAGTGGCGTCCATATTCATGACCTTAAATGAGCGGTACACTTGACAGCTCAGTGCTGGATGAAGCCGCCACGCCGACAGTGACCGCTATGCAGGGTGAGTATCAGCTGCTACACAGCCGCCGGCTCCCCATGTGTCTGCGGACCGGCAAGAGCACTGCAACGGCCCGGTGCTGGGCCACGGACCGGTGGTTGGGGACCCCTACACTACACGCAACGGGCCGGCGGGCCCCCAAGACAGTGTTGGCCACCCACAGCACCCGCCGGAGCGCCGCAGTAATGTACTTAATTAAATTGCACTACCGGGTAGCGCCGATCGGAGCCGGGGACCCGGGCCCCTATATGGGCTGGGCCCCAAAGCAACCGCTTCGGCTGCTGCCCCGGTGGTTACGCCAGTGGTAGATCTTTTAACAAAAGGGAAGCTATCATGTCTCCAAAATCTATTAACCTGCAGATATGAGGTACATCTGCCCGTTATTAGTAGCTGTCTGATTGCTGCATTAAAAGCACAGCTATCAGAGAGAAATTAACTTTATTCCTCCTGGCATCTCTTTCAGTACACTAGTCATATACGTTAGAAAGTTATTATCCTGTAAAATAATACAGGGTGGGCCATTTATATGGATACACCTAAATAAAATGGGAATGGTAGGTGATATCAACTTCCTGTCTGTGGCACATTAGTACATGGGAGGGGGGAAAACTTTTCAAGATGGGTGGTGACAATGGCGGCCATTTTGAAGTCGGCCACTTTGGATCCAACTTTATAAATGGTCCTCCCAGGTGTAGCCATATAAATGGCCCATCCTGTACTATGTGCAAGTTGATAGCATTTGGGGACATAATAGGCTCCCTTTCACTACTGTTGCACAATCGAAAACAATGTTTTTTCTGTTTACACATTCTATGACCCATAAAGTTTTCTTCTTTCAGTTGACAGAGCTGTATAAATGGTAGTTTCTTTCAAAGCAGCTTGTTCCTTTCACTGGTATCATTTTACAATATATATATATATATATATATATATATATAAGAATTGATCAATTTGATTTGATTCAAATCATATTAGTGGCATTTTTGTTTTTAAATTTGCTAAATTCTGAAAATTTCAACAACTTCTGAATCGATTCCTACAAATTGCTAAAAATGCCTACTACTATTTTACACAATGCAGAAGATTGCACCAGCCAGAGAAGATCACAAAACTTTGGGCGCAAGCCAAGCTGGCTTCTCCATAGTGCCTTAGCCATCAGATCACTTGGTATAGTGCAAGCAATCAGGAAAGAATATCATAGCCTGTTTAAAAGCCAAGACAGGGAATGCAGCAACCATTTGGAAATAAAACTGAATAGGGAGTGGATGTCACAGCTTAGCAATAGAGATAGGTAGGCAAAGCCATTACACAGCAAATAAAGTGTAAGTCTGTGTTTTAACGTCATTTTGTTAAGATTTTGAACAGTTTCACCAAAAACATTGCAGTACTACCATAATTGCAGCACAAAAACACACTGGCCACAATGTATACTGTATGTACATGTGTGTATAATTTATATACATATATATTGTAGTAAAGCCAGGTAGGCTAGGGTTAAATCCTAGCACTACAGGTCCTGAGATTAGATGAGTCTGGCTAGCTCTGCATATAACCAGGCTAGGTGTTGCTTTAGTCTGTCAGCTGGGGGAAGCTGACCAAAGTGGATTGTATTGGAGTTGAAAAGCTAAAGAGAGACAAGCCAGAATCTGTCTCTGAGAAAGAAAGGTCGTGTGCACCAAACTGCAAGTGTCAGTGTTTGCTATGGACAATAGTTGTTTTTAATAAGTGTGCTTGTCACTGCTCGTTACTCATAGAATCATAGAATTTTAGAGATGGAAGGAACCTCAAAGGTCATCGTGTCCAACCCCCTGCTCAATGCAGGATTCACTAAATCATCTGAGACAGATATCTGTCCAGCCTCTGTGTGAAGACTTCCATTAAAGGAGACCTTACCAGCTCTCCTGGCCTTCTGTTCCACTCATTGATGACCCTCACTGTCAAAAAGTTTTTGCTAATATCTATTCTCTTCTCCCTTTCAGTTTCATTCCATTGCTTCTCGTGTTCCCATGTTCAAATGAGTATAATGATGATCTCTCTACACTGTGACCTCCCTTCAGACATTTGTAGACATTAAGTCTCTTCTTAGCCTTCTTTTTTGCAAGCTAAACATTCCCAGATCCTTTAACCATTCCTTGTAGGACATACTTTGCAGACCAGTCACCATTCTGGTTGCTCTTCTCTGAACTTGCTCCAGTTTTTCAATGCCTTTTTTAAAATGTGATTGCACAAGTTGCTCGTTATTTGGCAAGTATTTTTTGAATGCTGGAACTTGAGTATCCATTACGCATGTTTGCTGCATTTTAGACAGCCAATAAACATGTGAAGATTGCCTGCCAGTCACTGTAATTCCGTTGCCATCTTGGTTGTGGCATTACTCTGATTAGCTGGCCGCATAGCATCATCGGGTCTATATAAAACCCGTGATGCTATGCTTGTCACACTGTGCCCCGGAACAAGGCAGAACAGGGAGAGTTGCTACTGAAAGAGGGACAGAATTGTAGCTGTGTGTTAGGCAAGGATTCATCCACATTTGCATTTCTTTCAAGTACAATAAATGCCCTTCTTAGAGCTAAAATCAATAGTAATACTGCTGTTAGCAGCACTTAGGGAGCGGTTGTGTGTCACGGGTTTACCGCAACAGAGAGAAGCCAGAAGACCACAGCACCTGATTTCTCCTACTCCTGCACTGATTAGAAGCACTTAACCTTCTTATTAAATGGTGTAAATTTCTTTTATCAATCCAGGGGTTAATCTGCTCTGTTTAGAGCTCCTGGAGCATTTAGGTTCTCAGCTGTGCATGGTTAGCCACGCCCATCTCCTATATAATGAGTTGTTGTTGGTGGTTATTGGAGAAGGCGGTTGGTGGATTTATCTGTGACTGTTGCTAGGTTTTGAGTGTGTGATAATTTCCTTTCTTCTCCTACTTTGGTTTATCCACATCCTCCACTCCCTGGTGCATTCCTCTGTTGTATGTGTAAGTATATTTGTATGTTTGGTATTTTTCGTTACCCTTGTTTGTATTACCTAGTTAATCTGGTTGATGTAGTAGGTAAACGACTACTACTTCCCTCTTCACTGGGTAGGGGAAGGGTACAGACTGATGGTGGATTCAGGAGCTAAGGCAAGGTATGTGGCCCCAGAGTCTTCACCATCAGAAGTAATCCTGGGATCAGGCTGAGCTAGGGTGCCTGCAATTCATACCAAAGCCCCTTCTCATGGTTAACAATATTCTTTTTGCTATTAATCCTGCAAATTGTTCTGTGTAGGGAAATATAAACCATTTTAAATGTGGCAGTTGTGTGTCAAAATATACAGTCAGACTTAGGCCTGTTTCACACTTCCGTTTTTTCAAATCCGTCAAAATCCGTTGTTTTCCGTAAAAAAACGGATCCGCCATTTTTTGCAGGATCCGTTTTTTTTGTCCCATAGACTTCCATTACGGTTACCGCGGATCCGTCAAAAAAACGGATCCGTTTTTTTAAAACCGGATCCGTTGGCATCCGTTTCCGTCAAAAAAACGGAAACGGATCCGTTTGGCGGACACAAAAACTGAAGTGTGAAACAGGCCTTAGTTGGATATCAATAGCGTCACTATATTGCTCCTGCACTGTAACTGGTCCATCTGAGGTGTGCAAATTTTCCTGAAATAGTAATACTGCTATTTGTTTTCAGCAGTGAAGTTTTATACAGCATTTATCATGCTCCAGTTGTACCTCAAAATGAAAAAAAAAGCTTTCTTGGTTAGAAATAGCATCGCTATATTGATACTGCAGCGTAAGAAGTCCATCTCAGGTGGGCCAGTTTTCCTTCATTTGTAATACTGCAAATTTTTTCAGCAGTGAAACTATATATGACATTTATCGTGCTTCAGTTGCACCTCAAATAAAAAAAAAACTTGGTTAGAAATAGCATTGCTATATTGATACTGCAGTGTAATAAGTCCAACTGAAGTGAGCAAACTATCCTGCGATTATAATACTGCAAATCTTTTCCAGCAGTGAAATTTTATATGCCATTTATCATGCATCAAAACAAAAAAAAAGCTTGTTTGGTTAGAAATAGCATCACTATTTTGATACTACAGCAAAAGAAGTCCAAATGAGGTGGGTCAGTTTACCTGCGATTGCAGTACTGCAAATTTTTTCAGCTGTGAAATGATATACGGCATTCATCATGCTCCAGTTGTGCTTCAAAACAAAAAAAAATTGGTTGGTTAGAAAGAGCATCGTTTTATTGAGGTGGACCAATTTTTCGGCAATAGTAAGACTGCAAAGTTTTCTCAACAGGGATATATAAAAAATGTGACGTGATGGTGAGCACAGAGGCCGAGGCCATGGCCACGATGACACTGTGTCTGCCGCGGTAGCACAACAAACACACACATCATGTAGATCTAGATTCATGTCCCATTTTGTAGGGGGCACGGAACTCGACTCTTGAAGCCAATGTGAAAAGGTTGTTGAATAGATAGCAGATAATGCTTCCAGTTACGGTGCCAGCACCACCCTGTCTTCCGTATGGTCCAGTCTCAGTAGCCGTGATTCTAGAACACATAATCCTCACCCTGATCCTCTTTCCTTCCACCATGTTAAGTGCCCGGATACAAGTGATCCAACACTTGAACACTCCAAAGAACTATTCATATTTCCATTTATAGATTCTGGCCTCTCTCCCTGCCCATTTCAAGCGGGACAAGAGGAGATCGCATGTAGCAATGTCCAAATATTTGAGCAGTCACAATCACAAGAAGGCAACTGTGGGAAAATGCAATATTACTGTCGCAAGAGGTGGATGATGATGAGACAATTGCCAACAAGTGATGTAGTTACATCAGCAAGTCAGTAGGAGGACCAGGGTGTGCAAGTGGATGATGAGATGGTGGACGATGAAGTCACTGACCTAACCTGGGATGGTGACATGCAGATCAAGGACATCAGGGCACTGAGGGAGGGATCCTCAGCACTACAACAGGCAGGAAGAGGCAGTTGGGTAGCCAGAGACAAAAGGCAGGCAACTGTTCCCTAGAACACCAACATGGGTGAAGTTGCCAAGGCAAGGGTTAACTGTTCCCAAGTCTGACGATTTTTTAAAAACAGTCTCCCTTAACCAAAACCAGGCTATTTGCAAAATCTGCCAATCCAACATCAGTAGAGGCAGCACAACTACCAACCTGACCACCACCAGCATTCTCAGGCACATGCAAGAAAAGCACCTGAGTACTTGGGCCAAATGACAGGGTCCAGAAACGGTGTCACAAATTACACCACTGCCTCTTTCCCTGTTCTATATGCATGCCAATCCCATCTATGATGTAGGTGAAGATGCCGCCCACCCTGCACCTGTTGTTTCACACTTGCAGCCACCATCAGCGTCCACGTCCTAGTCCCAGCGCAGCGCTCTGTTGTCCCTACCACAGTGATTGGAATGCAAGCATAAATACACAGCCATCCATCCCCAGGCCACAATACTAAATGGCCACATTTCCATACTGCTTGCCCTGGATATGTTGCCATGTAGGCCTGTATATACAGCAGCCTCAACGACTGCTACGTAATATATGCAGCAGTGTCAGTGCCTCTTATTTGATGTATATACAGCAGCCTCATTGTATCCTATATGATATACCGTATACAGCAGAGCTCTCACTGGTTGAGTTCTATAAACATTAGGTGACTAGTGATGAATTTCCCACTTTGATGAGACTAGCAGTGAAATATGGCTTTGTCAGAGAATGTGAGAGCTTTCATTTCAACGAAGTTTAGAATTTGTATTGGAAATTGCCATAGAGTAGATAAATACATTTATATAATTATGATGTTTGAAATTAAAAATCAATTACAGTAACTGTTTTTTTTTTATTTTAAAGGTTATTTCCATCTTATAAAGTGATGACATACTGTACTGTATACATATTACATTATGGTTGGTGGGAATGAAGAATGTGAGGTCTTAGTGGTCAGACCTCTAGCCAACATAATGACAGCAAATACTATTAATATGCTAGCACTTTGCAAGAAGGATACTTTCATGGAATCTGTCAACATGATCCAGCTTTGTGACCTCCTACTGCCCCACCCCAAAAATAAGCGGCTTATATAGTCATGCTGCTCTGTGAAAGGTAACGCCATTCAAACCTTTAGTTACGCAATCTGTTGCTCCCTGACCTACCAAAAAGTGTATTTTAATTTATATGCAAATGAGGTTGAAGTGCTGTGGGCATGGCAAAGCACTTCCTGAGCTTCTGCCTCTAGCAGATTACCCACTTAGTAGCACCTTCTGCTTGGCTGACAACTCGCTATCTTTACTACATCGCCAATAAGCTGTCAGTCAAGCAGGAGGAGAATAGTGTTGTAAACAGATTGCTGGTGGATGGTGCCCATAGAGTTTCTGTAGCAGGTGGCTTATACTCAACCTTCCTGATTTTTTTATATTTTTTTTTTTTTACAGATGGAATAATACACCTATGGATGAAGCTATACATTTTGGACATCATGATGTAGTTAAAATTCTTCAAGAGTACCAAAACAATTATAAACCATTGAATGAACCAAACAATGAGAAAAGTGACCAGACTGTCCAAAAGAATTTAGATGGGTTATTATAAATGGTCACAAATTCCAAGTATTTCCACTTGAGTGTGTTGTGTTGTATAATCATTCAGGAGTGGGATTTTAGTTATAGTAATGTAAATTATACATTTTGATTCTGTTTTCATTGCATCTTCTTGTTGGATGTTTAAGATGAAATCAAAATAACAAAAAGAAAACCAGTACCTGCAAGAAGGGGTTTCCTGGCCATTTACCGCAGGAGAAAGAATGAGTTGATTCATACCCCACTAATATGTGTCAACTAAAAAATAAAGTTTGTTTTAACTGTGTGTCAGTGAGAGTCAAGTTTTACTTTCAACACAGGATTTCTATTCTATTGGCAAATACAATCATATAAACATTGGCATTTTATTATTAAACATATTGTGAAAAAATGAATGTATCTGGCAAAGACTATCATGTTTCGTTAGTCTATTTAAAAAATGTGAAAAATAAAAGATTAAGTTTTAAAAAAAAACCTCCTTATCCTTATGCACTATATGCTCAGTATTTACAGATGTTACTTAGAAAATTAAAGCGGTTTTCCCTGCCTTAAAGCCCCGTTACACATAACGATGTCCCAGCGATCCCACCAACGATCCGACATGGATGGGATCGCTGGGGTATCGTTAGGCTGATCGCTGGTGAGCTGTCACATAGACAGCCCCTCCAGAGATCAGGACCAGCGAGCAACCTGGTTTCCAATGTAAACAGCAGGTATCTAAGAGCCACACCGCTCTTGGATACCCACTGCTTACCCTAGATACCAGTGTGCACGCTGGTATCCAACGTAAACATCAGGTAACTAAGAGCCGCGCAGCTCTTGGATACCCGCGCTGTTTACCCTAGATACCAGCGTGCACGCTGGTATCCAACGTAAACATCGGGTAACTAAGCCGCGCAGCTCTTGGATACCCATTGTTTACCCTAGATACCAGCGTGCGCTGGTATCTTCTAGGGTAAACAGCGGGTATCCAAGAGCCGCACGGCTCTTAGTTTCCCGATGTTTACGTTGGAAACCAGCTTCCAGCATCGCTGATCACTGGTCTCTCGCTGCCACACGCAGCGACGCGTGCTGGCCAGCGGGAGACCAAAAATAAAAAAATGGCCCAGGACGATCGTGCACGATCAGCGATACCCGACAGGGGGGTCCAAGTTAGGCTACAAGTCTACAGTCACTTTATGTACGCACTGCATACATAAAGTGAGGATTCATTGGGAACAGTGGTCATGTGACGGCAAGTATGTGATATGCATACTCCTGGCCACATTCCGACTAGACTGTTACCAGCTTCGCTCAGCATGCTTGAATGGAATGTGGCCGCACCCATCTAGTCGGAATGTAGCAGATTATGCATATCGCATATTTGAGTCACATGAAAGCACTTTCCCGGATCCAGCAGTGGAAAATCCTCAGAGTGCAGTGTGCGCGATGTGAGGAGTCACAGTCTGCAATCGCATAAAGTCAATGCAGACTTGTACCCTAAGACCGCACAATAATTTAAAGCTATTTTCTGTTTCATATTGGATTCCAGAATCTCTTAAATCTATTTTATCAACTGAACGTGTAAGTTAATGTTTATGAAAGATCGTTGTTGGCAGATGCATGCATAGCACATGCATCTGTCTTTCCATTATGCTTCGTTCAACGGCATTTCTTGTCCATGACTGACAGATCTGTTTTCCACAACTTCTCCTGTCAGCATAGGTTGATAAGAGGCAAGATGAAAGGATTTCCTAAACACTGGCCCGGTGGTGACATTGGCAGTCTGTGATGACTGGAGCAGAGTCCTGCGAATCTGATCACACCTGTTAGAATACCTGACATCTCTTCGAATAATAGGATTAGCGATATACACGGTGGGCTATTTTATATGGATACCTAAATAAAATGGGACTGGTTGGTGATATCAGCTTCCAGTGTGGCACATTAGTATGTGGGAGGTGGGAAACTTTTCAACATGAGTGGTGACCTTGGTGGCCATTTTGACGTCGGCCATTTTGGATCCAACTTTATTTATTTATTTATTTATTTATACTATATTTAATGGGAAGAGGGTCATGTGACACTTATTGAGAATTTCACAAGAAAAACATTGGAGTGCTTGGTTTTAACGTAACTTTATTCTTTCTTGAGTTATTTACAAGTTTATGACCACTTATAAAATGCTTTCAAAGTGCTGCCCATTGTGTTGGTTGTCAATGCAACCCTCTTCTCCCACTCAGCCTGTATAATTGGTGTGCAGTGTAAGCCTTAAAGGGGTTTTCTCAAGTTATGAAGTTGTTATAGCTGTAACATGTAAAAACAAAAGAAGAACTTTGCAATTACCGTCACATTTCTATGTAGCACTATTCTCTTGATATTTCTTTTTCTATTTCATTGTGTACAGCTTTTTTTCCAGGCGATCGACCATCAGAAGGGTGGCTGATCATTAGTTGTTTAACCCCTTAAAAACCGCTGATACACATTTAAACAGCGGTCGTTAAGGGGACTTATTCCATCATTGCCATTTTAAAACGGCGTGAATAAGGTTATAACGCCCACCAGCATCAGAAACTCTCTGGAGTTTCAGCTACCGGGAGATCCTGGAGAAGATCAGGGACGGTTTTTCTAGTCCCCAATCACGTGATCACCAGTATTAAATGAATAATGGCGATCACGTAAAAAAAAAGTGCCAGCTATTGAAAACATTTCTCTCTCTTCTGACATGATATACATACTAGAGGTGAGACGTAAGGTCCCTAAGCTCCCCCCCCGATGCCTCCGCAATCTTGCGATCCCTCCAGCTTCGTCCTACCAGCTCGCCACCTCCTCTTCCTGAAAAAAATGGGGGGTGCATGTACGCCCGCTGAGATCTGCCGGCCAGCACCCAGCAACAGGTGGAATTTTTATTTGGTCTCCTATGACAGCACCATGGGATCTGCCCTTCAAGGACAGGAAACCTACAGACATAAAAGGGTATCACCTCTCCCATGAATCAGTTGGGGTTTCCTGTCCTTGACGAGTGAACCTCTTCAGACATACCTGTGAAAATAGAAGATTGATCGAATTCCCAGGCCCAACAAGTCGGTTCTTGCAGCGGGGGTCCCCATGCCTCGGTTGGTGCAAGGTCCCTATAAGCGCCACATTGGGTTCAGGGTGGACCACATGATAGTGAGCGGAGCGGGTGGAGCAATGTCAAGGGAGGATTAGCAGCTCCGGATGGTCGGCACCTGAAGACAGGTGAGTATGCCTGGAGCTTGCCAGTGATGTCTCCTGAGTGGGGCGCTCTGGAGCGTTCAGCCCAACGTTGTGCGGGGGGTCCAGTGGTACTTCCAGCCCGGTGGTGTGTCCAGGCGCCCAGGAGTGTGTCCAGGGTGGTGCCGCGGGGGGACATCTGGTGATGCCGCCGGGCGAGCCCTGATGGTGCATTCGGGGGGCTCTCTAGTGACACGTATGGTGCGGGCCCTGGTGATGTGGCCAGGACCAGCCCTGATGATGCAGTCGAGGGGCTTCCTAATGATGCATCTGGGGCAGGCCATGGTGTCACATCCGTGGCGGGCCCTAGTGAGGCAGCCAGGGTGGGCCCTGATAAAGCGACCGGGGGACTCCCTGGTGACGCATCTGGGCAGGCCCTGATGACACGGCCTGGGGGCGCCATGGTGATACGTCTGGGGGCAGGCCCTGGGGCTGGGGTGTCTGGCGGATCCATTGGTGTGACCAGCGGGGCTCCGGGCCTGCAGGTAGGGGCGGGGCGATCTGGGGTCTGCATCACTTCCGGGGGCGCGGCTCGTGAGCTCTGGGGAAGGGGCTCTAAGATGGCTCTGAGAACCAGGTGACCTGCTGACCCGGATTTCCGTGGGAAAACATGGGGGCGTGCCCATCATTTAAAAAGGGCACATGCACAGACCTCCTTGCTTCTGGGCCTAATCCTTGTTCTGAAAGGATGGAGTCAGACGAGCAGCAGAAATCGGATCCTGAGCAGCAGCGGCCGCTCAGTCAGAAGCCTCGGCATCCTGACGACGACCCCGTGACAGTGCGGGAAGTTGCTGTGTAAGTGAGTCTGGATTCTGCAGAAAGGTCCAGTCAGAGAAGCTCCAGCAGAGTTGACCATTGAGCAGCCTTCAAGTAAGGTCCTTCAGCTGAGATGCGTCCCCCCCCCCGTACCTATTCATTTGATTCATATTGGTAAGTGATCTTCATAAAAGTTCACTAGGTGATGTAGTCTTCCCTTTATTTTTTCTCCTGATCCTGCCAGGGACAGAAGTGTACAGGGAAATCGAGACATAAGGAATGTGCACTTTGTAGGTGCCTCTTGCCAGACTCCTATCCATAGAGGTTATGTCAGTATTGCAACCAGCAGAGGGGACACCTACAGGTGCATCTCACAAAATTAGAATATTATCAAAAAGTTAATTTATTTTAGAGGCAATACAAGCAGAGTGATGTATTTCAAGTGTTTATTTCTGTTAATGTTGATGATTATGGCTTACAGCCAATGAAAACCCAAAAGTCATTATCTCCGTAATTAAGTATACTTTATAATACCAGGTTTAAAAAATGATTTTAAAATCCAGAATGTTGGCATACTGAAATGTATATTCAGTAAATGCACTCAATACTTGGTCGGGGCTTCTTTTGCATCAATTACTGCATCATTGCGGCATGGCATGGAGGCGATCAGCCTGTGGCACTGCTGAGGTGTTATGGAAGCCCAGGTTGCTTTGATAGCAGCCTTCAGCTCTTCTGCATTGTTGGGTCTGGTGTCTCTCATCTTCCTCTTTACAATACCCCATAGAGAGCTTAAGGTCAGATGAGTTTGCTGGCCAATCAAGCACAGTGATACTGCTGTTTTTAACCCCTCTCTGACATTAGACGTACTATTCATCCATGTGACCTGGGCTTTACTTCCCAAGAACGGAATATTATGCCATAGCAATTGGCCCCGCACACGGGTGGTGTGAGGTCGATTGCAGCCGGGTGTCCGCTGATTCTCTAAGCAGACACCCGGCACTAAGTGCCAGTAGCGTTCACAGACCACTCCCGAGACTTTAGTCCCCGGAATACTGCGATCGAACACGATCTCAGCATTCCGGGAGCAGGCAGAGGGCTGACACTCTCTGCCTTTGGACTGGAGACCCCGCAGCTTGACGCGGGGTCCCGATAGCTCCCATGGTAACCCGATGTTGTCATAACGACATCCGGGTTACCAGATCTGAGAAACTTCCTGTCATGCCCAGAGAGTCAGGAAGTCTCTCAGGTCAGTGTGCAGAAAATGCAGCGCTGACACCATCTGTAGCATGCAGATGCTGCTTCATCTGCATGCTAAAGAAGCGATCAGCCTGCACAAAATGAGTGTCCCATAGTTGGACTAAGTGTAAAAATTAGATTGCAGTAAAAA
Organism: Dendrobates tinctorius; assembly: GCF_039654945.1. Lineage (NCBI taxonomy): Eukaryota > Metazoa > Chordata > Amphibia > Anura > Dendrobatidae > Dendrobates > Dendrobates tinctorius. The sequence continues at coordinate 7,292,894 of NW_027361921.1, forward strand.
AAAAAAAAAAAAAAGTTTTAAATAATTGTAAAAAAATTTTTTTTTAAAAATTATAAAAAATAATTATTCTATCATTAAATCAATATTTGAATACAAAAAAAATCTAAACAATAAAAGTACACATATTTGGTATCGCCGCGTCCGTAATGACCCAACCTATAAAATTGTCCCACGAGTTAACCCCTTTAGTGAACACCATAAAAAAGGCAACAAAAAATACTATTTTTTCTATAAAATAGTTTTTCTTATATAAAAGCGCCAAAACATAAAAAAAGATATAAATGAGGTATCGCTGTAATCGTACTGACCCAAAGAACAAAGCTGCCTCATCAATTTTACCACACATGGAATGGTGTAAACGCCCCCCCCCACAAAAAAAACAAATTCATGAATTTCTGCTTATTGCTAATTCTGTATCCCAAAAATAAGAATAGAGAGCGATCAAAAAATGTCATGTGCCCGGAAATTAAACCAATAAAAACGTCAGCTCGTCCTGCAGAAAACAAGAGCTCACATGACTCTGTGGGCCAAAATATGGAAAAATTATAGCTCTCAAAATGTGGTGATGCAAAAACTATTTTTTGCAATAAAAAGTGTCTTTTAGGGTGTGACAGCTGCCAAACATAAAAATCCATCATAAGGTCTCTTTCACACGTCCTGATATTTCCAGTACCAGCGATGTCAGTGTCCTTGTGTGTTATACTTGCGGCACATGTATGTGTGCTTTTTAACGGCGCTGAGGTTTAAGGTTATAGCTCCCCCCAGCGTCGGAATTTCTCCGGGGTCTTGGTTGCCGGGGGTAGCCGAGACCCTAGAGAACATGATTCAGGTTGGTTTTTACCGACCCCGGTGTTGCGATCGCCGTTATTAACGATGTAACTGACTGTAAAAAAAGTAGTCAGATTTTCCATTTAAATTTTCTCTCCCAGTACCTTCGTTGTCTCTGCAGGCCCCCCTGAAGTCCTCCAGGTCGCCGGCTTCTTCCCCGAGAAAATGTTGGGCGTAACCGAAGTGCGCCTGCCGAGATCTGCCAGCCGGCACCTGGCAACAATACAAGATTTTTTCAAATTGGTTCATTTTGATCACTGTGATAGACCCTATCACAGTGATCAAAATAAAAAAAAATAGTAAATCAAACCCCCCTTTATCACCCCCTTAGTTAGGGAAAAATAATAAATTAAAGTATTTATTTCCATTTTCACATTAGGTTTAGAGTTGGGCTAGGGTTAGGGTTGGGGCTAGAGTTGGAGTTGGGATTAGGATTAGGGGTGTGTTAGGGTTAAGTTTGTGGTTAGCGTAATGTGTTAGGGTTAGGTTTGTGGTTTGTGGCATTAGCATTAGGGGTGTGCTAGGGTTAGGTGTTATGATTGTGTCACCGAGGAGGAAAACAAAACCAAGCTAAGTCACAGAAAACCAGAGAGGTTGGTACCTACGTGGATTGCAGACCCCTGATCCTATCCACACAACTAACAGCAGCCGTGGAGCGTACCTACGATTATTCTAGACGCCTCGTCACAGCAGGAGGACTAAATAAGCCTAAAGCAAGAAAAGGGGAAATCTAAACTGCCCCAGAGCAGACCCCAAAGGAATAGACAGCCCCCACACATGTATTGACGGTGAAACAAGATGAAAGCACAAACACAGTTAAGAAAATAGGCTGAGCAAACAATGGGGCCCACACTAACTAGAAAGGACAGGAAAGGAAAGATACTGTCTGCAATCACACCGAAAAACCCTGCAAAAAATGTCCAACACTTCTGATAGCAAAAAAAACCCTGAAGTCACTAGACTTCACCCACTATATCAGCACTCTGGCATATTCTGAGAACAGATTAAAAAGAGACCAATCTAATAAGGGACAAAAAGCAAACTGGCACATACAGTAACATAAGAGTGGAAATTCAGCACAGCCCCAGATGGGGCTGGCTGACCACACAAAAACTGAATAGACAAAACCAAATCAAATGTGAACATTAGCAGAGAAAACTTCGCTTGAGAAGACAGGAACTGAGCTGGAAACCAAGACCTCAGGAGGCAGGAAAAAATCACCAGCATGGGAATAGGGAGTCGGCTGTCTTAAATCCAGTCTGAGATTCCAGATGTCCAATCGTCCTCATTATCAGGTGGCAGGTCTCTGTTAATTAGATCAGCTTCATTACCTCCTGCCACCACCAGAGGGAGCCCGGAAAGAGAACTCACAATTCCTCTGTCAGCACAAACAGTTCCCTCACCAGAAACCAGAGGCAGACCAGAAAATGAGTTCACAACAGTAACCCCCCCTTGAGGAGGGGTCACCAAACCCTCTTCCACGCCACCAGGCCGATCAGGATGGGCCCGGTGAAAAGCACGAGCCAATCTATTGGCATGAATGTCAGAGGCAAAGACCCAAGAATTATCCTCCTGGCCATAACCCTTCCATTTGACCAAATACTGGAGTCTCCGTCTAACCAAACGAGAATCCAATATTTTCTCTACCTCACATTCCACATTGCCTTTAACCAATACAGGGTCAGGAGGTGCCGCCATAGGAACTACTGGCACAACAAACCTCTTCAACAGCGATTTGTGAAATACGTTATGGATCTTAAACGTAACTGGAAGAGCCAATCGAAAAGAAACAGGATTAAGAATCTCCAAAATCTTATAAGGTCCAATAAATCTTGGCTTGAACTTTGGAGACGCAACCTTCATAGAAATATTCTTGGACGACAACTAAACCATATCACCCACTTTAAACCGGGGACCAATGGTCCTATGCCGGTTGGAAAACCGCTGGGCCTTTTCCTGAGAGTGACAACTTATCCACCACTTGGTCTCAAATCTGCTGCATTCTCTCTACCACAGTGTCCACACCTGGGCAGGCCGAAGATTACACTTGCCCTGAAGAAAATCGAGGATGAAACCCAATGTTACAGAAAAAGGGCGACATCAAAGTGGCAGAACTAACTCTATTGTTTAGCGCGAATTCGGCCAAGGGCAATAATGAGACCCAGTAATCCTGATCAGCAGATATAAAACATCTCAAATAGGACTCCAAAGTCTGGTTTGTTCTCTCAGTCTGCCCATTGGTCTGAGGATGAAGTGCAGAGGAGAAAGATAACTGAATTCCCAGATTGGAACAAAAGGCTTTCCAGAATCTGGAAACAAACTGGACTCCTCTGTCCGACACAATGTTCTCAGGAATCCCATGCAACCGAACCACCTGTTGTAAAAACAAGGGCACCAACTCTCAGGAAAATGGCAACTTTGGGAGTGGTACAAGATGGACCATCTTAGAAAATCTATTACAAATCACCCAGATAACAGTCATTCTCTGAGACAGGAAGATCAGAAATAAAATCCATTGAGATATGGGTCCATGGCCTCTTTGGCACCGACAGGGACATCAATAACCCACTAGAATGAGAACAGGGTTTAGACCGAGAACAAGTCCCACAGGACTGCACAAAATTCCTGACATCACGAGATAAGGCAGGCCACCAAAAATACCTGGATGACCAGCCAATGTGGAGCAATGAACTTCAGACATCACTCTCTTCCTCCACTAGTCAGGAACATACAATTTTCCCATAGGACAAGACTCAGGTTTAGCCTCCTGAAATTCCTCCAGGGTGCGTCTCAAATCGGGCGAAACGGCAGAACTACCGCCTCACCTAGGATGGTAGTAGGCTCGGTCACAATAAGAGAATCAGCAAAGAAACTCCTAGAAAGGGCGTCTGCCTTAACATTCTTAGTGCCCGGAAGAAAAGAGACCACAAAACTAAAACGCGTGAAAAACAAGGCCCACCTAGCCTCTCTAGGATTCAAGCGTTTGGCCGACTCCAGATAATTCAAATTCTTGTGGTCGGTGAGGACCACAACTTGATGTCTAGCTCCCTCCAACCAATGTCTCCACTCTTCAAATGCCCATTTCATGGCCAACAATTCTCCACGTCATAGTTGCGTTCAGATGGGGAGAACTTTCGAGAAAAGAAAGCACAGGGATTCATCTTAGAATTCACAGGATCTTTTTGGGACAAAACAGCTCCTGCACCAATCTGAGAAGCATCTACCTCCACCTGAAATAGAAGTGAGACATCAGGTTGCCGTGAATCTCCACTTAAGCTCCTGAAATGCTGAGACAGCCTCTGGAGACCAATTCAGCACATGAGTGCCCTTCTTGGTCAAATCAGTCAGTGCTTTGGCAATACCAGAAAAATTACCTATAAATTTACAATAGAAACTAGATGTGTATTTCCTGAAGGAAGTACAGATAGTGCTTTGAAATGGTGCCCGGGCTGCCACTTTAAGAGAGACTTGCCTGCTGCCCCTGCAAGACTTTCAACTCAGGATCCGTTTTACCTGTGGGTGCCTCTCAGGGGCCACTTTGGCCTGTGGGGCCCCTCAGGGTCTGATTTGGTGGGTGGGGCCCCTCAGGCTCCGATTCAGTGGACTGGGCTCCTCAGGGCTTGAATTGGTGGGCGAGGCCACTCTGGGTCCGATTTGGTGGGCGGTGCCCCTCAGGGTCCGATTTGGCGGGTGGGACCCCTCTGGGTCTGATTTGGTGGGCAGGGCCCCTCAGGGTCTGATTTGGAGGGCGGGGCCCCTCAGGGTCCGATTTTGTGGTTGGGACCCCTCAGGGTCCGATTTTGTGGTTGGGGCCCCTCAGGGTCCAATTTTGTGGCCGGGGCCCATCAGGGTCCGATTTTGTGACTGGGGCCCATCAAGGTCCGATTTTGTGGCCGAGGCCCCTCAGGGTCCGATTTTGTGGGTGGGCCCCTTAGGTTCTGATTTTGTGGGCGGAGCCCCTCTGGGCCCAATTTGGTGGGCGGGACCACTCTGGGTCCGATTTGGTGGGCGGGACCACTCTGGGTCCAATTTGGTGGTCGGGGCCTCTCAGGGTCCGATTTGGTGGGCAGGGCTACTCTGGGTCCGATTTAGTGGGCGGGCCCCTCAGGATTCGGTTTGGTGGGCAGGGCCTCTCTGGGTCCGATTTGGTGGGTGGGGCCACTCTGGTTAAGATTTGGAGGCTGGGGTCGCTCAGCCTCCGATTTGGAGGCCGGGGTCGTTGAGCTTCTGATTTGGAGGCCGAGGTCAAAGAGCCTCCGATTTGGAGGCCGGGGTCGATGAGCTTCCGATTTGGAGGCCGGGGTCGATGAGCCTCCGATTTGGAGGCCTGGGTCGTTGAGCCTCCGATTTGGAGGCCGGGGTTGTTGAGCCTCCGATTTGGAGGCCGGGGTCGACGAGCCTCCGATTTGGAGGCCGGGGTCGATGAGCTTCCGATTTGGATGCCGGGGTGGCTCAGCCCCCGATTTGGACCCCAGGGTCGCTCAGCCTCAGATTTGGAGGCCAGGGTCTATCAGCCTCCGATTTGGAGGCCGGGGTGGCTCAGCATCCGATTTGGAGGCCGGGGTGGCTCAGCATCTGATTTGGAGGCTGGGGTGGCTCAGCCTCCGTTTTGGAGGCCGAGGTGGCTCAGCCTCCAATTTGGAGGCCGGGGTCGATCAGCCTTCGATTTGGAGGCCGGGGTCGATCAGCCTTCGATTTGGAGGCCAGGGTCGATCAGCCTCCGATTTGGAGGTCGGGGTCGATCAGCCTCCGATTTGGAGGCCGGGGTCGATCAGCCTCCGATTTGGAGGCCGGGGTCGATCAGCCTCCGATTTGGAGGCCGGGGTCGATCAGCCTCCGATTTGGAGGCCGGGGTGGCTCAGCCTCCGATTTGGAGGCCGGGGTGGCTCAGCCTCCGATTTGGAGGCCGGGGTGGCTCAGCAGCCTCAATAGTAAAAAGATCTAATGTTAAAAATAATAATAATAAAAAAAAATAAATCAGGTTATATTCACCTTCCGGCATCCTGCGCAGCTTTCCCGGGCCTCAGCAATGCTTCTGTTCCCAGTAATGCCTTGCGAGACCTTTGTTGACGTCGCGGTCTCGCGATATTGTAGCGGTCTCGCAAGGAATAGGGACCGTTACAGTAATCGCGAGACCATAACGTCATCAAAGGTCTCGTAAAGCATTACTGGGAATGGAAGCATTGCTGAGGCCCGGGAAGGCTGCGCGGGATGCCGGAAGGTGAATATAACACCATTTTTTATTTTTTGTTCTATTTTTTACAGGCATATGGTACCCAGAGCCCGGAGGACAGTCTCCTCTCCTCCGGACCGTGGGTACCATCCACAAATTTTCTGCTTACTTTTCGCATGGTGGGCACAGCCACATGCGGAACAACGCAATCCTATGGGTGCAGGATCGCCGCGATTCTGCAAATGAATGAGCTTGCTGCGTATTTTTCCGCGATGCGATTCCGCCACGGGAAAATCCACAGCATTAGCACAGCATTGCGGAATCCCATAGGATTGAATAGGATGCTGTGTTTTTGCATTTTCGCGGCAAAATTGCACGTTAAAAAACGCCGCGAAAACGCAAAAAAAAGTGACGTGTGAACGCAGCCTAAATGTATCGCTAAGTACCAATATCATTTGCCTGTGACCTCACAGGATGCAATGTAGCTTCTAGTAAACCAAATTCTCCTATCTTCATCAGTACAGGCTCTAGCTCTCAACTTTAGCTACTGTCTCCAATGATAGAGGTTGTGGGTTCGTATTCCTGGTGAGATCAGATCTGAAGAGAATTGTGTATCTAATTAATGTAAGTGTTCATAGAGATACCATCCCTGCCCCCGAGGAGTAGCCATGAAGTGATGAAGACTTCCGAGTGACTGTAAGCCGGGTCAAACACCTGACGTGTTGAGATATCGGGACTAACCCCTCAAATCAGGACAGTTCGGCTGAACCAAGGACGTTTGGGAGCGATGTTACTTCTATTTGTTTTTATAACTAAATAATGCTTCCTTATTCTTTATATAGTGGTCCTCAGGTTGGTGTACAGGGGCTTGCACCCAACATTCCTTGGTGCAGCTGTTGCTATCATATTTTATCTATGTACTGTAGTTCTCTTAGGGTATGTATATCCCTCTCTGAGGAAGCTGACATGGTGAAACGCGTGTAAGAGGGAACAGTGCTAGATATGTTATCTCAATCTGTATACTACTTTTTTCTAGTCCTATATAGGACAGTGTAATTCTTATTTCTTTCAAGAAGGCTTGCTCCTTTAAATTATATGGACCTCATTATGTTGATGGTCAGAGCTGCCACTAGGAATTTTGGGGCCCCATACTGGCAACATTTTTGGGGGCCCCCTTGAGACCCAGGCTCCACCCTAACTCCACCTGGAACCGTCCACAGTCCCACATCCTCACCAATCACACATTTACAGTTCCCATCACCACATACATAACCAGCAGCTTTTGTTTTGGCAAAAAGATTTTTTAATCTGCCACCATGACAAGGTGAACTCTTCTGACCGGACTCTTCTCTATTGTAAGGCTGTGTTCACATGTTGAGCTTTTTTTTTGCGGATTTACCAAAAAATCAGCTCAAAAAATGCTTAAAAGAAGCTCCCCATTCATTTTAATGCATTTTGCACTTTTTGTGCATATTGAAGCGTTTTTTTCCGTGAAAAAAACGCTTTGCAGTAAAAAACGCAGCATGCTCATTAATTTCATGGAAAATTCCGCATTTCTAGCTATTTTCTATGTGTCTTGGGACGCGTGAAAAAAACCGCATAAAAAACGTGCATATTTTGTGCAAAAACCGCGCAGAAAAAAACGGGCGTTTTCTGGGAAGGAGTCCTGTTTTTATGCAGAAATTTTGTGCATACGTCTGCACATAGTCTAACTTGCTAAACATTTGTTAAAATATCCAATACAATTTAGGTACATTTTAATTTATTTTTCAATTTTTAAAATGACCAATAATATCACAAACAAGAAACAAATTGTAACGCCGGTGTGTTTGTACCTTGTTTCCCCGGCGTTAGTTTGCATGTCTCTGCTTTAACCCTTTGCTCCTTTACCACTAACCAGCTGGGATACTGTTGTCTTTTACCGTTGCTATGTCCTCTGCAGTGTGCATGATTTATCACGTGTGTTCAGGCTTGCAGCCACTGCAGTCCTCTGCTATGCTGATTTGTGTCAGGGTGTGCGCGGCCACACCTCTCCTGCTTTTATGAGGAATGGATGTGTGCTAGAATTGCTGCTCCAGCTTATCGCTGTGAGGCAGCTCCTATATAAAGTTCCCTGCCCTGTGGGGCATTGCCAGAGCTTCACAATGAGTTCCTGAACCTAGCCATGTGTGTTTGTGTGTTCAGCTCCTGCTCAAATTGCTATCAGTTCTGGGAGAGCTGATGCCCTTTGTCCTTGTCTGAATTGTGTCCTGTTTTTCCGCCTGCTCTGGGGGCAGAATACCCAGATCACCTTTCCTGGAGGCTGCATATCCAAGCCCATTCCTGTTGTGTCTTGTTTCCTGAATTCTTGATCCCGGATCTGTTCTGGTACCTGACCCTGTCTAAACTGTGTGCTATATGTTATGTTCCTAAAGTCCTGTGTCTTGAATCCTGTGCCCAGTGACTGTGACTCTTTGCTAACTGAATTTCTGTGATCTAACCTGGGTTCATCTTGGAAGTAGGAGTCTGGTGTGTCTGCTGAGTTTATGCTACTCTGTGCTCAGCTTGTTATTCGGCGCATTCCCCGGCCGGCTGCAGTCCAACCTGGTGGGGTTTGCTTGAGTTCCTTTTTAGGTCGCTGCCAGATGTCCGAAGCCCAATGATCGTGGCCTCTTTTCCGGAGCCTGATGACCGCTGCCTGATGTCCGGTGTCTGACGACCACTTCCAGATGTCCAGTGCCTACCGTTCTCCGCCAGATATCCGGATCTTATCCTTCCCTGCCTGATGCCCGAAGCCTGCCGATTGCTGCCAGATGTCCGGAGCCTGATGACTGCGGCGTCATGTCCGGAGCCTGATGTCCGGAGCCTGTCGATCACTGCCAGATGTCCGGAGTCCGATGCCAATGTTCTGATGTTCTATCCAAGATCTGAGTCCTGATTTCCTGCCTGAGACCTGATGTTCTGATGGTCGCCTGGTGCCTAGATTTCCTGATGTCTAGATGTCCTGCCTGTGACCTGATGTCCAGTCCATGGTCTGATGTCCAGTCTGTGTCCCGATGTCCTGCCTGAGACCTGTCGTCCTGATGTCCATTTGGTGCCCTGATGTCCTGATGTCCAGTTTGTGTTCTGATGTCCAGTCGGTGTTCCGATGTCAAGTCCGTGTTCCGAAGTCCAGTCCATGTCTTGATGTCCGGATGTCCAGTCTGTGTCCCGATGTCCTGCCTGAGTCCCAATGTCCTGCCTGTGTCCTGATATGTCTCGATGTCCCGTCTGTGGTCCTGGTTCTCCAGCCTGTGTCCAGATGTCTAGCCTGTGGTCCTGGTGGTTCAGCCTGTGTCCAGAGTCGGTCCTGCCTGTGTTCCTGGATGTAATCCTCCGTGTTCCTGGGGAGTCTCTAGCCTTGCTTCTCGGTGACGGCTCTGCCTGGATCTAACCAGCCGATGACCTGTGTTACCATGCCAGTGTTCCTGTTCCTGTCCTGCCTGTGTCCCAATGTACCGCCGATTCCCTGGGGTCCTCCCTGTGATGACGTCTGTTCTGGGTCGGTGTCTGATGTTCTGCTGAGCCAGTGCTGTGCCTGAAGCCTGAGAGAGCGGCCGTCCTGATATTCCCGTGCCAGATGACCCTGGACTGCATCAACCCATGATGACCCCTGCCATCGTCTGAAGTCTGTCCAAGGTTGATGTCTGATGTTCTCCTGCTGAGCCTGTGCTACGCCTGAGCCCTTAGAGAGAGGCCGGCCTAGTATGCCCGTGCCAGATAGCCCTGGACTGCATCAACCCGTGATGTCCTCCTGTCTTCGTCTGTTATCCTGAGATGTGTACCCTTCCCTGAGGTGCAGAATCGGGAGCCTGGGATTATGTCCTGTCTATGTACTGTGTTGTCTTCAAGTAAACTTTATGTTTCTTCTTACCAGAAGTTGTGCGGTGTTGTCTAGTTATGCAGGCCGCCATCTTGCCCACATGCTCAGCTGCCAAAGACTCTGCTCGCTGACCTTCCCTAGTCTGGATAGGTCCAGGTTACCTTATATGGTCCAGTGGGTCGACATTCCTTCCTCATCTGGGATGCTCGCCCCACGTTGTCGAGGTCAGGCGATGTGGAGGCGTCTGCTGGGCAGTGTGTTGTGAGCTCTCTTGATCTGACTTTTGAGGCAAGGCTCCCTCTGGTGGATACTGCTGGTAGTGGTGCTGGTCAACATGATGTTAACCCAACAGCTGCAGAAGATAATTGGAGGAGTGGTGGTAGTGACTGGGACTACATAAGCGAGCAGGCTTCTCTCAATGACAGCCGGTGATACTCCTTTCTTTGCATACTGAGGATTTCTGTCTGCTGCCTGATCCTGCATTTTTTCAGCTAAGTGTCATTTGCTAAACCCTTTGCATCTGTTTTTGCCTTGCTGTCAGGGGTCAGCTTGCTCCCCCTGGTGCTGCTGGCTCCTGCCCTGTATTTTGTATCTTGTGTTTGTTTGCTCTGTCCCATTGTCACGTGGACCCGTCCTGTGTGACTCGACCCGCAGGCCAGTAATTAAAACAACAAGATACGGGGGAAGGGGAAACAGTTACAACGGTGGGCCCTGCGATAAGGAACGGGGACATGGAGACCTCCTGCACTCCCCTGAGTCAGTGTCCCTCACACTCCTAACATTCCCTATACAGGCTCCTCACCTGTCGCTGAGCCGGAACCTGTCACCCTAGCACACCCTACACCTATCACTTGCTAAGGAGCTGGGTGGTGCAGGCACTGGCCCCACCGCTGTACTAATACACATCAGGGAAAAATACAAACAGGGATAACACCACTTAGTTTGCTCTGTTGCTCTTGCTCCCAGCAACAGAGTCCAGCACCAGAATGCAGCTTTCCTCCTGAATAGCTGCTACTTCTCCAAGCTTCGTCAGAGCTGCAAGGAACACCTCTCTGTAATTCCTTCCTTCACCAGGCTTTACACCAGAGATCTCCTGAGCTGCAATGAACTCCTCTCTGTAGTTCCTTCCTTCACCAGTCTTGGTTGGAAATGAGCATTATCACCAACAGTGATTGCAACCACCTGACACTCTTTTATAGGTAAGAGCCAGCAATCACACCTGCTTCCTAATCACGTGCACTAAACTAAAGTAACCAGAGTGCAATGACCCTAACGGCCACCGGGGGCAAAACTAGAACTGAAACCACACAGTGCAATGACCCTAATGGCCACCGGGGGCATAAACTAACTTTAAGCACACAGCTTAAGGAAAAAAAAAGGTTACTAGTGCTTTTTATCTGTCATGATCCAGCATGGATCGTGACAGTACCCTCCCTTAATGAGGGGCCTCTGGACCCTCAAGACCACTCCTCATCAGGGAACCACCTACAGAGGGGATGCCCAGATCCAGAGTTCACCCCTGCAACTACCTGCACGTCAGGTTGATTACAAACTAGCACCGCTGGTATTGGCAATGTATGTGTTGTGAACGGCAGAACACGCTAAATAAAAATATAAATAAAGCGTGTTCGCCGCTCAGGGTCCACCATGCGGTAGATGTAGAAACCGCTGCTAGTAGGTAGCAGAGCACTATGGCGGTAATGTGCACAAGGTTTGATATCACCCAGGTGCAACAAGCCAACTCTGTTAAAGACCCAGAGCTGCAATAACAACTAATAAATATAGTAACGCTGAGCCTGTTAGCAGCACAAGGACTCAGCAGCACACTCGCGGTAGATGTCACCGGAGTAGTTATATATAACGGCACTACATCTGAAAAGACCTACCGTAGTTACCAGTGTGCAGAGCGTCGCAACCGTGGACTTACAAATAGGCTGCAACTGCAGCAAGGCGAAGAAAGTGCCGCACAGAGACACCGATAAAAACGCAGGCGCGATGTCAGGCGCTAGCAGGTGTTGCCGTGGAGCTGTGGCGTTCTGGCGCAAATACTGCCTCTATCTCATTCCCTCCCACATTCGTAATATCATAGGAAGGGGGTTTCAAATGAGTCATTCACCAGATCATGCATCCATGAACAAACACACAGCAGCAAGTATGACAATACTAGCGCATGGCGGAACAGCCATGCGCACTTTTTATAGCGAACGGGACCTTCCTGAAGTCTCCAGAACCCTGAGCTGGACCAATGGAATCAGGAGCAGGACCTGAGCACCTGACTCCTGAACTCCAATGGGAGATCGTCCCACGAGCATGCTCAGAGGATGGGATGAAGGACTTAGCCTCCGGAGAGAGTTGCTGCAAAGCAATCTCCTCTGCAATCTCCTCTGCAGTGGACAGAGAGCAGGAGACTGCAGAGTGTGAGGGTCTAGATTCCTGCATAGTCAGGGCAGAAATCTGACTCCTAACAGTATGTTCTGGAGGCACCACACATCTCCGAAGCGCCAATCTGGGGAACGATTTGTGTATGATTGGTGGTAACTCGAGCTGGTAAGACTCCGCAACACACTTCCACTGGATGTTTTTTGGTGGCCACTAGAGATGAGCGACTTTGCCTTTTTGCTGGTTGAGTCGGGTTTCATGAAACCTGACAATCGCAAAAGTCGGGTCGAACGAAATCGTCCGATTATCGTGAAAAGTCGAAGGCCGACTGAAACACGAAACCCAATGCAAGTCAATGGGGAAGAAAAGTCGGCAGTGAGTGGAGGACAGGAAACACACCTACAGTGCCCATTTTAATGCCCAAAACATCAATTCTTATTACTTAAGCTTGTCAACCTTAATTTACTTTATAATAATAGTTAGGCATTGAAAACTGGGGGTTATTTGGCTAAAGTTGTGGGGGGTAGGGCTGGCTCCAGATTTTCGTGGGCCCAGGGCCAAATAGTGTCAATGAGCTCCTTTAACACATGCCACAATTCATGATCCTCTGATACGGCAGAGAAATAGCAGTATAGTACAATGAAAAATACTTCACTTCTTACATCACGTGACTGACATCCATTTTAAATTCTCCAATAGCTCCAAAAACGGACAGTATATTACTCCATACAGTATTATGGCCACCGCATAGTGCGCTATACAGAGTAATGAGGCCCATATATTTCTCCATACAGAATCATTGGTCCCATATAATGTTCCATACAGTATATGATGAGCTCCACATAATGCTACAGTATATGTTGGTCCCCATGGATGAAGCTCCACTGTCTTATGGGCCCAAATAATGCTCCATATATAATTGGCCCCATTTCTAATGCTCCAGTGTATAATGGGCCCTGTAAATGCTGCTCCAGTGTCTGATGTCCACATTTGGAATGCTCCAGTTTATGGTGGGCCCCATATATCATTCTCCAGAGTATAGTGCTCCCTAAAAATTGCTCCCAACCTTTAAAACAATTAAATAAGTCTCCTCACTAGGGAATCCCTGTACTAGTCTGGACTCCTTGTCGTCCCCATCTTCCATCTCTCTGCACTTGGACTGTTTAGGCAGAGGGCGTACAGACGTGATGTCATCGCACTCTCTGACCAGAATGTCACTGTCAGGAAACGTGGAAACGTGGAAGAAGTATTTCAACTTTGCAAGTGCTGTGATCCTGAACAAGCAGGGGGGGCCCACTCATTGGCGACGGCTCTGGCACAGGGCCCCTCATAGTACGACGGTGTGTCTGACGGCTGGCACCCTCCCACCGGCAGAGACACTTTTGCGTACTATGAGGGGCCCTGTGCCAGTGCCGTCGCCCATGAGTATGCCCCCCCACCTGCTCAAGGAACCTGCACTTTCATCTGCATCTTCCTCTTTGTCACCGTGTAAGGTGGTATAGTATGCGGGAAGAGGAACCTGAGTTTCATCAGGGTCGGATTCTGACTGTGTAGAGTGCGAGGAGAATGTAGTGGTCTGGGTCAATGTACCAGCAGAATCATCTAGCAGTGGCTAGGCATCAGTGCACTTGTGGCGCCCCCAGGAGTGCGGTCGCCACAGTGGCATTACCTTCCTCCTAGGGAGTGTGATGTCATGCTTGGGAGCAACGAAGGATCTCTCTAGCAGTTAAACCAACACACAAAACAGTTCCCACTCCAGGCCAGCAGGGAGAGCTCTGAACCTGACTGCTGAGGAGCTGCTCTCTCTGGTTGGGAGGAGGGAAGTTAGGGCAGTCTGTGAAGGGAAGGGGAAGTGTGTGAGAAGGGGAGCTGGAGGATGAGCAGAGTTAAGGCTCACTCCTAGCTGGAGCGCATGGTCCGGATTCCGGTCTCCGAGTTTGTAGGGACACTGACGGTCCTGCAGCAGAAACCGGAGGAAGTAGCAGCTGTAAATGCTCTGTTCCCAACTAAGGCTCGGAGGCCCCAGCAGCGACTTGTGTGAGCCAGAAGGAAAAGGCTACGGCTGCCTGCCATACGAGAAAGTTTCAAAAGAGAGTCAACAGGGGGAAATTCAGTGAACTCAGTACTGCAAGTACCTCAGATAAGCACTAGAACGGAGGCCACACTACCTATCTGCAGAGACAGAATTCCTAATTTGCTTCCAGGCTGACCAACTCCTCCATCTGTACTCTGCGTCCTGTACGGCACTTACCAAGTACAGGTAAAGGAACTGCACGACTGTGTCTGTCATCTTTCTCCTGCGCCTGGCGCACGACTCTGCTACATCCTGCACTGCACACCATCTACCAACTCTTTAATCTGCCCTGCGACTACAGCCCTACCTGTGCAGGGCTTCTACATCTTAGTTGCACCACAACATCTGTCCCAGAGAAGCGACACTGCAGCGCTGGTCAATCTGATCAGAAACCACAGGTGACGTCACGTATCATTCACCTATAAACGTTATTCACCCCTTTGCATGGACGCCCATGCCCACGGACCGGGTCACCACCACCGTGACACATCCCTCTGAGACATCGGCCCGGTACCGATTAACCCACTGCCCTGGCCACCCACACTTGATGTCAGATTCGTCTTGGACTGGGGAATTCACAATTTTACTTGATAACCCAGGCATCGTATGTGGGAAAGAGCTACATGGAATAATGCGAAGTGTGGCCTGCTGCATCATTCACATTTGGTGGGGGTGAAGGACACAAGGAAAGGGGTTCTTAATGACCAGGAGCCAGCACTTGATGAATCAGTGCTTGCATTTTTTGAAACTTCAGAAGAGGAGGGCATATTTGCTGGAGTCTGTTTCGGCAATGTAAGCCAAAACCAGTTCCTGATGCTTCGGTTTTAAAAGCGGCTAACCTACTCCCAGAAAAGGTAGCCTTCCAGGCGTTCTGGAGCCAGACCATGACGCAGGCTCAACACCTCCTGCCTTAGCTGTTATTGTGCTTTTGCCACTACCAGCAGATGCACCACCACCATCAGTACCAGCTGGCCTCTTCCACCATACTTCCAAATTTTGGAGAAAATGTACCCAAAATAACATCAGATATATGGTACTGTATCAGAAGCGTACAGCTCTATACAGTCAAAGGATAATTGTCAATCTCCCTATATATTTCATGAGTCACACAGAGACGCTCACAGGCTCAGTATGGATTAGACAAGAATATAAAAAGTAGAAAAAGGGTACAGTATCATCAGATACCAGGTATATATAGTATAGTTTAAACATTCTAAATCTCTGTATATATTTCAGGAGGCAGACACAGACGCTCTCAGGCTCAGTATGGATTACAACACAATATAAAAAGCCGTAAAACGGTAATGGATCTGAAGCGTTCAGCTGTACACAGTTAGGGGTCATTGTCAATCTCAGTATTTATTTCCACAGTCAGAAACAGACTCTCACTTGGTCAGTTTGGATTAGACCAGAATATAAAAAGCAGTAAATGGGTAATGTATCACAAGCGTAGAGCTGTATACAGTGGTGGGGTAATTTTTAAATCTACATATAAATTGCAGGAGTAACCCACAGACTCTCACACGCTCAGGATGGATCACACCACAATATAAAAAGAAGAGCCGCAAGAAATAATCACACATGTGGGCCAATGTTCCAAGTGTCAATGATACACTTTGAGTGGTGGGTGGAGGAGGACTTCCTGGCAGAAAGGGTACAGTATCACCAGATACCAGGTATATATAGCATAGTTTAAACATTAAAAATGTACGTCTATATATCAGGAGTAGTGTTGAGCCACCCCGCTAGTGTTTGAGTTCGGTTCGTCGAACAGGAGGCAAGTTCGTTGAATGTTCGTCGAACATTTGACGAACACCGTTGAGCCCCATTGAAAACAATGGCAGACAAACACATAGAAAACAATTACAAAACACCTTAAAAGGTGTCCCAAAGCAGACACAATGCTCAGAAGACAAAAATAACATATGGAAAAGGGCAACTACATGTAGAAAAGAGGTGGAGGCGTAAAAGGAGGAGGAGGAGACACAGATATAGGCATGTCATGCCCTTATAAAGTCAAGAAAGACTGGACTAAAGATCTAAAATAAAAAAAATCTAAAATTCTAAAATCAAAGATGATCATATACCGTCGGACTTCCCACCATAAATTATGCCAACTGCAGATCGGGCGGCGTTATTCCCACGACCCTCCGAACAGCATCCATGAAGGCAAAGTGTTTGGTTTCCAGGGGCAGTATGGTTGCAAAGCTGAACCTTAAAGGAATGTACAGAAGGGCACCACCAGGAGTTGAGCCTGCGGCTTAATTGGACTCCACACGGGCAACCTCAACCATGCCAGCTATGGAAAAGATGGACAGATTGCAAGTTTTGTCGATTCTGTGGGTGGTGGTGCATGGCCGCTTTTAGTTATGCTAGCGATTTGTCAGCTTAATTCCGTTAATGAACGAGACTCCGGCATGCCCCCACGGTCCGCGTCCAGCTTATTAGAGGGACACGCGAGGTTCTGGCACGCGAGATCGAGCAATAACAGGTCTGTCATGCCCTTACATGTCCGGGGCTGCATGCGCACTACACTGAAAGGACCAGCATGTGTCGCTTACAGGTGCGGATAACCCGCTGAACCCCGTTAGTGATGGTGATCTGGGATTCCAATTCTTCCCCGCGAACGAGGATCTCCCAGTAAGTGTAGGTCAACCGGAATTCTGGAATTAGGCCTAACCGGCATTCCAGAAAGAATGTGAAAAAATTAATTGTCCAAACCACAGGTGCTGTAGCTTCCTTAACAGCTGAGCTCCTCTGCTGATTAGCACGCAGTTCTTACATAAACAGGTGGCATAGCTTGGTTCATGGGTGGGCAACTCTGCTGAGTAGCAGACAGTGCTTACATAAGCAGGCGGCATAGCTAGGTTCACGGGTGGGCTCCTCTGCTGAGCAGTAGACACAGGTACTAGGCCCAAAGTATTCACTGGGCTAAATGGAGTTAAAAATGGTTCTTACATAAACAGGCGGCACAGCTTAGTTCACGGGTGGGCTCCTCTGTTGAGTAGCAGACAGTGCTACAAGGCCCAAAGTATTAACTGGGCTAAATGCAGTCAAAAACTGGTTCTTTCATAAACAGGCGGCATAGCTAGGTTCACGGGTGGGCTCCTCTGCTGAGTAGCAGACAGTGCTACAAGTCCCAAAAGTATTTTCTGGACAAGATGCGGTAAAAAATTATTAGAAACACACACGGTGTAGCTCCTTGACAGGTGCACTACACCGCTGGCTACCAGACACCGCTACTGTGCCATGAAACTGTCTATTAACATTTAAAACCATTATTAATGTGAAAATAAAGTTACGCTTTTGGTGAATGAACCGTTCTCGAATGGAACCTCTAACAGCCGAATTTTAAGCAAAGTTTTCGAGTTCGACGAACGGCTCGAACACCGCCCAAAACAGCTCGAATTTGAACTTGGCGAACAGGTCGACTCGAACACCACTCATCTCTAATCAGGAGGCAGACTCAGACAGTCTCAGGCCCAGTATGGATTCGACAAGATTGTAGAAAGTTGAGAAAGGGTACAATATCACCGGATAACAGGTATATATGTAGCATAGTTTACACATTACAAATCTATGTCTATCTATCAGGAGGCAGACTCAGACGGTCTCAGGCCCACTATGGATTCAACAAGATTGTAGAAAGTTGAGAAAGGGTAGAGTATCACTGGATACCAGGTATACATAGCATAGTTTAAACATTAAAAATTTCTGTGTATATTTCCATAGTCCGACAAAGACACTCACAGCCTCAGTATGGATTAGACAAGAGTCAAAAAAATAGTAAAAGGGTAATGTATTCGAAGCGTACATCAGTATACACTGTTGGTGTATTTTTCAATCTTCATATATATTTCAGTCTCAGTAAGACAGTCCAGACTCTCCGCAAGAGGAAACGAGATGGATACAAGTACAGACGGAAAGACGAGTGATTGCAGAAATTTGTGAATTACTAATCACGGGAAAAACTCCCGGGAGAATTCTCAGAGGCGATGCTGACCCTCAATTACTTTGTCCTCACTGCCTATCATGATCTGTCAGGTAACTTTGGAGTGCAAAAGACAGAAGCCACAGGCAGTAGGCGATTCTATTGGATTGGCATGAGAGGACACATTTAAAAATGTGGGCAGGAATGTCACACGTCTGTGAGTCGGAAAACCGTGAAAGCTGATGATAAACCACCATTGCATCTTATTGTGAGTCGACGTCCATAACAAATGGAAGCCATTGATCATCTGAAGATAGAGCCCAGCAGGACAGGGCATAGCTATGTCTTAACCATCATCTATCAGTTCACTAAATTTGTATTGGCAGTCCCAGTGAAGGATTTAACAGCCCAGACTACACAGCGGTGGAGCAGGGAGAGGTAAGTATTGCAAGTGCTGGGGCCCTGAGCAAGCAGGGGGGGCCCACTCCTGGGCGGCGGTACTGGCACAGGGCCCCTCATAGTAGGCCGGTGTGTCTGACGGCCGGTGTGCACCCCCACCGTCAGAGACACTTGATTGTACTATGAGGGACCCTGTGCCAGTGCCATCGCCCAAGAGTGGGCCCACCCACATGTCCAGGGCAACGGCACTCGCACGGGTGCGTGCACCAGGTGGTGACCCCGGCCCTGGGGGGGGCAGCCCAGTTAGGGAGATTGAAAAAATGGCATATGTTTATGTTGGACATTCAGCAGCTGAAAATGGAGGAATTGGAAAAGTCCGAGGAAGAGGAGGACAAAAGAGATCCATTTTTCGGGCATCCCACATGTCAGCAGGGGAAGGTGGGACAAAATCCTTTGAAAGCCATGCATGGTTCATTTTAATGAAGGTTAGATCATCAACATTTTGGGTCGACAGACGGGTCCTTTTTTCTGTCAGGATTGATCCAGCAGCACTGAAGACTCTTTCAGATAGCACACTAGCAGCAGGGCAAGCGAGCTCCTGTAAGGCATATTGTGCCAATTCGGGCCAGGTGTCCAGTTTACAGGCCCAATAGTCAAAGGGGAATGACCTGTGAGGGAGAACATCGATATGGGAGAAGTAGTTTGTAACCATAGTTGACAACTGCTGTCTCCTGTCACTTTCAATCGATGCAGTATTACCAGTCTTGTGAACGGTACTTGAAAAATCAGTCCACAACATGGTCATGAAACCCCTGTGTCCACTCCACTTCGGCTGTGTGCACCACGAACACCTCTTCCATGTTGCCCCCTATGGCTCGTGGGAGAACCATCACCACCACTGTGTGCTGGGAATGCTTCAAACAAACGGTTTACCAGAGTTGCTTGTTTGTTAGCCAATATTAGCTCTAGGTTCTCCTGTGGCATGATGTTTTGGAATTTGCCTTTATAGCGTGGATCCAGGATGCTGGCCAACCAGTAGTCGTTATCGTTCATCATTTTGGCAATGCGGGGGTCCCTTTTTAGGATCTGTAAGGCATAATCACACATGTGGGCCAATGTTCCAGGTGTCAATGATGCACTGCGAGTGCTGGGTGGAGGAGCACTTTCTGGCAAATCAACATCCCTCCAGTCACGCACAAACCCTGTACCTGACCTTGCCACGCCAGTAGAGTTGAGCGAAACGGGTCGAAAAATTTCAAAAGTCGCCGACTTTTGGCAAAGTCGGGTTTCATGAAACGAAACCCAACCCTAGGATGAGGTCGGCCACGAGGTCAGCGACTTACGCGCCAAAGTCGCGTTTCAAAAGTTTGTTTTGCGCTCTTTTTCAGCCAATCAGGATCCACGGACACTGTGGGCAACGTGATGACATAGGCAGGGGTCACCACCATCTTTCAGAAGGGCATGCAAGTGATTGGCTTGCTTTGGTGGGCGTCACAGGGGTTATAAAAGGGCGTGCACGCCGACCGCCATCTTACTTCTGCCGATCGTAGCATAGGGAGAGGTTGCTGATTCTGTAGGGAGAGCGTTAGGCAGGGAAGAAGAAAAAAAACTGCTTCTGCTGCTAGCGATTTTGCCTGTACAACACACCAGTCACTGTGTGTGCAGTGCAAGGGGAGGCTATATTGTGGTGGATCAGCGGTGTTGGTTGTTAGGCTGCCTTCTAAGACTTCCTGACAGCTGCATTGCTGTTTACCCACTGCTCTGCAAACTGCTTTTTTAAAAGCAATCCCAATTTTTTTTTTTGTCCTGCTGAGGTACTGAGCGTGCATTTTTTCACACCATACAGCATCAGTGGGCCTCACACAATCCAAAAGTGTCCACTAGTGTGTGAAGAAATTCAAAATCTCCCTTATCCTGTAGTCACTTTTTTCACACCTGTGCCATCGAGCCTGTGACATAGCGCTCTGATATTCAGTGGGCCTCACACAATCCAAAAGTGTCCAGTGTCCACTAGTGTCTGCAGAAATTCAAAATCTCCCTTATCCTGTAGTCACTTTTTTCACACCTGTGCCATCGAGCCTGTGACATAGCGCTCTGATATTCAGTGGGCCTCACACAATCCAAAAGTGTCCAGTGTCCACTAGTGTCTGCAGAAATTCAAAATCTCCCTTATCCTGTAGTCACTTTTTTCACACCTGTGCCATCGAGCCTGTGACATAGCGCTCTGATATTCAGTGGGCCTCACACAATCCAAAAGTGTCCAGTAGGGTGACCACAAAAAATCGATGTCGGAATTTTGTCCGTCTGGACCCCACAAAACGATTCCCCTTTCCAGATATTGAGATAGCCAAAATTTGAGCTCGATCAAACGACGTTAACCCGTGCCGCTCGTCGCTCAAAGTTTGAAAAAATCCAAATTTTTGGACAAAAAGCTGACATATGGAGCCATAACTCCAGAACGGTAAATAATAAAAACACGCTTAATATCTCAAAAGAAAGCTAATGTTGTTCTTCAAAATTTATATTTTATACATAATTGTTGTTATTTTAAGTCAAACTGAGTTACAACAGCTTTTAGCCCCAAGAACGTGACCTGGTACCACTAGGAGCAATGGAGCATACTTCGTATATTTTGTTATTAAGTGATAAATTTTGGGGTTTTTTTGTATATTTTTGAGTTTAAAGTAGAAATATAACAAAAAAACAAGTAATACTGATAAGTCTAATGACATTTTTATTTTAAAATAAAAAAATGAGGTATATAATACATACAAAACAGACACAGAAAAGATACAGACGTAGTACCTACATGAGTTGATAATTTTACATAGTTATCTAATCTATTCTAGAGCTTTTGTTAAAGTAGTTTTTGAAACGTCAGAATATAATGTCCGGCATTTGCTTACAACTTGCAGGACATATTGCTTTTGTTCTTCATCTTTTGTCAGAAGGTCGTTAAAGTCGGTTATTAATTTAACACCACGCTCAGCCATATCATTAACTACTTTTAATGTTTTGACAATTTTCAATCCTTCTTGGAAGTCATTATTTTGAGGCCAGGTGTTTGGATTTTGTCTTAGGAAATCTGTTTTTATATTAAATCGGTCAAAGAATGTAAATGTTTCTTTGGTAAGTAAATTTACCAATCCTC
Organism: Dendrobates tinctorius; assembly: GCF_039654945.1. Lineage (NCBI taxonomy): Eukaryota > Metazoa > Chordata > Amphibia > Anura > Dendrobatidae > Dendrobates > Dendrobates tinctorius. Next base: position 7,314,670 of record NW_027361921.1, read on the forward strand.
CATCAACTACCTCTTTTAATTTTTCTTTCCTAACTTTTGGATTTACAACTAGCATGCTCTGATGGTTCATCTGTGCTACTGAGCAATTTATTAGCCATTAACAACTTTTCATCGTCTGTAATGGTGGGATCAAAAAATGATAATCCCACCAACTCTGCATTCAAATACCACAAATGGTTTGAAAATTTGGTCAGGGCTATTTCTGCAATGTCGTTGTCACATTCTTTGTAGTCTAACAGACTATGCAAAATACCTAAATCTTGCTTTGGCGCAAGATGAGCTTTTGGAGCATTGAACCAAGCTTTACAATAAATTTTAACTAGGAAAACAGAAATGGCACGCACAGAACTTTCTTCTTCTTTAGACATCTTAAATTGACGACGAAAAATGAACATTTTTAAGCAGTAAATAGCCTTTGCCATCCACCTAGCGTGATGAATGGTTCCTGGAGTTCTAAAACCCACAACATTGCCGTCTAGTGATCCAACAAATACGAGAACCAACTGCAACAGTTCCTTGTAGTCATCTCTGGGGTGGCTCTCAGTTAATTTGGTCTCGAATTCAGCAGTAACATTTGCAATCACTTCTGGAGTTAGCTGCTCTTGTATTAGATTGTCACTGATACCTGTGTCGTATTTTCCTTTGTCTATCTTGGGCCACGCAGTGAGGAATCTTTTGAAAATGTCTCGATGAGGTCCAGTGGTTGATCCCATTTTTGTGTCGAATACGCCTCTTAACACAATTTCCAAGATATGGTGATGGCAAGCTAGGTGTAGCAATTCTCTTCCTAACATTTGCTCCAATAGGACGCATGCTCCTTTGAGTCTTCCCGTGTTCGATGCTGCAGTGTCGAAGCACATCGCCTTGACGGTGTTGGGAAGACCCCATTCCTGTAGGCATTCATACACGGCTACGGCTTGCTCTTCTCCAGAGCTGCTTGCTGTTACAGGAACTCCCAGCAGCTGTTCCTTTTCGCCATATGAAATAGCGATAGCTATTCGCTCACATTGCTCATGTTTTAAAACACCCGGTAAAAGTTTACCATCCCAATGGACAACCACGGGCTCTTTTTCAGGAATGTTTACTTTATCTAAAAAAATTTTAGTATATTGTTCTCTGAACATTTGCCTTCTAGAATGTAATAAAGTTTTCGAGACTTTGTACTCAAGAGGGTCAAGGTTTAGTGCTTCTAGAGTAGCTATTAAAATTCTCGTGGCATTTCTGTCGGATACCTTACATCGATCTAACACAATGGATAATTTCATGTTTAAAATCTCTTTAACACCCCTTGCAAATGAAACTTTCATCCTCTTGCTCTCAGATGGTCCTGGATCTTCTGCAGCTTCTTCAGGGATGTCCATTTCCTCCAAGCTCTCAAGTTCCTGGTAGATGCTGTCCTCTTCAGTATCTTCTTCTTTTCCTTCTTCGAGCTTGTCTTCATCATCCGTCTCTAAGAAGCAACAAAAGAAAGAGAAAAAAACGACTATAAAAACTTGTCGTTTTAGCAGAATAGTAATAATACATAGGTACTAAATTACCTACTTCTAATTATCAATAGGTATTATTTTAAGAATATAAACTCAATCATAAAGATGCCAAATGATGCTCTCATGTACAATTTTCTTTCAATTATAATGAAACTATTTACTTATTTGCTTATCTACTTTTTAGAATAATAATAATAACAATAATAATAATAAAATAAACTCACCAATATCAAAAGTTTCTTCTTGGATTTGTCGGTTCATTTTTGCAAGTTCCTTTTGCGCCTTGATTTCTTCAGCTCGAGACAACTTGAGATCCACTCCAGCCATGGAACCTGGGCGGCCCTTCTGCCTCTGTTTCACGAGAAATGCCTTATCTTCTTCCAATTTCATCAGAGCCAAGGCATCTTGTTGAGCAATATCAAAGAGATCATTCAACTTTTCAACAAACTGTTTAAATTTGTTCTTGGCCGTTTCCGATGTTTTCTTCCGGTCTTTTTGAAGACTTCTCCACTCGGCGTGAAGTTTTTCCAGCTTAGTAATTGCATCTTGCTCATGTTTAGTCGGGATTCGAGCTTTCCCCCAAAAAATGAACACTTCTCGTATGGTCAGTTTTGCTGATTCTCTTACAGTTAATTTCACAGTACATAAATTATAAAATAAAGCACATAAGACTTGACGATTTGAGGGTAGTTTACAACCGGTGATCTGGTGAATGGGATAGCCCACAAGAAATAATTTATCCTTGTTCCGGCTTTGTACACCTGATGTGAATGCCATTTCAGAGTCCAATAGGTAAATAACAGTTAACTAGAAAAACGAAACAAAATATATTACAAACTTTAATTTCAATAAAAAAGTCATTAGACTTATCAGTATTACTTGTTTTTTTATTATATTTCTACTTTAAACTCAAAAATATACCAAAAAAAAAACAAAATTATCACTTAATAACAAAATATACGAAGTATGCTCCATTGCTCCTAGTGGTACCAGGTCACGTTCTTGGGGCTAAAAGCTGTTGTAACTCAGTTTGACTTAAAATAACAACAATTATGTATAAAATATAAATTTTGAAGAACAACATTAGCTTTCTTTTGAGATATTAAGCGTGTTTTTATTATTTACCGTTCTGGAGTTATGGCTCCATGTGTCAGCTTTTTGTCCAAAAATTTGGATTTTTTCAAACTTTGAGCGACGAGCGGCACGGGTTAACGTCGTTTGATCGAGCTCAAATTTTGGCTATCTCAATATCTGGAAAGGGGAATCGTTTTGTGGGGTCCAGACGAACAAGATTCCAACATTTTTTTCCCCCCATAAGAGATCCGGTCACCAGTGTCCACTAGTGTCTGCAGAAATTCAAAATCTCCCTTATCCTGTTGTCACTTTTTTCACACCTGTGCCATCGAGCCTGTGACATAGCGCTCTGATATTCAGTGGGCCTCACACAATCCAAAAGTGTCCAGTGTCCACAAGTGTCTGCAGAAATTCAAAATCTCCCTTATCCTGTAGTCACTTTTTTCACACCTGTGCCATCGAGCCTGTGACATAGCGCTCTGATATTCAGTGGGCCTCACACAATCCAAAAGTGTCCACTGTCCACAAGTGTCTGCAGAAATTCAAAATCTCCCTTATCCTGTAGTCACTTTTTTCACACCTGTGCCATCGAGCCTGTGACATAGCGCTCTGATATTCAGTGGGCCTCACACAATCCAAAAGTGTCCAGTGTCCACTAGTGTCTGCAGAAATTCAAAATCTCCCTTATCCTGTAGTCACTTTTTTCACACCTGTGCCATCGAGCCTGTGACATAGCGCTCTGATATTCAGTGGGCCTCACACAATCCAAAAGTGTCCAGTGTCCACAAGTGTCTGCAGAAATTCAAAATCTCCCTTATCCTGTAGTCACTTTTTTCACACCTGTGCCATCGAGCCTGTGACATAGCGCTCTGATATTCAGTGGGCCTCACACAATCCAAAAGTGTCCAGTGTCCACAAGTGTCTGCAGAAATTCAAAATCTCCCTTATCCTGTAGTCACTTTTTTCACACCTGTGCCATCGAGCCTGTGACATAGCGCTCTGATATTCAGTGGGCCTCACACAATCCAAAAGTGTCCAGTGTCCACTAGTGTCTGCAGAAATTCAAAATCTCCCTTATCCTGTAGTCACTTTTTTCACACCTGTGCCATCGAGCCTGTGACATAGCGCTCTGATATTCAGTGGGCCTCACACAATCCAAAAGTGTCCAGTGTCCACTAGTGTCTGCAGAAATTCAAAATCTCCCTTATCCTGTAGTCACTTTTTTCACACCTGTGCCATCGAGCCTGTGACATAGTGCTCTGATATTCAGTGGGCCTCACACAATCCAAAAGTGTCCAGTGTCCACTAGTGTCTGCAGAAATTAAAAATTTCCCTTATCCTGTAGTCACTTTTTTCACACCTGTGCCATCGAGCCTGTGACATAGCGCTCTGATATTCAGTGGGCCTCACACAATCCAAAAGTGTCCAGTGTCCACTAGTGTCTGCAGAAATTCAAAATCGCCCTTATCCTGTAGTCACTTTTTTCACACCTGTGCCATCGAGCCTGTGACATAGCGCTCTGATATTCAGTGGGCCTCACACAATCCAAAAGTGTCCAGTGTCCACAAGTGTCTGCAGAAATTCAAAATCTCCCTTATCCTGTAGTCACTTTTTTCACACCTGTGCCATCGAGCCTGTGACATAGCGCTCTGATATTCAGTGGGCCTCACACAATCCAAAAGTGTCCAGTGTCCACTAGTGTCTGCAGAAATTCAAAATCTCCCTTATCCTGTAGTCACTTTTTTCACACCTGTGCCATCGAGCCTGTGACATAGTGCTCTGATATTCAGTGGGCCTCACACAATCCATAAGTGTCCAGTGTCCACTAGTGTGTGCAGAAATTCAAAATCTCCCCTGTCCTATAGACACCTTGTACCTTGTTTTACATTACTATATAGTTTGTTGGATTTTGTCTACATTTCTACCAAAAATGAGGAAGGCTGGTGGAAGAGGCCATGGAATTGGGCGGGGGTTGGCAGCTGGTAATGATGGTGTTGGTGGTGGATCTGATGGTAGTGGCAAAAGCAAAATAGGACCGAATGCAGGAGGTGTTGAGCCTGCGTCATCGTCTGGCTCCACAAGGCTTCGAAGGCTTAGTTTTCTAGGAGTTGGCAAACCGCTTTTAAAGCCAGAGCTTCAGGAAAAAGTTTTGTCTTACATTGCTGACTCAGCCTCAAGCTCTATCGCCTCATCTTCTGAAGTTGTAAAAAATAAAAGCACTGAGTCGTCATTGGAGGCTCATGTTCATGAACCACACCTTTCCTTGTGTCCTTCACCCCAACCAAGATTGAAGGATGACGCAGGCCATACTACTGATTACTCCATGGAGCTGTTTTCACATACCATGCATGGATTATCAAGTGAAATGGTGAATTACCCAGGCCAAGATGAATCTGACATGGAGTGCACTGATGCACAGCCGCTGATAGATGATTCTGCTGGTACATTCACTCAGAGCACTACATTGTCCTCGCAGTGTACTGAGCCAGATTCTGACCCTGATGAGACTCAGGTGCCCCTTCCCGCACACTATACCACCATACACGGTGACACAGAGGAAGGTGCACATGACATTGAAGAGGAGGTGATGGATGACCCAGTTGTTGACCCAGATTGGCATCCATTGGGGGAAGAGGGTGCTGCTTCCAATAGCTCAGATGAGGAGCATCCACAGCAGACATCGACATCGCAACAGCTGTTATCTGGCAGGCCCGGAGCACTCCAAAGACAGGTTCTAAAAATCAAAAGAGTTGCTGGACTGCTTGTCCAGAGGGTCAAAAGATCACAGTGTGCTAGGCCGCAAAATGTCTGCCAAAGTAGGAAGAGTGCAGTGTGGCACTTTTTTGAACAAAATCCTCATGATCAGGCCAAGGTTATCTGTAAGAAGTGCGCAAAGACCTTTAGCCGAGGGAAAAATCTGAAAAATTTGAAAACCAGTTGCATGCTTAGACATTTAACCAGCATGCACTTGCAAGCGTGGACACAACACCAAACCTCAAGTGCCACATGTGCAACTGATCACAAAGATGGTAGTCAGCAACGCTTACATTGTTTCCCCCACTGTAAGCCCACCGGTTAGCACAGCAGCAAATGTTGAGGTGTCGTTGCAAGGCCACAGCAGTCAGGGAATCCCACTGTTATATCAACGAAATACTGAATCTAGGCCATCATTAAGAACACCAACTCCATCACCATCATCAACCCTCTCTCAGTCCGCCCTGTCCACCGCTACTTCCACCATATGCAGCTCTCAAGTCCAGCTCACCCTCCCAGACACTATGAGTAGGTCAAGAATGTACTCAGTCTCTCTTCCGCGTACACTGGGTTTGAACGCCCACATTGCCAAACTAATCTCGTTTGAGATGATGCCCTATCGGTTGCTGGAAAGCACAGCTTTCCGCGAACTCATGGCCTATGCAGTACCACGCTATGACCTACCCAGTCGCCACTTCTCTCACAAAGCCATCCCAGCCCTCCACCATCATGTAAAAGACCGCATTGTCCATGCACTCAAGCAGTCAGTGAGTGGAAAGGTGCACCTCACAACTGATGCATGTCCAGTCGGCATGGCCAGGGCGCACTGGGTTAATGTGGTGGATGCAGGGTCCACAGGGGACAGCGGTGGTGGGACAGTGCTGCCTACACAACATAAAGAAGGATTTTTCCAGCGTCTCCAGGAGATAAAATAATAATTGCTTTATTGAGAATATAAAATCTTCATACCATCAGGTAAAAACGACATAAAGAGGCGTATGGAGGGGAGCAATTTCCTACGCGTTTCACCCTGAAAGGGCTTAATCATGATGAAGATGATGTGTTTGGGCGACAACAGGCACACCGCGGAGGTACTGGCCGACTACTTGCAGCGACAAACTGAGTCATGGCTGGGCAGTCTACATCTTGAGGCAGGCAAGGTAGTTAGTGATAACGGCCGGAATTTTGTGGCAGCCATAGCCCTTTCAAAACTCAGCCACATACCTTGCTTGGCTCACACCTTGAACCTGGTGGCGCAGTTCTTCCTCAAAAATTATCCGGAGTTAACAGCCCTGCTCCAGAAGGTGCGAAGACTGTGCGCGCACATCCGCCGGTCGCCTGTACACTCTGTTCGTATGCAGAAGCTGCAGCGATTGCTCCACCTTCCCAACCACTGCCTCATTATCGACATTGCAACAAGGTGGAACTCCACCCTGCACATGGTGGAGCGGCTGTGCGAGCAGAGGCAGGCCATAATGCATTTGTGGGATGATACACGGCCAGGCACTTTGAGAGCAGACATGGAGTTGACAGGTGTGCAGTGGTCGAAGCTGAAAGACCTCTGTAAAGTCCTTCAGTGTTTTGAGGAATGCACACGGCTGGTAAGCGCAGACGACGCCATCCTAAGCATGAGCATCCCACTTATGCGTCTGCTCATGCAAACTTTGACGCACCTTAAGGAGCAGGCGTCTGCAGCCAATGTTGATGAGGAGGAAGAGGAGGAGGGAATCCTTGATGACATTCAGCCATTGTCTGCTCAGGGACCTCTCCTGGACAAGGTGGAGGAAGAAGAGGATGATGATGGGGATGATTACTTAGGGGAGGAGGATGCATCTCGTTGGGCAAGTGAAAATGTTGGCGTGGCAAGGTTGTGCGTGACTGGAGGGATGTGGATTTGCCAGAAAGTGCTCCTCCAACCAGCACTCGCAGTGCATCATTGACACCGGGAACATTGGCCCACATGTCAGATTATGCCTTGCAGATCCTAAAAAGGGACCCCCGCATTGCCAAAATGATGAACGATGACGACTACTGGTTGGCCAGCATCCTGGATCCACGCTATAAAGGCAAATTACAAAACATCATGCCACAGGAGAACCTTGACCTAATATTGGCTAATAAACAAGCAACTCTGATAAATCGGTTGCTTGAGGCATTCCCAGCACACAGCAGCGGTGATGGTTCTCACACGAGCCGTACGGGCCGGGGGCAGCTTGGCAGAGGTGTTCATGGTGCACACAGCAGAAGTGGCGTTGGAGACAGGGGTTTCATGACAATGTTGTGGACTGATTTTTCAAGTACCGCTCACACAACTGGTAATATTGCATCGATGGAAAGTGACAGGAGACAGCAATTGTCAACTATGGTTACAAACTACTTTTCCTCCCATATCGATGTTCTCCCACACAGGTCATTCCCCTTTGACTATTGGGCCGCTAAACTGGACACCTGGCCTGAATTGGCACAATATGCCTTACAGGAGCTCGCTTGCCCAGCTGCAAGTGTGCTATCGGAAAGAGTCTTCAGTGCAGCTGGATCAATGCTGACAGAAAAAAGGACCCGTCTGTCAACCCAAAATGTGGATGATCTAACCTTCATTAAAATGAGCCATGCATGGGTTTCCAAGGATTTTGTCCCACCTTCCCCTGATGACACATAGGGTGACAGAAAAATGGCTTGCTTTGGTCCACCACTTCCTGGGACTTGACCTATTTCGCCTTTTGCATCAGCTGAATGTCCAACATCAACATATGCCACTTTCTAAAACTCCCTAACTGTGCTGCCTCCCCCCCCATGGCCGGGGTCACCACCTAGCGCATGACACCGTGCGAGTGCCGTTGCCCTGGACAGGTGGGTTGGCCGACTCTTGGGCGCAGGCACTGGCACAGGGTCCCTCATAGTGCAATCAAGTGTCTCTGACGGTGGTGGTGCACACCCGCCGTCAGACACACCGCCGTACTATGAGGGGCCCAGTGCCAGTACCGACGCCCACGAGTGGGCCCCCCTTGCTTGGGCAGGGCCCCAGCATTTGCAATCTTTACCTCTCCCTGCTCCTCCGCTGTGTAGTCTGGGCCGTCAAATCCATACTGTGCCTGACACCGTCTGAGCCTGCCTCCTGATGTATAGACATATATTTTGAATGTGTACGCTATCCATACATGTTATCCGGGGATACGGTACCCTTTCTCACCTTTGTGCAATCACGTGCAAGCCATACTGGGCCTAACACCGTCTGAGCCTGCTTCCTGATGTATAGATATATATTTTGAATGTGTACGCTATCCATACATGTTATACGGGGATACGGTACCCTTTCTCACCTTTGTGCAATCACGTGCAAGCCATACTGGGCCTAACACCGTCTGAGCCTGCCTCCTGATGTATAGACATATATTTTGAATGTGTACGCTATCCATGCATGTTATCCGGGGATACGGTACCCTTTCTCACCTTTGTGCAATCACGTGCAAGCCATACTGGGCCTAACACCGTCTGAGCCTGCCTCCTGATGTATAGACATATATTTTGAATGTGTACACTATCCATACATGTTATCCGGGGATATGGTACCCTTTCTCACCTTTGTGCAATCACGTGCAATCCATACTGGGCCTAACACCATCTGAGCTTGCCTCCTGATGTATAGACATATATTTTGAATGTGTACGCTATCCATACATGTTATCCGGGGATACGGTTCCCTTTCTCACCTTTGTGTAATCACGTGCAAGCCATACTGGGCCTAACACCGTCTGAGCCTGCCTCCTGATGTATAGACATATATTTTGAATGTGTACGCTATCCATACATGTTATCCGGGGATACGGTACCCTTTCTCACCTTTGTGCAATCATGTGCAATCCATACTGGGCCTAACACCATCTGAGCCTGCCTCCTGATGTATAGACATATATTTTGAATGTGTACGCTATCCATACATGTTATCCGGGGATACGGTACCCTTTCTCACCTTTGTGCAATCACGTGCAAGCCATACTGGGCCTAACACCGTCTGAGCCTGCCTCCTGATGTATAGACATATATTTTGAATGTGTACGCTATCCATACATGTTATCCGGGGATACGGTACCCTTTCTCACCTTTGTGCAATCACGTGCAAGCCATACTGGGCCTAACACCGTCTGAGCCTGCCTCCTGATGTATAGACATATATTTTGAATGTGTACGCTATCCATACATGTTATCCGGGGATACGGTACCCTTTCTCACCTTTGTGCAATCACGTGTAATCCATACTGGGCGTGAGAACGGCTGGCGAGCTGTTAAGCTAGCTACAGCACCTGTGGTTTGCACACGTAAGTTTTTCATTTTTTCAGGAATGACGGTTAGGCCTAATTCCGGAACTGCGGTTGACCTGCACTTACTGGGAAATCATCGTTCGCGGGTAATAATTGTAATCAGTGATCCCCATCACTAACGTTGTTCAGCGGGTTATCTGCAAACGCTGGCCTTTTCAGTGTAACGCACATGCAGCCACGGACATGTAAGGGCATGACACACCAGTTATTGGCCAATCTCATGTGCCAGAGCCTCACGTGTCCCTCTAGTAAGCCGGACTCGGACCGCGGGGCATGACGGAGTCTCGTTCGTTAACGGAATTAAGCTTGCAATGTGTGCATCTTTTCTGTAGCTGGCATGGTTGAGGTTTCCCAGGTGGAGTCGAATTTAACCGTAGGCTTCACTCCTGGTGGTGCCCTTCTGGACATTCCTTTAAGGTTCAGCTTTGCAGCCATACTGCCCACGTAAAACAAACACTTTGCCTTCATGAACGCTGTTTGGAGGGTCATGACTCGTGGGAATAACGCCACCCAATCAGTTAACCTGCTAGAGAGATCCTTCGTTGCTCCCAAGCATGACATCACACTCCCTAGGAGGAAGGTAATGCCACTGTGGCGACCGTACTCCTGGGGGCGACACAAGTGCACTGATGCCCAGCCACTGCTCGATGAATCTGCTGGTACATTGACCCAGACCACTACATTCCCCTCGCACGCTACACGGCCTGAATCTGACCCTGATGAAACTCAGGTTACCCTTCCCATATACAGTTCCATCTTACACGGTGGCAAAGAGGAAGCTGCAGATGAAAGTCCAGGTTCGGCCCACCCGCCATCAGACACACCACCGTACTATCAGGGGCCCTGTGCCAGTGCCGTCGCCAACGAGTGGGCCCCCCCTGCTTGCTCAGGATCACAGCACTTGCAAGGTTGAAATACTGTGCAGTGAGATGGAAGATGGGGACGACGAGGAGTCCAGACTAGTACAGGGATTCCCTAGCGAGGAGACTTATTTGATTGTTTTCAATGTTGGGACAGCAATTTTTGGGGAGCACTATAATCTGGAGAATGATAGATGGGGCCCACCATACACTGGAACATTCCAAAGGTGGACATCAGACACTGGAGCAGCATTTACAGGGCCCATTATACACTAGAGCATTAGAAATGGGGCCCATTATGTTTGGAGCATTATTTGTGCCCATAAGACAGTGGAGCTTCATCCATGGGGACCAACATATACTGTAGCATTATGTGGAGCTCATCATATACTGTTTCAAACATTATATGGGACCAATGATTCTGTATGGAGAAATAGATGGGCCTCGTCATGAGATGTAAAAAGTGAAGTATTTTTCATTGTACTATACCGCTATTTCTCTGCCGTATCGGAGCATGATGAGTTGTGGTATGTGTTAAAGGGGTGCTCTTTCGCCCAGGGCACATGAAAACCTGGAGCCAGCCCTACCCCCCCACAACTTTAGCCAAATAACCCCCATTTTTCAGTGCGTAACTTGTATTATGAAGTTAATTAAGGTTGACAAGCTTAAGTAAGAAGAATTGATGCTTTTGGCATTCAAATGAGCACTGTAGGTGTGTTTCCTATCCTCTCACTGCCGACTTTTATTCCCCATTGACTTACATTGGGTTTCGTGTTTCGGGACGACCCCGACTTTTCCCTATAATCGGCCGATCTTGCTCGACCCGACTTTTTGAAAAGTCGGGTTTCACGAAACGAAACTCGACCCTAAAAAAACAAAAGTCGCTCAACTCTGCACGCCAGCATTTTCTCTTGCCCCCTGAGAAGCATCCTCCTCCCCTAAATAATCATCCCCATCATCCTCCTCCTCTTCCTCTTCTTCCTCCACCTCGTCCAGGAGAGTTCCCTGAGCAGACAATGGCTGACTGTCATCAAGGCTTCCCTCCTCTTCCTCCTCGGCTGCAGACTTAATGTGTGTCAAAGTTTGCATGAGCAGACGCACAAGTGGGATGCTCATGCTTATGATGGCATCGTTTGCGCTTACCTGCCGTGTGCATTCCTCAAAACACTGAAGGACTTTACAGAGGTCTTTCAGCTTCGACCACTGCACACCAGACAACTCCATGTCTGCCTTCAAACTGCCTGCCCGTGTATCCTCCCACAAATGCATTACAGCCTGCCTCTGTTCGCACAGCCTCTGAATCATGTGCAGGGTGGAGTTCCATCTTGTTGCGACGTCGATAATTAGGCGGTGCTTGGGAAGGTGGAGCAATCGCTGCAGCTTCTGCATACGACTGGAGTGTACGGGCGACCGGCGGATGTGCGAGCACAGTCTTCGCACCTTATGGAGCAGGGCTGTTAACTCTGGATAATTATTGAGGAAGCACTGCACCACCAGGTTCAAGGTGTGAGCCAGGCAAGGTATGTGTCTGAGTTTTGAAAGGGCTATGGCTGCCACAAAATTCCGGCCGTTATCACTAACTACCTTGCCTGCCTCAAGATGTAGACTGCCCAGCCATGACTCAGTTTGTCGCTGCAAGTAGTCGGCCAGTACCTCCGCGGTGTGCCTGTTGTCGCCCAAACACATCATCTTCAACACAGCCTGCTGATGCTTACCACTAGCTATTTGATAGTGGGACACCTCATGTGCAACACTGGCAGCTGCGGATGGAGTGCTCGTGCGACTGCGCTCTGTGGACGAACTTTCCCTTCTGGAGGAGGAGGAGGGTCGAACGCCTACAGCCAACTGTTTCCTATACCGTGGGCTAGGCAGCAGTGTCCCCTGTGGACCCTGCATCCACCACATTAACCCAGTGCGCAGTGATGGACACGTAATGGCCCTGGCCCTGCCTACTTGACCATGCATCTGTTGTGAGGTGCACCTTTCCACTCATTGATTGCTTGAGTGCATGGACAATGCGGTCTTTCACATGCAGGTGGAGGGCTGGGATGGCTTTTCGAGAAAAGAAGTGCCGACTGGGTAGGTCATAGTGTGGTACTGCGTAGGCCATAAGCTCGCGGAAAACTTCGCTTTCAACCAACCGGTAGGGCATCATCTCTAACGAGATTAGTTTGGCAATGTGGGCGTTCAAACACTGTGTATGCGGATGAGAGGATGAGTACTTTCTTGTCCTACTGAGAGTCTCTGGTAGGGTGAGCTGGACTTGAGAGCTGCATATGGTGGAACTAGCGGTGGACATGGCGGACTGAGAGAGGGTTGGTGATGGTGATGTGTTGGTGGTCTTGCTGATGGCCTAGATTCAGTCTTTCATGGCAAAAACATTGTGATTCCCTGACTGCTTTGGCCTTGCGACGACACCTCAACATTTGCTGCTGGTGGTGTGCTAACCGGTGGGCTTACAGTGGGGGAAGCGATGTAGCGTTGCTGACTACCTTCATTCGGAGCAGGTGCACATGTGGTACGTGAGGTTTGGTAGTCCATCCACGCTTGCAAGTGCATGGTGGTTAAATGTCTAAGCATGCAACTGGTATTCAAATTTCTCAGATTTTTCCCTCGGCTAAAGGTCTTTGTGCACTTCTTACAGATAACCTTTGCCTGATCGTTAGGATTTTGTTCAAAAAAGTGCCACACTGCACTCTTCCTACTATGGAAGACATTTTGAGGCCTTGCACGCCGTGCTAATTTGACCATCTGGCCAAGCTGTCCTGCAACTCTTTGGGTTTTTGTAAACCGTTTTTGGACTGCTACGGGCCTGCCAGATAACAGCTGTTGCGATGTCGATGCCCGCTGCGGTTCCTCCTCCTCCTCTTCTGAGCTATTGCAGCGGCACCCTCTTTCCCCAATGGATGCCAATCTGGGTCAACAACTGGGTCATCCATCACCTCCTCTTCAATTTCATGTGCAACTTCCTCTGTGTCACCGTGTAAGGTGGTATAGTATGCGGGAAGGGGCACCTGAGTTTCATCAGGGTCAGATTCTGGCTCAGTACACTGCAAGGACAATGTAGTGCTCTGAGTGAATGTACCAGCAGAAAAATCTAGCAGTGGCTGTGCATCAGTGCACTCCATGTCTGATTCATCTTGGACTGGGGAATTCACGATTTGACTTGATAACCCAGGCATGGTATGTGAAAAGAGCTCCATGGAGTAATCTGTAGTGTGGCCTGCCGCATCCTTCCCTTTTGGTAGGGTTGAAGAACACAACGAAAGGTGTTGTTCCTGACCAGGAGCCTCCACTGATGACTCAGTGCTTTTAATTTTTGAAACTTCAGAAGAGGAGGTGATAGAGCTGGAGGCTGTGTCAGCAATATAAGCTAAAACTTGTTCCTGAAGCTCCGGCTTTAAAAGCGGTTTACCTACTCCCAGAAAAGGGAGCCTTTGAAGCCTTGTGGAGCCAGACGATGACGCAGGCTCAACACCTCCTGCCTTAGGTGCTATTGTGCTTTTGCCACTACCAGCAGATGCACCACCACCCCCACCACCATCAGTACCAGCTGGCAACCCCCGCCCACTTCCACAGCCTCTTCCACCATACTTCCTCATTTTTGGGAAAATGTACCCAAAATACCACCAGCTATATGGTACTGTAAAACAAGGTACAAGGTGTATGTAGTATTGGGGAGAAATGGAAGCTCCCTAGAGATTTTAGGAGTCTGAACTATTATCTCAGGCCCACTATAGATTACACCTCAATTTAACAGGCTGAAATTGGCTGGTGTATGAGAAAGTACAAGGTGTGTATATAGTATTGGGGAGAATTGGAAGCTCCCTAGAGATTTTAGGAGGCTGAACTATTATCTCAGGCCCACTATAGATTACACCTCAATGTAACAGGCTGAAATTGGCTGGTGTATGACAAAGTACAAGGTGTGTTTATAGTATTGGGGAGAATTTGAAGCTACCTAGAGATTTTAGGAGGCTGAACTATTATCTCAGGCCCACTATAGATTACACCTCAATGTAACAGGCTGAAATTGGCTGGTGTATGAGAAAGTACAAGGTGTGTATATAGTATTGGGGAGAATTGGAAGCTCCTTAGAGATTTTAGGAGGCTGAACTATTATCTCAGGCCCACTATAGATTACACCTCAATGTAACAGGCTGAAATTGGCTGGTGTATGACAAAGTACAAGGTGTGTATATAGTATTGGGGAGAATTGGAAGCTCCCTAGAGATTTTAGGAGGCTGAACTATTATCTCAGGCCCACTATAGATTACACCTCAATGTAACAGGCTGAAATTGGCTGGTGTATGACAAGGTACAAGGTGTATATAGTATTGGGGAGAATTTGAAGCTACCTAGAGATTTTAGGAGGCTGAACTATTATCTCAAGCCCACTATAGATTACACCTCAGTGTAACAGGCTGAAATTGGCTGGTGTATGACAAAGTACAAGGTGTGTATATAGTATTGGGGAGAATTGGAAGCTACCTAGAGATTTTAGGAGGCTGAACTATTATCTCAGGCCCACTATAGATTACACCTCAATTTAACAGGCTGAAATTGGCTGGTGTATGACAAAGTACAAGGTGTGTATATAGTATTGGGGAGAATTGGAAGCTCCCTAGAGATGTTAGGGGGCTGAACTATTATCGCAGGCCCACTGTAGATTACACCTCAATTTAACTGGCTGAAATAGGCAGGTGTATGACCGGGCACAAGGTGTGTATATAGTATTGGCGAGAATTGGAAGCTCCCTAGAGATTTTAGGAGGCTGAACTATTATCTCAGGCCCACTATAGATTACACCTCAATGTAACAGGCTGAAATTGGCTGGTGTATGACAAAGTACAAGGTGTGTATATAGTATTGGAGAAAATTTGAATCTCACTAGAGATTTGAGGACGCTGAACTATTGTCTCAGGCCCAGGAGAGATTACACCTCAATGTAACAGGCAGAAATTGGATGGTGTATGACAAGGTGGTGGGTGTATATAGTATTGGTGAGAATTTGAATCTCACTAGAGATTTGAGGACGCTGAACTAGTATCTCAGGCCCAGTAGAGATTACACCTCAATGTAACAGGCTGAAATTGGATGGTGTATGACAAGGTGGAGGGTGTATATAGTACTGGTGAGAATTTGAATCTCACCAGAGATTTGAGGACGCTGAATTAGTATCTCAGGGCCAGTAGAGATTACACCTCAATGTAACAGGCTGAAATTTGATGGTGTATGACAAGGTGGAGGGTGTATATAGTATTGGTGAGAATTTGAATCTCACCAGAGATTTGAGGACGCTGAATTAGTATCTCAGGGCCAGTAGAGATTACACCTCAATGTAACAGGCTGATATTGGATGGTGTAGGACCAGATGGAGGGTGTATATAGTATTGGTGAGAATTTGAATCTCACCAGAGATTTGAGGATGCTGAATTAGTATCTCAGGGCCAGTAGAGATTACACCTCAATGTAACAGGCTGAAATTGGATGGTGTATGACAAGGTGGAGGGTGTATATAGTACTGGTGAGAATTTGAATCTCTCCAGAGATTTGACGATGTTGAATTAGTATCTCAGGGCCAGTAGAGATTACACCTCAATGTAACAGGCTGAAATTGGATGGTGTATGACAAGGTGGAGGGTGTATATAGTATTGGTGAGAATTTGAATCTCACCAGAGATTTGAGGACGCTGAACTAGTATCTCAGGGCCAGTAGAGATTACACCTCAATGTAACAGGCTGATATTGGATGGTGTATGACAAGGTGGAGGGTGTATATAGTATTGGTGAGAATTTGAATCTCACTAGAGATTTGAGGATGCTGAACTATTGTCTCAGGCCCAGTAGAGATTACACCTCAAGGTAACAGGCTGAAATTGGATGGTGTATGACAAGGTGGAGGGTGTATATAGTATTGGTGAGAATTTGGATCTCACTAGAGATTTTAGGAGGCTGACAATGATGCTGTCAGTCCAAGTATGGACGCAGGCAGCCTAATAAGCAGGACTGCTGCACACAAAACGGTAGAAAAATGAACGCTTGGTAACTGTGCAGAAAAGAGGAAGAAAGGTATTTTTGCTTTTAAAAAAGCAGTTTGCACAGCAGTGTGCAAACAGCAATGCAGTTATCAGGGAGCCTTATAAGGCAGCCTAATAACCAACAGAGCTGATGCACAAAAATATAGCCTCCCCTGTCACTGCACACAAACTGTTGTGTTGTAAGTGGAAATCGCTAACAGCAGAAGCAGTTTTTTGGTTCTTCTTCCCTGCCTAACTCTCTCCCTTATTCGGAATCAGCAGCAGCAACCTCTCCCTAATGCTAAGATCGGCAGAAGTAAGATGACGGTCGGCGTGCACACCCTTTTATAGCCCCTGTGACGCCACACAAAGCCAGTCAATCACTTGCATGCCCTTCTCAAAGATGGTGGTGACCACTGCCTATGTCATTGCGTTGCCCACAGTGTGTTTCCTCCATCATTGGCTGAAAAAGGGCGCTGGAAGCATCATTTGTAACGCGACTTTGGCGCTCTGGTCGCCGACCTCGTGGCCGACCTCACGCTATGGTCGGGTTTCGTTTCATGAAACCCGACTTCAGCGAAAGTCGCCGACTTTTGAATTTGACTGATCCGTTTCACTCAACTCTAGTGGCCACCCATACACGCTCGTTCACACACAGGTCCATACCTGAACCCTGATTTCCACACATTTGTTTGTCACAGTTCGGTGAACTCTTCCTGGGATTGACAACTGAGGCGTCCCCCTGTGTCACCACACTCACACCCCCGCAATTCACCACCGGGTACACCACCCTCCAACCCCTTCCACCACAAGGTCTGCGCCTCCCAGGGTTGGCTAATGGCGAGGGTTGAGACTTGCCCCTACTCTCCTGCAGCACATCTGCTGCTCTCACTGAAGAGAAAGGGGTCGGTTGAAGAGAGACGGCAGAGACAGTAGTCCCTAGGCAGCAGCCCTCACACGACTGCCCTCAGCTGACCACTTCCCTCGCCCGCCAATCTATTACCGGGTTGTGTTTTTTCAGCCAAGGGAGGCCTAAAACGATAGGTACTGGCATTCCCTCCAAGACGTAGCATGACAAGGACTCCTCATGATGTCCTATACAGGATAAAACACACCAACCAATCAAAGGACCTCTTATCCATAAAAAAACAGACAGGGTGTATTTATTGAATTATATTATATTTTATTTATACAGGTGGTTACATTAAAACCAATTAAAACCAAAAAGAGTGCACGTATAGGAACAGTTTCCACAAAATTGTAAAATGATAAGACCCAATTTATATATATATCAGATATGCATACCCCACATGTTGTAAAATAACAATTTGAAAAGGATTGTGAAAAAGGTGCAAAAATTACATAAAAATTATTATAGTACATAAAAAATGATTGACAAAAAAAGCGCAATGTGCAATGTGCAAATTTGTCACACAAAAATCATATACAAGAAAAAATATATTTTTAGAGAAAAGAAAAAACATATAAACACATATGCTTTTAAACATCAATTGTGTGTATTCACAAAGCTTCCATGTATCCAGAATAAAGTGCAGAGTGCCTGTGCAAATAGAATCATGCACAATATGTGAAGCAACCAGTGCCACCTTTTCATTAGAAAATTACAACTCTTTACATATACAGAGGTATGCCATAGACAGATCCTTTACCTATAAGGGTCACCACGTCCCTATCACACGCTCCCCGACGCGTGTTTCGGAATCCTTCCTTCATCAGGGGGTCCACCTCTGTATATGTAAAGAGTTGTAATTTTCTAATGAAAAGGTGGCACTGGTTGCTTCACATATTGTCCATGATTCTATTTGCACAGGCACTCTGCACTTTATTCTGGATACATGGAAGCTTTGTGAATACACACGATGTTTAAAAGCATATGTGTTTATATGTTTTTTCTTTTCTCTAAAAATATATTTTTTCTTGTATATGATTTTTGTGTGACAAGTTTGCACATTGCACATTGCACTTTTTTTGTCAATCATTTTTTATGTACTATAATAATTTTTATGTAATTTTTGCACCTTTTTCACAATCCTTTTCAAATTGTTATTTTACAACATGTGGGGTATGCATATCTGATATATATATAAATTGGGTCTTATCATTTTACAATTTTGTGGAAACTGTTCCTATACGTGCACTCTTTTTGGTTTTAATTGGTTTTAATGTAACCACCTGTATAAATAAAATATAATATAATTCATTAAATACACCCTGTCTGGTTTTTTATGGATAAGAGGTCCTTTGATTGGTTGGTTGGTGTGTTTTATCCTTAATAGTGTGTAATCACTAACTTCACTAACACTGGTGGTATATTTTATTATTATCATTATTATTATTATGGCTACTAAGAATTGATTGGTTTATTATAGTCCAGTGTTGGTGTGTTTCTTCATGATGTCCTATATGTAGATGGAAATTTTCTACGACTTGGGTCAAGCTCCTCTGGCTCAGTGGAACAGAGTTTATGGCCTGGACACTTATAAGTTGGGCTAGCATCCTACACCTCAGGCCATGAGTCTGGACAAAGCGAACATCCACCAGACTGACTCCTGCTCCGCTGTCCACAAGCACCGGTATCACCTCCGCTACCCCGCCAGCCAACACCTCTGCTGACATAGTGCCTTGGGAGGGCAAATTGGAGGAAATATGCACTCCCTGGTCACCTCCCTCCAAGCAACCAGGGGAATGCGGCTCCTCAGATGGCACAGATAATTTGGCCCGGGTTGGGCAAGCCTTCAGGACATGACCAGTCTGCCCACAGTAAAAACATGCCGACACCACTCCCCGAACCGTAGGCAGCTCCGTACACAAACTAGCTCCTCCTACTTGCATAGGTTCGTCTGGAGACTTGGCATGCACTGGGCAGGCTCTCATGAAATGGCCCGAATTCCCACAGGAAAAGCATACCCCCCACCACAACGAGCCATAGACACCCCCTTTTTTGTACCAACAACACCGGGCTGTCTGGGTTCCTCCATCTGCACTGGTGGGTCCTCCTCCCTAGCGAGGACAACAGGGGGCACATTTTGTGTATGTCTCTCCCTAAGGCATCTATCCACCCGGATGGCAAGGGACATGGTGGCCTCCAGCGACCTGGGGCGGCGTACTGCACCAGAGTATCCTGCAACTTTGGAGACAGACCCTGGACAAATTGACTCCTAAATGCAGGGTCATTCCATTGAGTGTCAGTGGCCCACCTCCTAAACTCTGAGCAGTACTCCTCAGCAACCCGGGCTCCCTGTTTACACCTACGGAATCGGGATTCCGCCAGGGAGACGCCATCAGGATCCCCATACAAAAGCGCCAAAGCCGCAAAAAACTCGTCCACGGACTCTAATGATGGTGAATCGCCCAGCAGGGGGAATGGCCCAGGAGTGAGGATCCCCCTTAAGAAGGGACATAATGATTCCCACCTGTTGCTCTTCAGTCCCTGATGAACGAGGGCGCAGCCTGAAGTATAGTTTGCAGGCTTGCTGAAATACCAAGAATTGATCTCTCCCTCCAGAAAACCTGTCAGGGAGGGATATCTTGGGTTCTGGCTGAGCCTGTGCCCGAACCAGACCCCAAAGCCCACCAACAGCTGCAGCTGCTGCACCAACTCACCGCGCAGCCCCCTAATCTCATCAGTAAAGATTTGCAGCATTTGGGCAAAGGTCTGCCTTCGGTCCATGGCTCAGCAGAAAAAAAAGTTAGGTTGGTGATAATGTCTCGTGAACCCGTCCTGTGTGACACGACCCGCAGGCCGGTATCTAAAACAACAAGGCACGGCACGTGTAACTGTCCTGTGTGACATGACCCGCAGGCCGGTAACTAAAACAACAAGACACGGGAGAAGGGTAAACAGTTACGACGGTGGGCCCTGCGATAGGGAACGGGGACATGGAGACCTGCTGCACTCCCCTGAGTCAGTGTCCCTCACACTCCTAACATTCCCTATACAGGCTCCTCACCTGTCGCCGAGCCGGAACCTGTCACCCTAGCACACCCTACACCTATCCCTTGCTAGGGAGCTGGGTGATGCAGGCGGCACTGGCCCCACCGCTGTACTAATACACACCAGGGAAAAATACAAACAGGGATAGCACCACTTAGCTTTCCTCTGTTGCTCTTGCTCCCAGCAACAGAGTCCAGCACCAGAATGCAGCTTTCCTCCTGAATAGCTGCTACTTCTCCAAGCTTTGTCAGAGCTGCAAGGAACACCTCTCTGTAATTCCTTCCTTCACCAGACTTTACACCAGAACTTTCCTGAGCTGCAAGGAACTCCTCTCTGTAGTTCCTTCCTTCACCAGTCTTGGTTGGAAATGAGCAATATCACCAACAGTGATTGCAACCACCTGACACTCTTTTATAGGTAAGAGCCAGCAATCACACCTGCTTCATAATCACGTGCGCTAAACTAAAGAAACCAGAATGCAATTACCCTAACGGCCACCGGGGGCAAAACTAGAACTGAAACCACACAGTGCAATGACCCTAATGGCCACCGGGGGCAAAAACTAACCTTAAGCACATAGCTTAACCCCTTCATGACCCAGCCTATTTTGACCTTAATGACCTGGCCATTTTTTGCAATTCTGACCAGTGTCCCTTTATGAGGTAATAACTCTGGAACGCTTCAACGCATCCTAGCAATTCTGAGATTGTTTTTTCGTGACATATTGGGCTTCATGTTAGTGGTAAATTTAGGTCGATAATTTTTGCGTTTATTTGTGAAAAAATCAGAAATTTGGCGAAAATTTTGAAAATTTCGCAATTTTCAAATTTTGAATTTTTATTCTGTTAAACTAGAGAGTTATGTGACACAAAATAGTTACTAAATAACATTTCCCACATGTCTACTTTACATCAGCACAATTTTGGAATCAAAATATTTTTTTGTTAGGAAGTTATAAGGGTTAAAAGTTGACCAATGATTTCTCATTTTTACAACAAAATTTGCAAAACCATTTTTTTTAGGGACCACCTCACATTTGAAGTCACTTTGAGGGGTCTATATGGCAGAAAATACCCAAAAGTGACACCATTCTAAAAACTGCACCCCTCAAGCTACTCAAAACTACATTCAAGAAGATTATGAACCCTTCAGGTGTTTCACAGCAGCTAAAGCAATGTGGAAGGAAAAAATGGACATTTTAATTTTTCCAACACAAATTTTCTTTCAGCATCAATTTTTTCATTTTCACATGGGCAACAGGATAAAATGGATCCTAAAATTTGTTGGGCAATTTCCCCTGAGTACACCGATACCTCATATGTGGTCATAAACCACTGTTTGGGCGCATGGCAGGGCTCAGAAGGGAAGGAGCGCCATTTGACTTTTTGAATGGAAAATATGCTGGAATATTTAGCGCTTGCCATGTCGCGTTTGGAGAGTCGCTGTGTGCCTTAACACTGGAGCTCCCCACAAGTGACCCCATTTTGGAAACTAGACCCCCCAAGGAACTTATCTAGATGCATAGTGATCACTTTGAACCCCCAGGTGCTTCTCAAATTGATCCGTAACAAAAAAAAAAAAAGTACTTTTTTTTCACAAAAATTATCTTTTAGCCTGTTTTTTCATTTTCACATGGGCAACAGGATAAAATGGATCCTAAAATTTGTTGGGCAATTTCTCCTGAGTACACCGATACCTCATATGTGGTCATAAACCTCTGTTTAGGTGCACGACAGGGCCCGGAAGGGAAGGAGCGCCATTTAACTTTTTGAATGGAAAATTAGCTCCGATCGTTATCGGACACCATGTCACGTTTGGAGAGCCCCTGTGTGCCTAAGCATTGGAGCTCCCCCACAAGTGACACCATTTTGGAAACTAGACCGCTTAAGGAACTTATCTAGATGTGTGGTGAGCACTTTGAACCCCCAAGTGCTTCACAAAAGTTTATAACATAGAGCAGTGAAAATAAAAAATCATTTGTTTTTCCTCAAAAATGATTTTTTAGCATGCTATTTTTTATTTTCACAAGGGTAACAGGAGAAATTGGACCACAAATGTTGTTGTCCAGATTGTCCTGAGTACGCTGGTACCTCATATGTGGGGGGAGCCACTGTTTGGGTGCACAGCAGGGCGCAGAAGGGAATGAGCGCCATTTGGCTTTTTGAAATGAAAATTGTCTCCAATCGTTAGCGGACACCATGTCGTGTTTGGAGAGCCCCTGTGTGCCTAAACTTTGGAGCTCCCCCACAAATGACCCCATTTTGGAAACTAGACCCCCTAAGGAACTTATCTAGATGCATAGTGAGCACTTTGAACCCCCAGGTGATTCACAGAAGTTTATAATGCAGAGCAGTGAAAATAAAAAATCTTTTTTTTTGCCTAAAAAAAATTTTTTTAGTTGCCAATTTTTTATTTTCACAAGGGTACCAGGATAAATTGGACCCCATAAGTTGTTGTCCAGTTTGTCCTGAGTACGCTGGTACCCCATATGTGGGGGGGAACCACTGTTTGGGCACACGTTGGGGCTCAGCAGGGAAGTAGTGACATTTTGAAATGCTGACTTTGATGGAATGGTCTGCGGGCGTCATGTTACATTTGCTGAGCCCCTGTGTGCCTAAACAGTAGAAACCCCCCACAAGTGACCCCATTTTGGAAACTAGACCCCCCATGGAACTTATCTAGATGTGAGATGTGCACCTTGAACCCCCAAGTGCTTCACAGAAGTTTATAACGCAGAGCCGTGAAAATAAAAAATCATTTTTTTCCCTCAAAAAAATGATTTTTAGCACGCAATTTTTTTTTCACAAGGGTAACAGGATAAATTGGACCCCAAACGTTGTTGTCCAGTTTGTCCTGAGTACGCTGATACCCCATATGTGGGGGATGACCACTGTATGGGCACACGTCAGGGCTCGGAAGGGAAGTAGTAACGTTTTGGTATGCAGACTTTGATGGAATGGTCTGCGGGCATCATGTTACATTTGCAGAGTCCTTGATGTACCTAAACTGTGGAAACCCCCCACAAGTGACCCCATTTTGGAAACTAGACCCCCCAAGGAACTTATCTAGATGTGTGGTGAGCACCTTGAACCCCGAAGTGCTTCACAGAAGATTGTAACGCAGAGCCATGAAAATAAAAAATCTTTTTTTTCCTCAAAAAATGAATTTTTAGCTCACAATTTTTTATTTTCACAAGGGTAACAGGAGAAATTGGACCCCAAAAGTTGTTGTCCAGTTTGTCCTGAGTACGCTGATACCCCATATGTGGGGAGGAACCACTGTTTGGGCATACGTCGGGGCTCGGAAGGGAAGTAGTGACGTTTTGAAATACCGACTTGATCGAATGGTCTGCGGGCACCATGTTACGTTTGCAGAGCCTCTGATGTGCCTAAACAGTGGAAACCCCCCACAATTGACCCCATTTTGGAAACTAGACCACCCAAGGAACTTACCTAGATGTGTGGTGTGCACTTTGAACCCCCAAGTGCTTCACAGAAGTTTATAACGCAGAACTGTGAAAATAAAAATAATTTTTTTTTCTCAAAAAATGATTTTTTTAGCCAGCAATTTTTTATTTTCACAATGGTAACAGTAGAAATTGGACCCCAAAAGTTGTTGTCCAGCTTGTCCTGAGTACGCTGGTACCCAATATGTGGGGAGGGATCACTGTTTGGGCACACGTCAGGGCTCGGAATGGAAGTAGTGACGTTTTGAAATGCAGACTTTGAAGGAATAGTCTGCGGTCGTCATTACGTTTGCAGAGCCCCTGATGTGCCTAAACAGTGGAAACCCCCACAAATGACCCCATTTTGGAAACTAGACCTTCCAAGGAACTTATGTAGATGTGTGGTGAGCACTTTCATCCCCAAGTGCTTCACAGAAGTTTATAATGCAGAGACGTGAAAATGAAAAAAACATTTTTTTTCCACAAAAATAATTTTTTAGCCCCCAGTTTTTTTTTCCCAAGGGTAACAGGAGAAATTAGTCCCCAAAAGTTGTTGTGCAATTTTTCCTGAGTACGCTGATACCCCATATGTGGGGGTAAACCACTGTTTGGGTACACGTCGGGGCTTGGAAGGGAGGGAGCACTATTTGACTTTTTGAACGCAAAATTGGCTGGAATCAATGGTTGCACCATATCGCGTTTGGAGACCCCCTGATGTGCCTAAACACTGGAAACCCCTCAATTCTAACTCCAACCCTAACCCCAACACATCCCTAACCCTAATCCCAACCCTATCCATAACCCTAACCCCAACACACCCCTAACCCCAACACTAACCATAACACTAACCACAAGCCTAACCCTAATTCTAACCCTAACCCTAATTCCAACCCTAACCCTAATTCTAACCCTAATTCCAACCCTAACCCTAATTCCACTCTAACCCTAATTCCAACCCTAACCCTCTTTCCAACCCTAACCCTCTTTCCAACCCTAACCCTCTTTCCAACCCTAACCCTAACCCTCTTTCCAACCCTAACCCTCTTTCCAACCCTAACCCTAACCCTCTTTCCAACCCTAACCCTCTTTCCAACCCTAACCCTAACCCTCTTTCCAACCCTAAACCTAACCCTAATGGAAAAATAAAAATATTTTCTTTATTTTATTAGTTATGCCTACCTATGGGGGTGATAATCGGGGGGTTTATTTACTTTTTATTTCATTTTGATCACTGTGAGAGTGATCAAAATGAAATAATGGAATCTGCGCATGCGCCCGCCATTTTCTAAGATGGCGGCGCCCATGAACCGGACCCGCCGGACACCGGGAGCGACGGGGGGACTTAGAAGGTGCTGGGGCGGTGAGAGTGGGTGAGGGGGGGATCGGAAGCTGGCAGATCAGTTGCGGGGGGGCGATCGCAGGTGGGGGGGTCGAATCGGTGTCTCCAGCCATGTCCGATGCTACTGCAGCATCGGCCATGGCTGGATTGTAATATTTCATCAATTTTCATTGATGAAATATTACTATCGCTCTGATTGGCTGTTTCACTTTTAACAGCCAATCAGAGTGATCGTAGCCACGTGGGGGCGAAGCGACACCCCCTGTGGTGAATTACAAAGCCCCCTGTATCTGCGGGTCAGGTGACCTTTCAGTGACCCCGCTCACCCGACCCGCAGGGGGGCTTTGAATTCATGACACAGGGTATGCGTCATAGGTCGGATTGGCACCGACTTTCATGACGCATACGCTGTGTCACAGGTCGGGAAGGGGTTAAAGAAAAAAAAAGGTTACTAGTGCTTTTTATCTGTCATGATCCAGCATGGATCATGACACCCCTGCTGTATTAGCCTGTTGCTAGCCACCAGTTCACACCTGAGTGCTGATATAGTGGGGACGAGGTTGTTCAAACCTCAGTATTTTTGTACATCAGATGTGTTGGAATTATTAGGGGTTTTGCGTGATTGCAGACAGTGCTTTTTCTGTCCTGTCCTATCTAGTCAGGGTGGGCCCCATCATTTGCTCAGTCTATTTTCTGTCTGTGTTTGTGCTTCATCTTGTCTCACCGACAATATATGTTTGGGGGCTGTCTATTCCTTTGGGGATCTGCTCCGGGGCAGTTTAGATTTCACCTTTCTGTCTTTAGGCTTAATAAGTCCTCCGGCTGTGACGAGGCGTCTAGGGCAACGTAGGAACGCTCCACGGCTACTGCTAGTTGTGTTGTTAAGATCAGGGGTCTGCAAACCGCTGAGCGACCAACCTCTCTGGTGTTCTGGTGGCATAGCCTATTGCGCAGTCGTGACACAAATATCGCCAAACTATGACCAGACCACATATTACCACCATATAGTGATCAAATAATACCACATACAAGGAACAAAATCTGCCACACCATGACTAGACCAAATATTACCACCACATGGTGACCAAAAAATAATACATACAAGGAACAAATACCGCCATACCATGACCAGATAACATATCACCACCACAGTGACCAAATAATAGCACATACAAGGAACAAATACAGCCACACCATGACCAGATCACATATTACCACAACATAGTGACCGAATACTACAATACTGATCATTAATAAAAAAACACAATACTAATATCACCATAAGAGCTATTATACACAGGAGATCTGTACTACATATACAGTGTCCGTGTACAGGTAATACAGTGATCAACGGTGACATTATACACAGGAGCTCTGCGTATAGTGTACAGTCATGGCCAAAAGTTTTGAGAATGACACAAATATTAATTTTTACAAAGTCTACTGCTTCATTTTTTTTAATGGCAATTTGCATATACTCCAGAATGTTATAAAGAGTGATCAGCTTAACAGCAATTACTTGCAAAGTCAATATTTGCCTAGAAAATGAACTTTATCCCCCAAAACACATTTCAACATCATTGCAGCCCTGCCTTAAAAGGACCAGCTAACATCGTTTCAGTGATTGCTCCATTAACACAGGTGTGGGTGTTGATGAGGACAGGGCTGGAGATCAATCTGTCATGATTAAGTAAGAATGACACCACTGGACACTTTAAAAGGAGGCTGGTGCTTGGCATCATTGTTTCTCTTCTGTTAACCATGGTTATCTCTAAAGAAACACGTGCAGTCATCATTGCACTGCACAAAAATGGCCTAACAGGGAAGAGTATCGCAGCTAGAAAGATTGCACCTCAGTCAACAATCTATCGCATCATCAAGAACTTCAAGGAGAGAGGTTCCCTTGTTGCCAAAAAGAGTCCAGGGCGCCCAAGAAAGACCAGCAAGCGCCAGGACCGTCTCTTAAAAGTGTTTCAGCTGCGGGATCGGCTACCAGCAGTGCAGAGCTTGCTCAGGAATGGCAGCAGGCAGGTGTGAGTGCATCTGCACGCACTGTGAGGCGGAGACTCTTGGAGCAAGGCCTGGTCTCAAGGAGGGCAGCAAAGAAGCCACTTCTCTCCAGGAAAAACATCATGGACAGACTGATATTCTGCAAGAGGTACAGGGAGTGGACTGCTGAGGACTGGGGTAAAGTCATTTTCTCTGATGAATCCCCTTTTCGATTGTTTGGGACATCTGGAAAACGGCTTATTCAGAGAAGACCAGGTGAGCGCTACCACCAGTCTTGTCTCATGCCAACTGTCAAGCATCCTGAAACCATTCATGTGTGGGGTTGCTTCTCAGCCAAGGGAATGGGCTCTCTCATTCTTGCCTAAAAACACAGCCATGAATAAAGAATGGTACCAGAATGTCCTCCAAGAGCAACTTCTCCCAACCGTCCAAGAGCAGCTTGGCGATCAACAATGCCTTTTTCAACATGATGGAGCACCTTGCCATAAAGCAAAGGTGATAACTAAATGGCTCAGGGAATAAAACATAGAGATTTTGGGACCATGGCCTGGAAACTCCCCAGATCTTAATCCCATTGAGAACTTGTGGTCAATCATCAAGAGACGGGTGGACAAACAAAAACCTTCAAATTCAGACAAAATAAAAGCATTGATTTTGCAAGAATGGACTGCTATCAGTCAGGATTTGATCCAGAAGTTGATTGAGAGCATGCCAGGGAGAATTGCTGAGGTCCTGAAGAAGGGGGGTCAACACTGCAAATATTGACTTGCTGCATTAACTCATTCTAACTGTCAATATAACCTTTTGTTACTCATAATATGATTGCAATTATATTTCTGTATGTGATAAAAACATCTGACAAACACACATAAAAACCAGAGGCCAGCAGATCATGTGAAAATATAATATTTGTGTCATTCTCAAAACTTTTGGCCATGACTGTAAGTGTAGAGGTAATACAGTGATCACCAGTGACATTATACACTGTTGTGAGTTCATTTTCCCCTTCACCATTGAGGTCTGATGAACTCCCTCTTCTGGTGATGGAAGGTAGTGAGGCTGATTACCAAGCAC
Source organism: Dendrobates tinctorius (assembly GCF_039654945.1). NCBI lineage: Eukaryota > Metazoa > Chordata > Amphibia > Anura > Dendrobatidae > Dendrobates > Dendrobates tinctorius. The sequence goes on from NW_027361921.1 coordinate 7,343,007, forward strand.
CTGGGCAGGATGATGATGACTGGGTGACGGGAATTACTGACTGGATATAAGGCAGCCGACGCCCTTCTGCCTTGCTGGTGATCTCTCTGAGGGATTCTAGGAGACCAGTCTGATTCCTGCTCCTCAAAAGCTAAGTTTTCTGCTCTACTTTTTGCATTTGTGTTTTGGTTTTGTTTTGCATTGTTTTCCTTGATTTCTGCCATTCCCTGCTGGGGTGAGCTGAATTCTTTTTGCTCTGTCTTCAGAAAATACCTGAGTACTGATATAGTCTTTTTTTGAAGTCTAGCGTCTTCAGGGCTTTTTTCCCTATCAGCTGTTGGCTCTTGTTTTGATAGGGTTTTGGCGGACTACAGACAGCAGCTTTTCTATCCTGTCCTATCTAGTTAGCTTGGGCCCCCTCATTTGCTTAGCCTATCTTTCTATCTGTGTGAGTGTTTTTTCATCTTTCTTCACCGTCATTATATGTTGGGGGCTGCCTATTGCTTTAGGGTCTGCTCTGGGGCAGTTTAGATTTCCCTTTCTGTCTTTAGGCTATGTAGTTCTCTGGCTGTGATCGAGGGGTCTAGGGCACCGTAGGAACCCCCCACGGCTACTGCTAGTTGTTGTTGATAGGTTCAGGGGTCTGCAATCCGATAGCTGCCAACTTCTCTGGTTTTCTGGACTTAGCTAGTATTTCTGTTTTTGCTTCCTACGGTGACTCATTCATAGCAGAATCACCAGCCATACCGCAGATCCTAGGGTACTCAATAGCAGGAAAGAATTGTAAAAAAAAAAAAAAGTGTGTATATTTTTTCCTCTATATCTCTGAGGCCGTAGGGGGAATTTTTTTTCTCTCAATGGAGATAAAGCAATTGTCTGATCGTGTGGAGCAGCTCGCTGCGGAAGTGCGGGGAATTTCCGCTTACCTTGCTCATTCTCATGCTGCTGAACCAAAGATCCCTACTCCTGATGTATTTTTTGGGGATCGGTCTAAATTTTTGAATTTCAAAAATAATTGTAAATTATTTTTTGCCTTGAAGCCTAACTCGTCAGGGAGCTCCGCGCAGCAGGTTAAAATTGTCATCTCTTTGCTGCGTGGCGATCCCCAGGATTGGGCGTTTTCTTTGAAACCAGATGATCCTATTCTGACTAATGTGAATGCATTTTTTCAAGCCTTGGGGTTGTTGTATGACGAACCTAATGCTATTGATCAGGCTGAAAAGACCCTGTTGGCATTGAGCCAGGGTTGAGATTCTGCAGAATTGTACTGTCAAAAATTCCGAAAGTGGGTGGTCCTTACTACCTGGATTGATAATGCCTTGGCAGCTCTCTTTCGGAAGGGTTTGTCAGAAGCCGTAAAAGATACTATGGTGGGATTTCCTGTCCCCTCTGGTCTTGACGATTCTATGTCATTAGCCATTCAGGTTGATCGGCGTTTATCTGAACGCAGGACTGCACGAGAGGTGTTGCCACCTGTTGAACAAATGTCTGAACCTATGCAATGTGATAGAGTTTTGTCCAGGGAGCAACGTCAGGAGTTCAGAAGGCGTAATAAGCTGTGTTTTTTTTGTGGAGATGCCTCGCATATTATTTCTGTCTGTCCTAAACGAGAGAAACGTTTTGCACACACGTTTTCTGTGGGTGGTGTTCAACCTAAGTTTCTTCTGGCAATTACTCTGATCTGCTCCCTGTCCACATTTTCCGCCAAGGCTTTTGTGGATTCGGGAGCAGCCCTGAACCTAATGGACTTGGATTTTGCTAAACGTTGTGGATTTCCTATGACTCCTCTGCAGACGCCTATCCATTTGAAGGGGATTGATGCTACTCCTTTGGTGAAAAATAAACCTCAGTTTTGGACCCAGGTGGTAATGCGGGTCGCCCCAGACCATCAAGAAAATTGCAGATTTTTGGTGTTGCATAATTTGCATGATACCATTGTTCTGGGGTTTCCCTGGTTGCAAATTCATAATCCAGTTTTGGATTGGAAATCTGTGTCTGTGGTGAGTTGGGGTTGTCGGTGTGCCCTTAGTGAGGCTCCGTTTTTTTCCACCTCTCCTCAGTCGCATGATGTTCCTGACTATTTGGCAGATTTTTATGATGTATTTAGTGAAAATGAGTCTGCGTCTTTGCCTCCTCATAGGAGTTATGACTGTGGAATTGAACTGAGCCCGGGGTGTATATTTCCCAAGGGTCAGCTCTTCAATTTATCTGTACCCGAGCATGAGGCTATGCAATCCTATATTAAGGAGGCGTTGGAGAAGGGTCATATTAGACCATCCTCTTCACCCTTAGGTGCTGGGGTTTTTTTCGTGGCCAAAAAGGATGGTTCATTAAGGCCTTGTATTGATTATCGTGCCCTCAACAAAATTACTATTAAATATCAGTATCCGTTACCCCTGATTTTGGATCTATTCTGCAGAGTTAAAGGTGCTTGCTGGTTTACCAAGCTTGACCTCAGGGGGCGTATAATCTTATCCGCATTAAGCATGGGGATGAATGGAATACGGCGTTTAATACTCCGGAGGGACATTTTGAGTACCTGGTGATGCCTTTTGGGCTCACTAATGCCCCTTCTGTCTTCCAGTGCTTCATGAACGATATTTTACGAGACTTTGTGGATAAATTTTTGATTATCTATCTGGATGATATTTTGATCTTCTCCAAGGATTGGGATTCTCATGTGGAACATGTTCGGACTGTGTTCCGGATCTTGAGGGAGAATTCCCTGTATGTCAAAGGATCGAAATGCCTTTTTGGAGTACAGAGGATTTCTTTTTTGGGATTTATTTTGTCTCTGTCAACTGTTGAAATGGACCCGGCCAAGGTACAGGCCATTTATGATTGGGTTCAGCCCAGTTCTTTGAAGGCCCTCCAGAAGTTTTTGGGTTTTGCTAATTTTTATCGGAAATTTATAGCAACATTTTCTAGTATTGCCAAGCCATTGACTGATCTGACTAAGAAGGGTGCTGATGTGTTGAATTGGTCTCCGGAGGCTGTTTCTTCCTTTCAGGAGCTGAAGCGAAGATTCATTTCTGCCCCGGTTTTGCGGCAACCTGATGTCTCACTCCCGTTCCAGGTAGAGGTCGACGCTTCTGAGATTGGTACAGGAGCTGTTTTGTCCCAAAAGGATCCTGTAACATCTAAAATGAATCCCTGTGCGTTCTTTTCCTGAAAGTTCTCTCCATCTGAACGTAACTATGATGTGGGGAATCGGGAACTGTTAGCCATGAAATGGGCATTTGAGGAGTGGAGACATTGGTTGGAGGGAGCTAAACATCAAGTCGTGGTCCTCACTGACCACAAGAATTTGATTTACCTGGAGTCGGCCAAACGTTTGAACCCTAGACAGGCTAGGTGGGCCTTGTTTTTTACACGTTTTGATTTTGTGGTCTCTTTTCTTCCAGGCACTAAGAATGTCAAGGCTGACGCTCTCTAGGAGCTTCTTTGCTGATTCTCCTGTGGTGACCAAGCCTGCTACCATCTTAGGCGAAGGGGTAGTTCTTTCTGCCATCTCGCCCGATTTGAGACGTTCTCTGGAAGAGTTCCAGGAGGACAAACCTGAGCGTTGTCCCAGTGGAAAGTTGTATGTTCCTGACCAGTGGAAGAAGAGAGTGATGTCTGAAGTTCATTGCTCTGCATTGGCTGGTCATCCAGGTATTTTTGGTACTAGAGATCTGGTGAGTCGGTCTTTTTGGTGGCCCGCCTTGTCTCGTGATGTCAGGAATTTTGTGCAGTCCTGAGGGACTTGCTCCCGGTCTAAACCTTGTTCTCGCTCTAGTGGGTTGTTGATGCCTTTGCCGGTTCCCAGGAGGCCATGGACCCATATTTCAATGGATTTCATCTCTGATATGCCTGTCTTTCAGAGAATGACTGTTATTTGGGTGATTTGTGATAGGTTCTCTAAGATGGTTCATCTTGTACCACTCCCTAAGTTGCCATCTTCCTCTGAGTTGGTGCCCCTGTTTTTGCAACAGGTGGTTCGCTTGCACGGGATTCCTGAGAACATTGTATCTGACAGAGGAGTTCAGTTTGTGTCTAGATTTTGGAGGACTTTCTGTTCCAAGCTGGGAATTCAGTTGTCCTTCTCCTCTGCTTTTCACCCTCAGACCAATGGGCAGATGGAGAGAACAAACCAGACCTTGGAGTCGTATTTGAGATGTTTTATTTCTGCTGATCAGGATGATTGGGTTTCATTTTTGCCCTTGGCCGAATTTGCTTTAAATAATAGAGCTAGTTCTGCCACTTTGATGTCACCTTTTTTTTGTAACTTTGGGTTTCATCCTCGATTTTCTTCAGGGCAGGTAGAGCCTTCTGCCTGCCCAGGTGTTGACACTGTGGTGGAGAGAATGCACCAGATCTGGGACCAAGTGGTGGATAAGTTATCTCTCTCCCAGGAAAAGGCCCAGCGGTTTTCCAACCGACATAGGACCATTGGTCCCTAGTTTAAGGCTGGTGATATGGTTTGGTTATCATCAAAAAATATCGCTATGAAGGTGGCTTCTCCTAAGTTTAAGCCTAGATTTATTAGACCTTACAAGATTTTGGAGATTATTAATCCGGTCTCTTTTCGTTTGGCTCTTCCTGTTACATTTAAAATCCATAATGTGTTTCATAAGTCCTTGTTGAAGAGGTTTGTTGAACCAGTAGTTCCTGGGGTGGCACCTCCGGACCCTGTATTGGTTGAAGGTAACATGGAATATGAGGTAGAGAAGATACTGGATTCCCGTCTGGCTAGACGGAGACTCCAGTATTTGGTTAAGTGGAAGGGTTATGGTCAGGAGGATAATTCCTGGGTCTCTGCCTCTGATATTCATGCCAAAAGATTGGTGCGTGCCTTTCATCGGGCTCACCCTGATCGTCCTGGTGGCGTGGATGAGGGTTCGGTGACCCCTCCTCAAGGGGGAGGTACTGTTGTGAGTTCATTTTCCCCTTCACCATTGAGGTCTGATGAACTCCCTCTTCTGGTGAAGGAAGGTAGTGAGGCTGATTACCAAGCACCTGGGCAGGATGATGATGACTGGGTGATGGGAATTACTGACTGGATATAAGGCAGCCGACTCCCTTCTGCCTTGCTGGTGATCTCTCTGATGGATTCTAGGAGACCAGTCTGATTCCTGCTCCTCAAAAGCTAAGTTTTCTGCTCTACTTTTTGCATTTGTGTTTTGGTTTTGTTTTGCATTGTTTTCCTTGATTTCTGCCATTCCCTGCTGGGGTGAGCTGAATTCCTTTTTGCTCTGTCTTCAGAAAATACCTGAGTACTGATATAGTCTTTTTTTGAAGCCTAGCGTCTTCAGGGCTTTTTTCCCTATCAGCTGTTGGCTCTTGTTTTGATAGGGTTTTGGCATATTACAGACAGCAGCTTTTCTATCCTGTCCTATCTAGTTAGCTTGGGCCCCATCATTTGCTCAGCCTATCTTTCTATCTGTGTGAGTGTTTTTTCATCTTTCTTCACCGTCATTATATGTTGGGGGCTGCCTATTGCTTTGGGGTCTGCTCTGGGGCAGTTTAGATTTACCTTTCTGTCTTTAGGCTATGTAGTTCTCTGGCTGTGATCGAGGGGTCTAGGGCACCGTAGGAACCCCCCACGGCTACTGCTAGTTGTTGTTGATAGGTTCAGGGGTCTGCAATCCGATAGCTGCCAACTTCTCTGGTTTTCTGGACTTAGCTAGTATTTCTGTTTTTGCCTCCTACAGTGACTCATTCATAACAATACACAGGAGCTCTGTATATATTGTGCAGTGTATAGTGTCAGTGTAAAGGTAACACACTGACTCACCAGTGACGTTGCTAGGTGAAGTCCATAATCTTCACTTTTCATCTTCATCCAGCGCACACCGACATCACTTCTTCAAGCCAGAACTCGTCTCTGCAGAAAATAACAGTTATCCAGAGCACATTCCCCAATGCTTCCCCAACCTCTACATTATACCAGATGAAAAAAAAAGCTACTGTGTCGCCCTGCACAGTAACAGGACTTCTCCTCCCCCACACTGAAAACAGTATCCTCATAAAGAATATTGTTTAATTAGCACCTACAGTAAAAATATCCCACATTCTGGATTCCATGTGTTCTCCCATTTTGGACCCCGCGTGTCCTCTTATTCTGCCTCATGTCACTCCTTACTTCTTCCATGTCTCTTCATATTGACCCCATAATAGTATAGTGCACCCCATAGTCAAATATAGCAGTATAATGCACCCCCATAGTAGTATAATGCACCCCAAAGTCATATATAGTATAATGCACCCACATAATAGTGTAATGCACCCCCATAGCAGTATAATGCACCCACATAGTGGTATAATGCACCCCTAAAGCGGTATAATTCACCATACAGTACTATAATTCATCCTACAGTATTATAATTCTCTCTATAATAGTATAATCCACCCCCATAGCATAATGCACTCTCATAGGAGTATAATATAGGAGTATAATGCACCCCATAGTATAATGCACCCATACAGTAAGGTAAAAAAAGAAAATTTTTTCAGCTCACCCCAAAGAAGACAGCTATAAGTCCGATCGGTGCACGGAATGTGGAAACAGGATCCCTCTGCAGCAAAGCGTAATATGGAAAAAAATTTTAGCATCCAGATCAGTAATTAGATTAAAAATTTTTTTATTCCTTTATTCCAAAATTTAAAAAAATCATAAGATTCTCCATCATGATAAGAGACGCATCAGGACGTGTAGTTGGACGCGTTTCGGACAAAAAACCAGTCCTTATTCTAAGACAACACATAATACATCTGAACACATGCTTATAAAGGGAAACAAAGGAAGTCAAGGAACAATCAAGACTAAACATAGCCAGCTGATTAATAGGAGGTAGTAAGTCAAAATCACACTTACAAAACACTCAAAATCTCACTCCTAATATTCATACCCGTTGGAACTCTGCTTTGTAACAATAACATCCATTTTGCCTCTCGGCGTAATAATAAATCATTTAAATTTCCACCTACCCTTTTTGTCTGCACCTTCTCTATGGCATTAACCCTAAAGTTGCTGAGATCTTTATGTATATGCAAAAAATGTCGAGAAGCAGCAGACAAACTGCGCGTGGTAGTGTGACCTACGTCATAAACGTGCTCGGAAATACGACGTCTCAAGGTGCGTGAAGTATTTCCCACATACTGAATATTACAATCCACGCATGTTATGACATAGATCACACCAGTAGAACCACAGTTCAAAAAAGATTTTATTTTAAATTCCTTTCCATTAACAGAAGATACTATTTTTTCTGTGTTCCACATAAACCTACATAGCCCACAGTTTTTCTGAGCACATTTAAAAGATCCACAAGTGGGTAACCAATTAGTTATACTTGCTGAACTGTCTGAAAAATATCTATTAGCATGTCTATTGACACTAGTATGATCACTTGGAGATACCTTATTAGCAATAGTTTTATTCCTCCTTGAAATAAATCTAATCCCATCCTTCAGTATATTCTTTAATGTATCATCAACATACAAAATAGGGAGGAATTTTTTAATAATATGAACAATCCTGTAGTAGTCAGTACTAAAATTAGTTGAAAAAACAATAGGTGACCGACCCTCCACAGAATTTGGTGTTTTTCTGCTTTCCTTCTGCAAATAATCCTCTCTACTTTTTTCATCCGTTCTATGCTTAGCTTTCTGAATGTCTACCTTAGTATAACCCCTCTTTATAAAACGTTTACCAATGATCTCACATTGTTTATCGTATAAATTAGGCGTGGTACATGTTCTTTTTGCTCTTACAAACTCCCCTGTAGGTATATTAGCTATAACATGCCGTGGATGGCAGCTAGATGCGTGTAACAGTGAATTACCTGCCGTAGGTTTTCTAAAAATATCACAATCAATCTTTCTTTCTTCCAAATTTGCCGACAAAAGAATATCCAAAAACGAAATTGTCTTGGCATCAAATTGATATGTGAAACGTATATTGCATGGATTATTATTAATATAGAACATGAAATTCTCAATATTAAATACATCACCATCCCACACAATTATAACATCATCAATAAATCTCAAAAAAAGAAAAATATCAGAAGAAAAAGGATTTTTTTCAGAAAAAATATACTCCTCCTCCCACCAGGCCATAAAAATATTAGCAAGAGACGGTGAAAACTTGGAACCCATGGAACAGCCTTGCACCTGTAAATAAAGATCATCCAAAAAAGAAAAAAAATTGTTTTTTAACAAAAAATAGGTCACTTCAATCAAATACATCTGTAAATCTTCTGAAAAATTACTGTATTTCTGTAAATAAGTAGTAAGAGCCAAAATAGCCAAATTCCTCCCTATTTTGTATGTTGATGATACATTAAAGAATATACTGAAGGATGGGATTAGATTTATTTCAAGGAGGAATAAAACTATTGCTAATAAGGTATCTCCAAGTGATCATACTAGTGTCAATAGACATGCTAATAGATATTTTTCAGACAGTTCAGCAAGTATAACTAATTGGTTACCCACTTGTGGATCTTTTAAATGTGCTCAGAAAAACTGTGGGCTATGTAGGTTTATGTGGAACACAGAAAAAATAGTATCTTCTGTTAATGGAAAGGAATTTAAAATAAAATCTTTTTTGAACTGTGGTTCTACTGGTGTGATCTATGTCATAACATGCGTGGATTGTAATATTCAGTATGTGGGAAATACTTCACGCACCTTGAGACGTCGTATTTCCGAGCACGTTAATGACGTAGGTCACACTACCACACGCAGTTTGTCTGCTGCTTCTCGACATTTTTTGCATATACATAAAAGAGATCTCAGCAACTTTAGGGTTAATGCCATAGAGAAGGTGCAGACAAAAAGGGTAGGTGGAAATTTAATTGATTTATTATTACGCCGAGAGGCAAAATGGATGTTATTGTTACAAAGCAGAGTTCCAACGGTTATGAATAGAGTTGAGCGACTTTTGGTTTTTTAGGGTCGCGTTTCGTTTCGTGAAACCCGACTTTTCCAAAAGTCGGGTCGAGCAAGATCGTCCGATTATAGGGAAAAGTCGGGGTCGTCCCGAAACACGAAACCCAATGTAAATCAATGGGGAATAAAAGTCGGCAGTGAGAGGAGGACAGGAAACACACCTACAGTGCCTATTTGAATGCCAAAAGCATCAATTCTTCTTACTTAAACTTGTCAACCTTAATTAACTTCATAATACAAGTTACGCACTGAAAAATGGGGGTTATTTGGCTAAAGTTGTGGGGGGGGAGGGCTGGCTGCAGGTTTTCATGTGCCCTGGGCGAAAGAGCGCCCCTTTAACACATACCACAACTCATCATGCTCCGATACGGCAGAGAAATAGCGGTATAGTACAATGAAAAATACCTCACTTTTTACATCTCATGACGAGGCCCATCTATTTCTCCATACAGAATCATTGGTCCCATATAATGTTTGAAACAGTATATGATGAGCTCCACATAATGCTACATTATATGTTGGTCCCCATGGATGAAGCTTCACTGTCTTATGGGCCCAAATAATGCTCCAAACATAATGGGCCCCATTTCTAATGCTCTAGTGTATAATGGGCCCTGTAAATGCTGCTCCAGTGTCTGATGTCCACCTTTGGAATGTTCCAGTGTATGGTGGGCCCCATCTATCATTCTCCAGAGTATAGTGCTCCCCAAAAATTGCTGTCCCAACATTGAAAACAATCAAATAAGTCTCCTAGCTAGGGAATCCCTGTACTTCTCTGGATTCCTCGTCGTCCCCATCTTCCATCTCACTGCACAGTATTTCAACTTTGTAAGTGCTGTGATCCTGGGCAAGCAGGAGGGGGCCCACTCGTTGGCGACGGCACTGGCACAGGGCCCATGATAGTACGGTGGTGTGTCTGATGGCGGGTGGGCCGAACCTGCACTTTCATCTGCAGCTTCCTCTTTGTCACCGTGTAAGATGGAACTGTATATGGGAAGGGTAACCTGAGTTTCATCAGGGTCAGATTCAGGTCGTGTAGCGTGCGAGGGGAATGTAGTGGTCTGGGTCAATGTACCAGCAGATTCATCGAGCAGTGGCTGGGCATCAGTGCACTTGTGTCGCCCCCAGGAGTACGGTCGCCACAGTGGCATTACCTTCTTCCTAGGGAGTGTGATGTCATGCTTGGGAGCAACGAAGGATCTCTCTAGCAGGTTAACTGATTGGGCGGCGTTATTCCCACGAGTCATGACCCTCCAAACAGCGTTCATGAAGGCAAAGTGTTTGTTTTACGTGGGCAGTATGGTTGCAAAGCTGAACCTTAAAGGAATGTCCAGAAGGGCACCACCAGGAGTGGAGCCTACGGTTAAATTCGACTCCACCTGGGAAACCTCAACCATGCCAGCTACAGAACAGATGCACACATTGCAAGCTTAATTCCGTTAACGAACGAGACTCCGTCATGCCCCGCGGTCCGAGTCCGGCTTACTAGAGGGACACGTGAGGCTCTGGCACATGAGATTGGCCAATAACTGGTGTGTCATGCCCTTACATGTCCGTGGCTGCATGTGCGCTACACTGAAAAGGCCAGCGTTTGTCGCTTACGGGTGCAGATAACCCGCTGAACAACGTTAGTGATGGGGATCACTGATTACAATTATTACCCGCGAACGATGATTTCCCAGTAAGTGCAGGTCAACCGCAGTTCCGGAATTAGGCCTAACCGTCATTCCTGAAAAAATTAAAAACTTACGTGTGCAAACCACAGGTGCTGTAGCTTGCTTAACAGCTCGCCAGCCGTTCTCACGCCCAGTATGGATTACACGTGATTGCACAAAGGTGAAAAAGGGTACCGTATCCCCAGATAACATGTATGGATAGCGTACACATTCAAAATATATGTCTCAGGAGGCAGGCTCAGACGGTGTTAGGCCCAGTATGGATTGCACGTGATTGCACAAAGGTTAGAAAGGGTACCGTATCCCCAGATAACATGTATGGATAGCATACACATTCAAAATATATGTCTCAGGAGGCAGGCTCAGACGGTGTTAGGCCCAGTATGGATTGCACGTGATTGCACAAAGGTTAGAAAGGGTACCGTTTCCCCGGATAACATGTATGCATAGCGTACACATTCAAAATATATGTCTCAGGAGGCAGGCTCAGACGGTGTTAGGCCCAGTATGGATTGCATGTGATTGCACAAAGGTTAGAAAGGGTACCGTATCCCCAGATAACATGTATGGATAGCGTACACATTCAAAATATATGTCTCAGGAGGCAGGCTCAGACGGTGTCAGGCACAGTATGGATTGCACGTGATTGCACAAAGGTTAGAAAGGGTACCGTTTCCCCGGATAACATGTATGGATAGCGTACACATTCAAAATATATGTCTCAGGAGGCAGGCTCAGACGGTGTTAGGCCCAGTATGGATTGCACGTGATTGCACAAAGGTTAGAAAGGGTACCGTATCCCCAGATAACATGTATGAATAGCGTACACATTCAAAATATATGTCTCAGGAGGCAGGCTCAGACGGTGTCAGGCCCAGTATGGATTGCACGTGATTGCACAAAGGTTAGAAAGGGTACCGTTTCCCCGGATAACATGTATGGATAGCGTACACATTCAAAATATATGTCTCAGGAGGCAGGCTCAGACGGTGTTAGGCCCAGTATGGATTGCACGTGATTGCACAAAGGTTAGAAAGGGTACCGTATCCCCAGATAACATGTATGGATAGCGTACACATTCAAAATATATGTCTCAGGAGGCAGGCTCAGACGGTGTCAGGCCCAGTATGGATTGCACGTGATTGCACAAAGGTTAGAAAGGGTACCGTTTCCCCGGATAACATGTATGGATAGCGTACACATTCAAAATATATGTCTCAGGAGGCAGGCTCAGACGGTGTTAGGCCCAGTATGGATTGCACGTGATTGCACAAAGGTTAGAAAGTGTACTGTATCCCCAGATAACATGTATGGATAGCGTACACATTCAAAATATATGTCTCAGGAGGCAGGCTCAGACGTGTCAGGCCCAGTATGGATTGCACGTGATTGCACAAAGCTTAGAAAGGGTACCGTTTCCCCGGATAACATGTATGGATAGCGTACACATTCAAAATATATGTCTCAGGAGGCCGGCTCAGACGGTGTCAGGCCCAGTATGGATTGCACGTGATTGCACAAAGGTTAGAAAGGGTACCGTTTCCCCGGATAACATGTATGGATAGTGTACACATTCAAAATATATGTCTCAGGAGGCAGGCTCAGACGGTATTAGGCCCAGTATGGATTGCACGTGATTGCACAAAGGTTAGAAAGGGTACCGTATCCCCAGATAACATGTATGGATAGCGTACACATTCAAAATATATGTCTCAGGAGGCAGGCTCAGACGGTGTCAGGCCTAGTATGGATTGCACGTGATTGCACAAAGGTTAGAAAGGGTACCGTTTCCCCGGATAACATGTATGGATAGCGTACACATTCAAAATATATGTCTCAGGAGGCAGGCTCAGACGGTGTTAGGCCCAGTATGGATTGCACGTGATTGCACAAAGGTTAGAAAAGGTACCGTATCCCCAGATAACATGTATGGATAGCGTACACATTCAAAATATATGTCTCAGGAGGCAGGCTCAGACGGTGTTAGGCCCAGTATGGATTGCACGTGATTGCACAAAGGTTAGAAAGGGTACCGTATCCCCAGATAACATGTATGGATAGCGTACACATTCAAAATATATGTCTCAGGAGGCAGGCTCAGACGGTGTCAGGCCCAGTATGGATTGCACGTGATTGCACAAAGGTTAGAAAGGGTACCGTTTCCCCGGATAACATGTATGGATAGCGTACACATTCAAAATATATGTCTCAGGAGGCAGGCTCAGACGGTGTTAGGCCCAGTATGGATTGCACGTGATTGCACAAAGGTTAGAAAGGGTACCGTATCCCCAGATAACATGTATGGATAGCGTACACATTCAAAATATATGTCTCAGGAGGCAGGTTCAGACGGTGTCAGGCCCAGTATGGATTGCACGTGATTGCACAAAGGTTAGAAAGGGTACCGTTTCCCCGGATAACATGTATGGATAGCGTACACATTCAAAATATATGTCTCAGGAGGCAGGCTCAGACGGTGTTAGGCCCAGTATGGATTGCACGTGATTGCACAAAGGTTAGAAAGGGTACCGTATCCCCAGATAACATGTATGGATAGCGTACACATTCAAAATATATGTCTCAGTAGGCAGGCTCAGACGGTGTCAGGCCCAGTATGGATTGCACGTGATTGCACAAAGGTTAGAAAGGGTACCGTTTCCCCGGATAACATGTATGGATAGCGTACACATTCAAAATATATGTCTCAGGAGGCAGGCTCAGACGGTGTTAGGCCCAGTATGGAATGCACGTGATTGCACAAAGGTTAGAAAGGGTACCGTATCCCCAGATAACATGTATGGATAGCGTACACATTCAAAATATATGTCTCAGGAGGCAGGCTCAGACGGTGTCAGGCCCAGTATGGATTGCACGTGATTGCACAAAGGTTAGAAAGGGTACCGTTTCCCCGGATAACATGTATGGATAGCGTACACATTCAAAATATATGTCTCAGGAGGCAGGCTCAGACGGTGTTAGGCCCAGTATGGATTGCACGTGATTGCACAAAGGTTAGAAAGGGTACCGTATCCCCAGATAACATGTATGGATAGCATACACATTCAAAATATATGTCTCAGGAGGCAGGCTCAGACGGTGTCAGGCCCAGTATGGATTGCACGTGATTGCACAAAGGTTAGAAAGGGTACCGTTTCCCCGGATAACATGTATGGATAGCGTACACATTCAAAATATATGTCTCAGGAGGCATGCTCAGACGGTGTTAGGCCCAGTATGGATTGCACGTGATTGCACAAAGGTTAGAAAGGGTACCGTATCCCCAGATAACATGTATGGATAGCGTACACATTCAAAATATATGTCTCAGGAGGCAGGCTCAGACGGTGTCAGGCCCAGTATGGATTGCACGTGATTGCACAAAGGTTAGAAAGGGTACCGTATCCCCGGATAACATGTATGGATAGCGTACACATTCAAAATATATGTCTATACATCAGGAGGCAGGCTCAGACGGTGTCAGGCACAGTATGGATTTGACGGCCCAGATTACACAGCGGAGGAGCAGGGAGAGGTAAAGATTGCAAATGCTGGGGCCCTGCCCAAGCAAGGGGGGCCCACTCATGGGCGTCGGTACTGGCACTGGGCCCCTCATAGTACAGCGGTGTGTCTGACGGCGGGTGTGCACCACCACCGTCAGAGACACTTGATTGCACTATGAGGGACCCTGTGCCAGTGCCCGCGCCCAAGAGTCGGCCTACCCACCTGTCCAGGGCAACGGCACTCGCACGGTGTCGTGCGCTAGGTGGTGACACCGGCCATGGGGGGGGAGGCAGTACAGTTAGGGAGTTTTAGAAAGTGGCATATGTTGATGTTGGACATTCAGCTGATGCAAAAGGCGAAATAGGTCAAGTCCCAGGAAGAGGTGGACCAAAGCAAGCCATTTTTCTGTCACCCTATGTGTCATCAGGGGAAGGTGGGACAAAATCCTTGGAAACCCATGCATGGTTCATTTTAATGAAGGTTAGATCATCCACATTTTGGGTTGACAGACGGGTCCTTTTTTCTGTCAGGATTGATCCAGCTGCACTGAAGACTCTTTCCGATGGCACACTTGCAGCTGGGCAAGCGAGCTCCTATAAGGCATATTGGGCCAATTCAGGCCAGGTGTCCAGTTTAGCGGCCCAATAGTCAAAGGGGAATGACCTGTGTGGGAGAACATCGATATGGGAGGAAAAGTAGTTTGTAACCATAGTTGACAACTGCTGTCTCCTGTCACTTTCCATCGATGCAGTATTACCAGTTGTGTGAGCGGTATTTGAAAAATCAGTCCACAACATTGTCATGAAACCCCTGTCTCCAACGCCACTTCTGCTGTGTGCACCACGAACACCTCTGCCAAGCTGCCCCCGGCCCGTACGGCTCGTGTGAGAACCATCACCGCTGCTGTGTGCTGGGAATGCCTCAAGCAACCGATTTACCAGAGTTGCTTGTTTATTAGCCAATATTAGGTCAAGGTTCTCCTGTGGCATGATGTTTTGTAATTTGCCTTTATAGCGTGGATCCAGGATGCTGGCCAACCAGTAGTCGTCATCGTTCATCATTTTGGCAATGCGGGGGGTCCCTTTTTAGGATCCGCAAGGCATAATCTGACATGTGGGCCAATGTTCCCGGTGTCAATGATGCACTGCGAGTGCTGGGTGGAGGAGCACTTTCTGGCAAATCCACATCCCTCCAGTCACGCACAAACCCTGTACCAGACCTTGCCACGCCAACATTTTCACTTGCCCCACGAGATGCATCCTCCTCCCCTAAGTAATCATCCCCATCATCATCCTCCTCCTCCTCTTCTTCCTCCACCTCGTCCAGGAGAGGTCCCTGAGCAGACAATGGCTGAATGTCATCAAGGATTCCCTCCTCCTCTTCCTCCTCATCAACATTGGCTGCAGACGCCTGCTCCTTAAGGTGCGTCAAAGTTTGCATGAGCAGACGCATAAGTGGGATGCTCATGCTTAGGATGGCGTCGTCTGCGCTTACCAGCCGTGTGCATTCCTCAAAACACTGAAGGACTTTACAGAGGTCTTTCAGCTTCGACCACTGCACACCTGTCAACTCCATGTCTGCTCTCAAAGTGCCTGGCCGTGTATCCTCCCACAAATGCATTATGGCCTGCCTCTGCTCGCACAGCCGCTCCACCATGTGCAGGGTGGAGTTCCACCTTGTTGCAATGTCGATAATGAGGCGGTGGTTGGGAAGGTGGAGCAATCGCTGCAGCTTCTGCATACGAACGGAGTGTACAGGCGACCGGCGGATGTGCGCGCACAGTCTTCGCATCTTCTGGAGCAGGGCTGTTAACTCCGGATAATTTTTGAGGAAGCACTGCACCACCAGGTTCAAGGTGTGAGCCAAGCAAGGTATGTGGCTGAGTTTTGAAAGGGCTATGGCTGCCACAAAATTACGGCCGTTATCACTAACTACCTTGCCTGCCTCAAGATGTACACTGCCCAGCCATGACTCAGTTTGTCGCTTCAAGTACTCGGCCAGCACCTCGGCGGTATGTCTGTCGCCCAAACACATCATCTGCAACACAGCCTGCTGACGCTTTCCACTAGCTGCTCGATAGGGGGACACATCGTGTGCAACAGTGGCAGCTGCAGATGGAGTGCTCGTACGACTGCGCTCTGTGGACGAGCTTTCGCTTCTGGAGGAGGAGGAGGGTGGAACGCCTACAGCCAACTTTCCTATACCGTGGGCTAGGCAGCACTGTCCCACCACCGCTGTCCCCTGTGGACCCTGCATCCACCACATTAACCCAGTGCGCAGTGATGGACACGTAACGGCCCTGGCCATGCCGACTGGACCATGCATCAGTTGTGAGGTGCACCTTTCCGCTCACTGACTGCTTGAGTGCATGGACAATGCGGTCTTTCACATGATGGTGGAGGGCTGGGATGGCTTTGCGAGAGAAGAAGTGGCGACTGGGTAGGTCATAGCGTGGTACTGCATAGGCCATGAGTTCGCGGAAAGCTGTGCTTTCCACCAACCGAAAGGGCATCATCTCAAACGAGATTAGTTTGGCAATGTGGGCGTTCAAACCCAGTGTACGCGGATGAGAGACTGAGTACTTTCTTGACCTACTCATAGTGTCTGGGAGGGTGAGCTGGACTTGAGAGCTGCATATGGTGGAAGTAGCGGTGGACAGGGCGGACTGAGAGAGGGTTGATGATGGTGATGGAGTTGGTGTTCTTTCTGATGGCCTAGAAGCAGTCTTTCGTTGATATTACAGTGGGATTCCCTGACTGCTGTGGCCTTGCAACGACACCTCAACATTTGTTGCTGTGCTAACCGGTGGGCTTACAGTGGGGGAAACAATGTAGCGTTGATGACTACCTTCGTTGTGATCAGTTGCACATGTGGCACTTGAGGTTTGGTGTTGTGTCCACG